>NC_082718.1:77926934-78295684 GCF_030144855.1 Hypanus sabinus
CCCTGGTGCCCGGTGATCATTGCTAGAATGTGGTTACCCTGGTGCCCGGTGATCATTGTTAGAATGTGGGTACCCTGGTGCCCGGTGATCATTGCTGGAACCGTGGGTACCCTGGTGCCCGGTGATCATTGCTAGAATGTGGTTACCCTGGTGCCCGGTGATCATTGTTAGAATGTGGGTACCCTGGTGCCCGGTGATCATTGCTGGAACCGTGGGTACCCTGGTGCCCGCTAACCATTGCTGGAACCGTGGGTACCCTGGTGCCCGGTGATCATTGCTGGAACCGTGGGTACCCTGGTGCCCGGTGATCATTGCTGGAACCGTGGGTACTCTGGTCCCTGGTGATCATTGCTGGAACCGTGGGTACACTGGTGCCCGGTGATCATTGCTGGAACCGTGGGTACCCTGGTGCCCGGTGATCATTGCTGGAACCGTGGGTACCCTGGTCCCTGGTGATCATTGCTAGAACGTGGGTACCCTGGTGCCCGGTGATCTTTGCTGGAACCGTGGGTACTCTGGTCCCTGGTGATCATTGCTGGAACCGTGGGTACCCTGGTGCCTGGTGATCATTGCTGGAACCGTGGGTACCCTGGTGCCTGGTGATCATTGCTGGAACCGTGGGTGGAGCGCAGTGGTTAACACAACATTTTACAATTCCCGCCGCTGCCTGTAAGGAGTTTGTGCGTTTTTCCCGTGGCCGTGTGGGTTTCCTCCAGATGCTCCAGTTTCCTCCCACAGTCCAAAGGCACACCGATTAGTAGGTTAATTGCTGATTGTAAATCACCATCTGATTAGGTTCGGGTTAAATAGGGGGTTGCTGGTTGGTGCGGCTCAAAGGACTGAAAGGGACTATCTGCACTGTATAAATCAGGGGTCAGCAACCTTTACCACTGAAAGAGCCATTTGGACCCGTTTCCCACAGAAAAGAAAACACTGGGAGCCACAAAACCCGTTTGACATTTAAAATGAAGTAACACTGCATACAATGTTTTTTTTGCCTTTATGCTATGTATAAACAAACTATAACGTGTTGCATTTATGAAATCGATTAACTCCTGCAGAGAAAACGAAATTACATTTCTGCATGCAACAAAAACATTTTGAACTCCGTAAAAAAGACGTTGGGTTGAAGGTTACTTTTAAGTAAAATACTCAACGTCTATTTGAGTCCTTCTTGTATTTATGAAAAATGCCAAACTTAAATTGTCCGCCAGCAGCAAACCAAAAATAATGTCAGCCAGCTGTCAACCTGAAAAATAAAAGGACTATTTCACTGGACAATGAAAACATATGAATATACGTAAAATAATAGGCAATTAAAATATTTATCATACTTGGTTAATGGGATTTCTGCTCCTGGACCTCAGCACACAGCGTCTGCACATCAGGGCTGTATGACGTCACCTTCATCTTTACACAGGATCGCAAGCTGTCATCTGTGAGGCGTGCGCGATGTTTGTTTTTAATAAATTTCATGTTGGAGAACACCTGCTCACATACATATGCGGATCCAAAGATCGACAGGACTCCAAGCGCATACTTTTTAATGTTTACATAAATGTCGGGGATAGCATTCCATGTTTCAAACACAAGTTTGTCCGGTTTGAGGAGGTTTTCAATATCACTCCATTTGTGATTCTGAGCAAGGACGGCCTTCTGACGGGCAACATCTTCAAGGTCTGCTGTCAAGTGTCTAAACTTGGACACCCATATGTCTTTGTCGGTTATGTCAGCCAGTTCCATCTCAAGATCAGGTTGACTCACACCTGCCAATGCAGTCGTATTCAGTAGGGATGGATCGATGCTTAGGGGAGTGACCAGGAAGGATAATGTGTTTTTTTCCTCTCTGAACTCACAGAAGCGTTTCCCAAACGATGTTTGCATTGCGATGATTGCAGAATGTAAATACTCCGAATTTATCATGTCGTGACCTTGTTTGAACTCTCTCAAATTGGGGAAGTGAGACAATGTGCTTTTCTGTAAATCTCTGGCAAGCACTGTCAACTTGCGCTCGAATGCCAAAACATCCTCCAACATGTGTAGGGCTGTACGTCCTTTCCCCTGAAGAGCTGTGCTCAGCGTGTTCAGGTGCGCTGTCATGTCAACCATGAAGTGTAGATTTTCCAGCTACTTTGGCTGTTCCAGCTCAGGAAAGGTGAGCCCTTTGCTGCCCAGGAAAGTTTTCACTTCTTCCAGACACGCGACAAAGCATTTCAGCACCTCCCCTCTGGACAGCCAGCGATAAAAACACATTGTAGCGGTGTGCTACACGCAGTCAGTAAATTGTAGTCAAAGATGACTTTATTTGAACTAAACAGTCTTGCTTTTAAGCCTCCCTCAACCCACCCCCCATGGGCACGGATGCTGCAAAAGACACGTACTCACAAACCCCCTTAGGCTATCTCCCTTAGCCTGAACGCTGGCTAATTGTGAGCCGGTTCGGATGTGCCAGGAAATGGGTCGCCACAACGTTTTATTTAGATTGTACAAGATCACCATAATCTTCAAATTTAGAATTACATTTCAAAAACTAACAAACTAACATAAAATACATTTTAATTAAATACTCATCATTTATTTTCCAAAGCCACAGGGAGCTGCAGCACAGAGATGAAAGAGTCGCATGTGGCTCCGGAGCAGCGGGTTGCCGACCCCCGGTATAAATAAACAAACCAGCTAACCAGAGTTGTTAACCACAAGTGCTGTCTGATCGGCTGAGTGTTTGCTGCTCTGCTCTCCTGCTCCTCCCCTTCACCTGTTCCCATTCCTGTTTCTCTCTCTCACCTATCTCCTTACCTGCCCATCAGTTCCCTCTGGTACTCCTCCCCTTCCCTTTCCTCCATGGTCTTCTGCCCTCTCCTATCAGATTCCCCCTTCTCCAGCCCTTTGTTGCTTTCACCAATCAACTTCCCAACTCTTTACTCCACCCCCTCTCCTGGTTTCGCCCATTACCTAGTACTTCTTCCACCCCTCCTCCCACCTTTTCACGCTGACTTCTTTTCCTTTCCAGTCCTGATGAAGGGTCTCAGCCCAAAACATTGACTGTTAACTCTTTTCCATGGATGCTGCCTGGCCTGCTGAGTTCCTCCAGCATTTTGTGTGTGTTGCTCAGATTCCCAGCATAGAACCATAGAACATTACAGCACAGAAACAGGCCTTTTGGCCCTTCTTGGCTGTGCTGAACCATTTTTCTGCCTAATCCCACTGACCTGCACCTGGACCATATCCCTCCATACACCTCTCATCCATGTACCTGTCCAAGTTTTTCTTAAATGTTAAAAGTGAGCCCGCATTTATCGTTTCATCTGGTAGCTCATTCCATACTCCCACCACTCTCTGTGTGAAGAAGCCCCCCTCTAATGTTCCCTTTAAACTTTTGCCCCTTCACCCTTAACCCATGTCCTCTATTTTTTTTCTCCCCTAGCCGCAGTGGAAAAAGCCTGCTTGCATTCACTCTATCTATACCCATCATAATTTTATACAGCTCTATCAAGTCTCCCCTCATTCTTCTGCGCTCCAGGGAATAAAGTCCTAACCTATTCAACCTTTCTCTGTAACTCAGTTACTCAAGTCCCAGCAACATCCTTGTAAACCTTCTCTGCACTCTTTCAACCTTATTAATATCTTTCCTGTAACTCAGTGACCAAAACTGCACACAATACTCCAAATTCGGCCTCACCAATGTCTTATACAACCTCACCATAACATTCCAACTATTATACTCAATACTTTGATTTGAACAAGTTGAACAAGTTAGGTCTTTATTCTTTGGAGCGTAGAAGGTTGAGGGGGGACTTGATAGAGGTATTTAAAATTATGAGGGGGGATAGATAGAGTTGATGTGGATAGGCTTTTTCCATTGAGAGTAGGGGAGCTTCAAACAAGAGGACATGAGTTGAGAGTTAAGGGGCAAAAGTTTAGGGGTAACACGAGGGAGAACTTCTTTACTCAGAGAGTGGTAGCTGTGTGGAACGAGCTTCCAGTAGAAGTGGTAGGGGCAGGTTCAATTTTGTCATTAAAAAAAAAAAAAAATTGGATAGGTATATGGACAGGAAAGGAATGGAGGGTTATGGGTTGAGTGCAGGTTGGTGGGACTAGGTGAGAGTAAGCGTTTGGCATGGACTAGAAGGGCTGAGATGGCCTGTTTCCGTGCTGTGATTGTTATATGGTTATATGATTTATAAAGGCCAATGTACCAAAAGCTCTCTTTACTACCCTATCTATCTATGACACTACTTTTAGGGAATTTTGTGTCAGTATTCCAGATCCCTCTATCCTATTGCACTCCTCAGTGTCCTACCATTTACCTTGTATGTTCTACCTTGGTTTGTCCTTCCAAAGTGCAATACCTCACAGTTGTCTGTATTAAACTCCATCTGCCATTTTTCAGCCCATTTTTCCAGCTGGTCCAGATCCCTCTGCAAGCTTTGAAAACCTTCCTCACTGTCCACTACACCTCCAATCTTTGTATCATCAGCAAATTTGCTGATTGAATTTACCACATTATCATCCAGATCATTGATATAGATGACAAATAACATTGGACCCAGCACTGATCCCTGTGGCACACCACTAGTCACAGGCCTCCATTCAGAGAAGCAATCCTCCACTACCACTCTCTGACTTCTCCCATTGAGCCAATGTCTAATCCAATTTACTGCCTCTCCAGGTATACCCAGCGAATGAATCTTCCTAACTAACCTCCCATGGGGGACCTTGTCAAAGGCCTTACTGAAGTCCATGTAGACAACATCCACTGCCTTCTCTTCATCCACTTTCCTGGTAACCTCCTAAAAAACTCTAATAGATTTGTTAAACATGACCTACCATGCACAACGCCGTGTTGACTCTCCTTAATAATCTTGTCTATCCAGATACTTGTAGATCCTATCTCTTAGTACCCCTTCCAATAATTTACCTACTACCAATGTCAAGCTTACTGGTCTATAATTTCCCGGATTACTTTTAGAGCCTTTTTTAAACAACGGAACAACATGAGCTATCCTCCAATGCTCCGGCATGTCACCCGTAGATACCAACATTTTAAATATATCTGCCAGCGCCCCTGCAATTTCAGAATCAGAATCCTTTATTATCGCCAAGTATGAGGACACATACGGGGAATTTGATGCCGGTTTCCCTGAGCTCTCTGTACAGAATTAAAAGCAAACAAAAACAATAGTGCAAATAATCATAAACTATATACAATGAGGTCCACCTCACTGAATGTACAGGTGTACTTGATATATAATAGACTAAAATTCAAGAGTTCATAAGACTGATGGCATACGGAAAGAAACTGTTCTTGTACCTATTTGTCCTGGCATACAGTGATCTAAAGCGCCTACCAGAAGGAAGGAGTTGGAACAGGTGATGTCCAGGGTGTGATGGGTCTACAATAATGCTGCTTGCTCGCTTCCTGACTCTAGATGCATATAAGTCCTGGATCGAGGGCAGCTTCACACCAATAATCCTTTCCACAGCCCTGATGGTTCTTTGGAGTCTATTGTCTTGTTTGGTAGCTGATCCAAACCAGACAGTGATGGACGAACAGAGAACAGACTGGATTATTCCTGAATAGAATTGAATCAGCAGCTCCTGAGGCAGGTTGTACTTCCTGAGTTGGCGTAGGAAATACAACCACTGCTGAGCCTTTTTGATAAGAGTGTCCGCGTTGGGTGTCCACTTCAGGTCCTGGGAGATTATGACACCCAGAAATCTGAAGGTCTCCACAGCAGACACAGTACTGTTGAGTATAGTAAGTGGGGTGAGTATTGGGGGCTCCTCCTGAAGTCCACTGTCATCTCCACAGTCTTGAGCGTATTTAGCTCCAGATTGCTCTGACCACACCGGAGGGCCAGCCGTTCCACCTCCTGTCTGTACGCAGACTCATCACCGTCTCAGACAAGGCCAATGACAGTTGTGTTGTCTGCAAACTTCAGGAGTTTGACAGATGGATCCGGTGAGGTGCAGTCATTAGTGTAAAGGGAGAACACATATCCCTGGGGGGCACTGGTACTGATTGTCTGGGTGCTAGAGATGTTGCTCCCCAGCCTCTCTTGCTGCACCCTGTCAGTCAGGAAGCTTGTGATCCACTGACTGATGGTGGGGGAGACAGTAAGCTGAGTGAGTTTGGAGTAGATTTCAACACATCTGCAGATTTTCTCATGTTTTAGGTTCATTATTATGAAATTTGTTTTGTGGCAGCAGTATAGGGCAATGCATAAAATTACTATAACTACAATAAGAAATATTTTTAAGAATTGTAAAGAAGAGAGTAAATAGTGTCATGGACCCTTCAGCAATCTGACGCCAGAGAGGAAGAATCTGTTCCTAAAATATTGAGTGTGTGCCTTCGGACTACTGTACTTCCTTGATGGTAGCAATGAAAAGAGGTCATGTCCCTGATAAAATGCCGGAGGATCTCAACAGGCCAGGCAGCATCCATGAAAAAAGTGCGGTCGACGTTGCGGGCCAAAACCCTTCAGCAGGACTGGAGAGAAAAAGCCTGTCCAGTTCTGACGAAGAGTTGCAGCCCCAAATGTCGTCTGTAATTTTTTCCATGGCTGCTGCCTGGCCTGCTGAGTTCCTCCAGCATTTTATGTGTGTTGCTCGGATTTCTAGTATCTGCAGGTTTTCTCTTGTATGTCCCAGATGGTGATTTTAGATTAACAATTAGATACTTGTGATAAGGAGTTGGCTCCTTGAGTCTGCTCTGCCATCACAAGATCTCAGCTGATTTGACTGTATCCTAAATTCCCCATTCCCCAATCAATAACTTCATCCCCTCTTGCGAGAGTTTCATGTTTCACTTCATTCCTATCTTGTCCTCATCCTTAACTAGGGATCACTAGTTCAGGATTTTCCTGCAAGAAGAATCATGCTTTCAATTTCCATCTGTCAAGATCCTCAATATCTTGTATATTTCAATCAAGTCTCATCTCATTCTAATTGGATATTGGCCTAAACTGCCTAACCTTTTTTCTCAGAAGGCCCTGGCTCATTCTGGGTGTCAGCCTACTAAAGCATCTCTAAATGGCATTTACATCCTTATCAGGGGTTCCCAACCTGGAGTCCATGGCATAAAAAAAAGTTGGGAATCCCTGCTTTAAATAATGTTCCTGTTCTTGGACTGGGAGGAGGAAGATCTAGAGTGCTATACCTAAAATTGGGCCTTGTTTTCTTCCTTTTTATTTCCCTCTTCCCGACTAACTTTTAATTTTGACCCAAAACGTCGACTGTACTTTTTCTCCACAGACACTGCCTGGCCTGCTGAGTTCCTCCAGTATTTTGAGTGTGTTGTTCGGATTTCCAGCATCTGCAGACATTCTCTTGGTTGTAACTTTTTAACTGCTAACCAGTGGACTCAAATATGCTGCTTGTATTTTTTCTGCTGTTTAGATTAAATTTGATCTTTATATTTATTTATTGAGAAAAAGTGAGAAATAGGCCATTTGGCCCTTCAAGCCCTGCCACCCAACAATGCTCCGATTTAATCCTAGCCTAATCACGGATAACTTACAATGACTTAACCTAACCATCTGGTACATCTTTGGAATGTGGGAGGAAACCCATGTAGTCACAGGGAGAGGCAAGAATCAAACCAGGTCATTGGTACAGTACAGTAATCACTACACTACCATATTGCCATTCATGGATTTAAGTCTGAAATGCAACCTGTTGGGGCCTAGAAACTTGGCATGATATTTTCCTGATTTTCTGTTGTGTATATAGATCAGAAGAGAGCAGAAACAATAAAATGCAAGTATAAAGCCTGTTTTTAGATGATTTTTGGGAGGGAATGGTTCCACTGATCTGTAATTACAGAAAACCTATGGCCCATGATTAGGCCATTTACTTTTAAGAATGGGTTATATCCTTCTTAAAAAGAACCTCTTCTAAATGTAATGAAACTTTAACTGCTGTTTCATCAATACTCTCTCCTCCACCTCTCCCTGATATTTCCTCCACTTGGTCTGCTTTGAGCCTCTCTTTATAGCGATAGCTCAAGGAAGTCCATCATTAAGGGTTCCCATCACCCAGGTCATGCCTTGTTCTCATTGCTACCATCAGGAAGGAGGAACAGAAGCCTGAAGGCACACACTCAGTAATAATAATCAGGTTTATTATCACCTGTATGAGTCACAAAACTTGCTAACTTAGTAGCTGCAGTTCAATGCTATACATTATATAAAAGAAGAAGAAAAAATTTTTAAAAATCAATCAATAAACAAACAAACAAACAAATAAATAAATATAGATAAAGGGGATGTAGTTGATGTTGTATATTTGGACTTTCAGAAGGCCTTTGATAAGGTGCCACACATGAGGCTCCTTACCAAGTTCAGAGCCCATGGTATTACAGGAAAGTTACTAACATGGTTAAAACAATGGCTGATTGATAGGAGGTAACGAGTGGGAATAAAAGGATCCTTTTCTGATTGGCTGCCAGTGACTAGTGATGTTCTGCAGGGGTCAGTGTTGGGACCAATTATTTTTATGCTGTATATAAATGATTTAGATGATGGAATAGATGGCTTTGTTGTCAAGTTTGCAGATGATACAAAGATTGGTGGAGGAGGAGGTAGTGTTGAGGAAATGGGTAGAATGCAGAAGGGCTTAGGTAGATTAGGACAATGGGCAAGAAAGTGGCAAATGATTTACAATGTTGAAAAATGCATGGTCAGGCACTTCAACAGTAGAAATAAATGTGTGGACTATTTTCTAAATGGGGAGAAAATCCAGGAATCTGAGATGCAGAGGGACTTGGAAGTCCTTGTGCAGAACACCCCGAAGGTTAACTTGCAGGTTGAGTCGGCGGTGAGGAAGGCAAATGCATTGTTAGTATTAATTTCAAGAATCTAGAATACAAGAGCAGGGATGTGATGCTGAGGCTTTATAAGGCACTGGTGAGGCCTCACCTTGAGTATTGTGAACAATTTTGGGTCCCTCATCTTAGAAAAGATGTGCTGGCATTGAAGAGGGTCCAGAGGAGGTTCACAAGGATGATTCCAGGAATGAAAGGGTTGTTATATGAGAACATTTGATGGCTCTGGGTCTGTACTCGCTGGAATGCAGAAGGGTGAGGGGGGAATCTTATTGAAACCTTTTGAATGTTGAAAGGCCAAGACAGAGTAGATGTAGAAAGGATGTTTCCCATGGTGGGAGAGCGTAAGACAAGAGGGCACAGCCCCAGGATAGAGGGCGCCCTTTCAAAACAGAGATGTGGAGAAACTTCTTTAGCCAAGGGGTGGTGAATTTGTGGAACTTGTGGCCACATGGAGCTATGGAGGCCAGGTCGTTGGGTGTATTTAAGGCAGAGATTGATAGGTTCTTGATTGGACATGGCATCAAAGGTTACAGGGAGAAGGCCGGGAAATGGGGTTGAGGAGGAAATAGAAAAAAAGGATCAGCTATGATTGAATGGCGGAGCAGATTCGATGGGCCAGATGGCCTAACTCTGCTCCTATGTCTTATGGTAAATCAATTACAGTGTATGTATAATGAATATATTAAAATCATGCAAGAACAGAAATAATATATATTAAAAAGTGAGGCAGTGTTCACGGGGTAAATGTCCGTTTAGGAATCAGATGGCAGATGGGAAGAAGTTGTTCCTCAATCACTGAGTGTGTGCCTTCAGTCTTCTGTACCTCCTTAATGGTAACAGTGAGAAAAGGACATGCCCTGGGTGCTGGACGTCCTTAATAATGGACGCTGCCTTTCTGAGACATCGCTCCTTGTAGGCTCGTGTCCAAGATGGAGCTAATTAAATTTACAACCCTCTGCAGCTCTTTCAGTCCTGTGCAGTAGCCCCCCACCCCCACACACCTATACTGGACAGTGATGCAGCCTGTTAGAATGCTCTCTATGGTACATTTATAGAAGTTTTTAAGTGTATTTGTTGACATATCAAATCCCTTTAAACTCCTGTTGAAGTATAGATGCTGTCTTGCCTTCTTTATAACTGCATCAATATGTTAGGACCAGATTAAATCCTCAGAGATCTTGACAGCCAGGAACTTGAAGCTGCTCACTCTCTCCACTTCTGATCCCTCTATGAGAATTGGTATGTGCTCCTTCATCTTACCTTTCCTGAAGTCCACAATCAGCTTTTTCATCTCACTGACGTTGAGTGCCAGGTTGTTACTGCGACATCACACCACTAGTTGGCATATCTCACTCCTGTACGCCCTCTCGTCACCACCTGAGATTCTACCAACAATGGTTGTATCGCCAGAAATTTATAGAAGGTATTTAAGCTATGCCTAAGCCACAGAGTCATGGGTATAGAGAGAGTTCTCACTGTTACCATTAGGTGGGAGGTACAGAAGCCTGAAGGCACACACTCAGCGATTCAGGAACAGCTTCTTCCCTCTGCCATCAGATTCCTAAATGGACATTGAATCTTTGGACACTACCTCACCTATTTTAAATATACAGCATTTCTGCTTTTTTGCAGATTAAAAAAAATCTATACAAAACACATAATTGATTTACTTGTTTATTTATTATTATATTTTATTTTATTTTTTATTATTATTATTTTCTCTCTTTTCTAGATTATCTATTGCATTTAACTGCTGCTGCTAAGTTAAGAAATTTCATGTCACATGCCGGTGATAATCACCCTGATTCTGAGTAGAGCAGTGGGCTAAGCACACACCCCTGAGGTGCGCCAGTGTTGATCGTCACTGAGGAGGACATGTTATCACTAATCCGCACGGACTGTGGTCTTCCGGTTAGGAGGTCGAGGATCCAATTACAGAGGGAAGTACAGAGGCCCAGATTCTGTAACTCCTCAAACAAGATTATGGGAAAGATGGTGTTAAATGCTGAGTTATAGTCAATAGACAATAGACGATAGGTGCAGAAGTAGACCATTCGGCCCTTCGAGCCTGCGCCGCCATTTTGAGATCATGGCTGATCATCTACTATCAATACCCGGTTCCTGCCTTGTCCCCATATCCCTTGATTCCTCTATTAATTAAGATACCTATCTAGCTCCTTCTTGAAAGCATCCAGAGAATTGGCCTCCACTACCTTCTGAGGCAGTGCATTCCAGACCCAGACAACTCTGTGGGAGAAGAAGTTTTTCCTTAACTCTGTCCTAAATGACCTACCCCTTATTCTCAAACCATGCCCTCTGGTACTGGACCCTCCCAGCATCTAGAACATATTTCCTGCCTCTGTCTTGTCCAATCCCTTAATAATCTTATATGTTTCAATCAGATCCCCTCTCAATCTCCTTAATTCCAAGCCCAGTCTCTCTAACCTCTCTGCATGTCTAGACATCCCAGGAATTAACCTCGTGAATCTACGCTGCACTTCCTCTACAGCCAGGATGTCCTTCCTTAACCCTGGAGACCAAAGCTGTACACAATACTCCAGGTGTGGTCTCACCAGGGCCCTGTACAAATGCAAGAGGATTTCCTTGCTCTTGTACTCAATTCCCTTTGTAATAAAGGCCAACATTCCATTAGCCTTCTTCACTACCTGCTGCACTTGCTCATTCACCTTCAGTGACTGATGAACAAGGACTCCTAGATCTCTTTGTATTTCTCCCTTACCTAACTCTACACTGTTCAGAAAATAATTTGCCTTCCTGTTCTTACTCCCAAAGTGGATAACCTCACACTTATTCACATTAAACGTCATCTGCCAAGTATCTGCCCACTAACCCAGCCCATCCAAGTCACCCTGAATTCTCCTAACATCCTCATCACATGTCACACTGCCACCCAGCTTAGTATCATCAGCAAATTTGCTGATGTTATTCTCAATGCCTTCATCTACATCGTTGATGTAAATGGTAAACAGCTGTGGTCCCAATACCAAGCCCTGTGGCACCCCACTAGTCACCACCTGCCATTCCGAGAAACACCCATTCACTGCTAGCCTTTGCTTTCTATCTGCCAACCAGTTTTCTACCCATGTCAATGTCTTCCCCCCGATGTCCTGAGCTTTGATTTTACCCACTAATCTCCTATGTGGGACCTTATCAAATGCCTTCTGAAAATCGAGGTACACTATATCCACTGGATCTCCCCCGTCTAACTTCCTGGTTACATCCTCAAAAAACTCCAACAGATTAGTTCAAGCATGATTTACCCTTAGTAAATCCATGCTGGCTCGGCCCAATCCTATCACTGCTATCTAGATATGCCACTATTTCATCCTTAATAATGGACTCTAGCATCTTCTCCACCACCGATGTCAGGCTGACAGGTCGATAGTTCTCTGTTTCCTCCCTCCCTCCTTTCTTAAAAAGTGGGATAACATTAGCCATCTCCAATCCTCAGGAACTGATCCTGAACCTAAGGAACATTGGAAAATGATTACCAATGATGTCAATGAACAGCATCCTGACGTAGGTGCTTGTGTTGTTATAGAAGGTAGAATGTGTGGAGAGCCATTGAGATTGCATCTGCCATTGACCTATTGTGGTGATAGGCAAATTGCAATGGGTCCAGGTCCTTGCTGAGGCAGGAGTTCAGCCTAGTCATGATCAACCTCTCAAAGCATTTCATCGCTGTCGATGTGAGTGCTACCAGGCGATAGTCATTAAGGCAGCCCACGTTATTCTTCTTAGGCACTGGTATGATTGTTCCATTTTGAAGTAAGTGGGAGCTTCCGCCCGTAGCATTAAGAGGTTGAAAATGTCCTTGAATATTCCCACCAGTTGGTTGGCACAGGTTTTCAGAGCCTCACCAGGTACTCCATTCGGACCTTCCGCCTTGTGAGGGCTCACTCTCTTTAAAGACAGTCTAACATCAGCCTCTGAGACGGAGGTCACAGGATCCTCAGGTGCAGCAGGGATCTTCACAGCTGTAGTTGTGTTCTCCCTTTCAAAGCCGGCATAGAAGGTGTTGAGCTCATCTGGTAGTGAAGCATCGCTGCCATTCACGCTATTGGGTTTCGCTTTGTAGGAAGTAATGTCTGGCAAACCCTGACAGAGTTGCCGTGCATCTGATATCACCTCCAACCTCATTCGAAATTGTCTCTTCGCTCTTGAAATAGCCCTCCACAAGTCATACCTGATTTTCTGGTACAGGCCTGGGTTGCCAGACTTGAATGTCACAGATCTAGCCTTCAACAGACGACGTACCTCCTGGTTCATCCATGACTTTTGATTTGGGAATGTACAGCAAGAATTCACATTGACGTTAGTAGAAATACTTGTTGCACCCCTCCCTTCAACTACACCCACCCTCACTATCATCATCGTTATGTGCCGTGTCGCATGACGTGGGTGATTACGGTCTTCCATCTGTCTTTAATCTGAGAAGACGTGGGTGATCATGAGATGACGTGGGTGATCATGGTCTTCCATCTGTCAAGTTCCAATGAGCTCTTCAAAACTTTGACCTGTCCAGCCCTTGATGTAACTCATGAACGTCATGTGCTGTTGAGCATGACTTGTGCTTCCATCATCTTTTCCTGTCACTGCAAGATGTTCGAGTTTCTCTTACCTCAGTACACGTCCCAGAAGTTCCAGCTGCCATTTCCTGATTGATGATTTCAGCTCTCTTCTTATTCCAGGTTCTTGCAGCACTTCTTCATTTGTAACTCTGTCCTTCCACAATATTTTCACCATTCCACATTTCTGCAGCTTCGAGTCTTCCCTCAATTTCTCCACACTCACTCTGCCCCTGAAAAAAGAAAAGGCAGTACCTAATGTTTGCCTCAGTTCAGCGCTCTGAGAGCAGTAAGTGTCAGCACTGAGTGATAACTCCATCCCGTGAACAAACAAAGCAAAACTTATGAATTGCCTATGACCACTGTGTTCCTGTGCCTTGTTGTCCCCAAGCTGCATCCATGGGGACATGATCTGTAAATTGCAGCTCAGGTTAAGGATTCCATGTAGCATCAGGGCGAGTCCCCACAGTACCGGCCCATCTTGACAGCTAAATAATCATGGCAAACATCTTGCCTTTGGGTCTCTGATCTTTAATCTGATCTTTACTTCAAGAATTACATGTACCCTCCAGATCAGATCTGAAAGTTTAAAATATGGTGTAGAGCAGGAGTTCCCGACTTTTTTATGCCATGGACCCCTACCATTAACTGAGAGATCTGTGGACCCCAGGTTGGGAACCCCTGGACACAGGGAGAATCTTTTCCCTCCCTCAGATTCAGATTTGTACATTGGAACTTACAATGAGATGTATTAACAAACTACACACCCAAGGGTGTGCTGGGAGCAGCCCACAGGTGTCTGTCGTTCAGTCCAGTGCTGGTGGAGCAGGTCCACAATGTTCAGCAGAGATACACAAGCAACAACAACAACAGAACAATACAAAGACAGCAACGGCAAATCAAGTCTCATTCCCACTCTCCCACCGAGACAGGCCTCCAACCCCAGGACAGGACAGGCCGCCTGTGGGCCTTGTCAGTCCTTAGCTGAGGAAGATTATATTCACTGGCTGCATCACAGCCTGGATTGGAAACACCACTGCTCTTGAATGGAAAATCCTACAAGAAGTAGGATACAGCCTACTACCATTGAGCAAATGTACATGAAATGTGTCACAGGAAAGCAGCATCCATGATCAGGGATCCCCACTACAGGCTCTCTTTTCACTGCTGCCATCAGGACACACACCACCAGGTTCAGGAACAGCTGTAATCCCTCAACCATCAGGCTCTTGAACCAAAGGGGATAACTTCACTTGCCCCATCATTGAAATGTTCCCACAACCAATGGACCCACTTTCATGGACTCTTCATCTCATGTTCTCGATATTTATTGTTTTTTTTTTATTATTCTTTCTCTTTGTATTTGCACAGTTTGTTGTCTGCTGCACACTGTTTGAACACCCAAGTTGGGTGGTCTTTCATTGATTTTATTATGGTTATTATTTTAAAGACTTATTGAGTATGCCCACAAGAAAATGGATCTCAGGGTTGTATATAGTGACATATCTGATAACAAATTCACTTTGAACTTTATTTAGGGACTGTTTCCTCACCACTCCACCGGTCTACAGGTGCCCTCACATCACTATTTAGACCTCTGCTGAAATCCTGATCTCACACCCATGAGCTCTCTTCTCTGGCTCACTAGTTCTGTGATTAGCCTCCCAAATTACCATTATCAAACAGTAATGTTTTCCCTACTTTCATCAACTCCTGTTGCGTTTTACTCAGCATTACCTGAGCACGATGAACACCCTCAAAATTTTCACGTTAGCTACAGTATTTATATTTTGAAAATGTTCAAAGAGGTCAGGGTTCAGCTCGCCGGCTTCCTCCGTTCCTTGCTCTATTATCTCTGATGTACTGGCACATCCCCCAGATTCTCAGTTTGGTCTGGCAACAGTATCTCCTCCACAATCTCCAACAGCACAGGTGCACCACAAAGATGTGTGCTCTGCCCTCTGCTCTGTTCACTTTACGGGCACACCGTCAAGCCATATTTAACCCACCACCCAGGATATGCTCTCTTCTCACTGCTACCATCAGGAAGGTGGTACAGGAGCCTCAGGACTCACACCACCAGGTTCAAAAATAATTATTACCCCTCAGCCATTAGGCTCTTGAACCAGAGGTGATAACTTCACTTGCCCCATCACTGGATTGTTCCCAATATTTATTGCTTATTCATTTATTATTATAACTTTCTTTGTATTTGCACAGTTTTTTTGTCTTTTGCACGCTGGTTGTCCACCCTGTTGGTGGGGTCTTTCAGTGATTTGATTATGGTTGAGTCTAAGACCAGAGGACATAGCCTCAGAATAGAGGGGCGTCCTTTTAGAATGGAGATGAGAAATTTCTTCAGCCAGAGAGTGGTGAATCTGTGGAATTCTTTGCCACAGGCCTCTGTGGAGGCCGAGTCATTATGTATATTTAAGGCAGAAGTTGATAGATTCTTGATTAGTCAGGGCATGAAGGAATATGGGGAGAAGGCAGGAGATTGGGGCTGAGAGGAAAATTGGGTTGGCCATGATGAAATGGCAGAGCAGATGATGGGCCAAATGGCCAATTTTTGCTTCTATATCTTATGGTTATTGGATTTATTGAGTATGCCCACAAGAAAATATACTTCAGGTGTCAAATATGGACTTTGATCATAAATTTACTTTGAACTTTGATTAGATCCCATCCTAAATGCATCTGTTAGAGTTCCAGTTCATTGCAGGGACATCAAAGGTTCGCTCTCCCCTCTGGATGGCCACAATTTCTGGTGAGGTTCTGGGTGTTGAGGACTCTCATGGGATGCAGTGCCCGTAAGGGTGAGAGAAGTAAATTTGCAAGGGCATTGGACTCCCATTTACAAAGGGGAAATCTGAGAGCTTTCTCGAGACAAGACAGACAGGAAAACTATTTGGATAGCTGTTTTCACTGAACTCTCTCAGGAACATTAGGAGGAGCTTAGGAGGATGAATGGCACCTAACGGTGACTCCCTTGCTTACATCTTCGGAAACAGCTCCATTTCTATCTTTAATATCTATTTTTCCCTTTCAGAGTTCTTTTGAAGACCCTGACCTGGAGTTACACGCTGACTACGGTTTATTGCCAGAATGGGACCCACTCTTGGGATTTCATGACTGGCCGTTATTCAATGTGCCAAGGATGCGGCTTAGCTCACCGTCAGAGGGCCAAGATCTTGTGGATCGAAAGTCGGTGTCCGGGCAGGATATCAGTGTGTCATGGGAGGTGGATGATCTAAGGCTGGGTGCCCAGAAACCTGAGAGCTTTGGGCACAGAGCTCAGAAAAAGTGATGCAATGGACTTCTAACATTGTAAATCAATGAGTTGTTTGTTATGTCTCCCTTTCGCTGTGAAGCTTTTTCCTTTATTAGGGAGAGAGAGAGAGAGAGATGGAGAGGGAGAGGGAGAGAGGGGGGAGAGAGAGAGAGAGAGAGAGAGAGAGAGTGGGAGGGAGAGGGAGAGATGGGGAGGGAGAGAGGGAGGGAGAAGGAGAGAGGGAGGGAGAGAGGGAGGGAGGAGAGAGAGAGGGGGGAGAGAGCGAGGGGAGAGGGGGAGAGAGAGATGGAGAGAGGGGGGAGAGAGAGAGAGAGAGGGAGAGGGAGAGGGAGAGAGGGGAGAGAGAGGGGGGAAGAGAGAGAGAGAGAGAGAGAGAGGGAGAGGGAGAGAGGGGGAAGAGAGAGAGAGAGGGAGGGAGAGAGGGAGAGGGGAAGAGTGAGAGAGAGAGAGAGAGGGGAGGGAGAGGGAGAGGGGGGAGAGAGATGGAGAGGGAGAGAGGGAGAGAGAGGGGGAGAGAGGGAGAGAGGGGGAGAGAGAGCGAGAGAGAGAGAGAGAGAGAGAGAGAGAGAGAGAGAGAGAGAGAGAGAGAGAGTGCCTGTGGTATGTTGAATACTGGGTGAACGAGTAGTCTTTGGGGTAACTGCAAGTCTGTGTTGTTGCTTTGCTCATGCTTGAGTGCTCGGTGTCGGGTGCCGATGCTTCTTTTTTGCCGGGGGGGGGGGAAGCGGGATTGTTGCTTGCTGCTGTGGGAGGGAGGAGATGGTAAGGGGAGACTTTGGGGTTCTAACATTTAACTGTCATTCATTCTTAGGGGGCACTCCTCTATTTTTGTGGATGGTTGTACCTTTGAACACTGTGCCAAGTGGTGTTCTATGATGCATCATAGTTTATTTATGTCTCCAGAAGGGGCAATTTGATAAAAAATTAATGTTCAACATCTTTCCTTATCCAGTCATTTTACAATGCAAGTGAGAATCTGTGGGATTAGTACATCTCCTTTCTCCAACCCCTATTTTCTCACGTCCATCTCTGTGGACACCAGCCCTTGTCAGTTACAGCATCAGTGCATTTGCAGTCATTCAGAATTTCACTCAAGCAGCCATCTTCTTGAATAGAGCTAGAACAGGGGTCCCCAACCTTCTTTTGTGCCGTGGACCTCTACCATTAACCCATGAACACCAGATTCGGAACCCTTAATTTAGATGAATATCAATGGACTTAACAACCAAGGAAGCAGTTAAACTGAATTCTGACCTACTATCAAATCTGCAGAAAGCACAGAATAACAAATAGCAAGTGGACTTCTGGCTGATTTACTTTCCCTCCTTGGCCAATTAGTTGAAGTCAATTGGTTCCCACACAGAATTCAAGCTTGGTTGCTGATGGTCTGAATAGTTGGAACAAGCATTACTTTACTTAATGGTAGAATTCTCACCTTTTAACTACATAATTTAAAGCTGGCCACATAATCTGGATCAAATGTTACTCAGCAACTGCAACATTGCCAGATGTTATTTAACAGATGTTCAAAAAAATGGGAAAGGTCCATTGGCAGCTCATGGCTTAGGAATTCTCCTAAGCAAGCACCTTCACCTGGTACCAGTCTATCAAATTTTATCAAAGGAAGTGATCTGATTAATATTGTCAACTCATGGCATCGGTTTCATGGAGACATAGAAAAGTAGAGCACAGAAGCAGCCTCATTGGCCAACTAATCCATGCCAAACCTACTCCCATCATCCTGGCCCGGGACCATAGCCCATCCATGTACCTATCTAACCTCCTCTTAAATGTTGAAATTGAGCTCTCGTGCACCATTCCGCTGGCAGCTCGTTCTACACTCAATGACCCTCTAAGTGAAGAAGTTTCCTCTCATGCTCCCCTTATATTTCTCACCTTTCACCCCTAACCCATGACCTCTGGTTGTACTCCCATCCAACCTCAGTGGAAAAAGCCTGCTTGTAATTACACTGTCTATATATACCCCTCATAATTTTGTATATCTCTAGCAAATCTTCTCTCAATCTTCTACATTCCAAGGAATAAAGTCCTGACCTATTCAATCTTTCCTTATTAACTCAGGTCCTCCAAACTCAGTAACATCCTTGTAAATTTTCTGTACTCTTTCAACCTTGTTTACACCTTTCCTCTAGGTAGTTGACCCTAACTGCACACAATACTCTCAATTAGGCCTCACCAGTGTCTTACACGACATACCATCCCATCTCCTGTACATTGATTTATGAAGGCCAGTGTGGCAGGAGCTTTCTTTACAACCCTATCTACCTGTGACACCACTTCCAACAAAGTTTTGGACCTGTATTCCCAGATTCCTTCGTTCCACCATAGTAACATGTGTCTAATACCCAGATATTAGCTGAGTTTCACAGAGGCAGAATACTTATAACTACTGGTCTCACTTCCCTACAAGAACATTGCTATTATCCTCCCCCCTCCCCCCCCCCCCATCGGGCAGAAGATACAAAAGCCAGAAATCATGCATCAGCAAGCTCAAGGACAGCTTCTGTCTCACCATTATAAAACTATTGAATGCCTCCTCAGGACTCTTCACCTCAATCTACCTTGTTATGACCTGTCTACCCGTGCCTTCTCTGTAACTGTAATACTTTATTCTGCGTTGTTATTGTCTTACCTTGTGCTATCTCAATACACTGTTGTAATGAATTGATCCGGATGAATAGTATGCAAGACAAGTTTTTTCACTGTAGCATATGTGACAATAATGAACCAATTTACTGTAAAATCTAATTGCGCATGTTCCTACAAGTTCCTTTGAAAGGGTTCAAAGGAGGTTCATGAAAGCGATTCTGGGATTGAAAGGCTTGTTATAACGAAGTGTGTTTGATGACTCTGGGCTTCTACTCACTGGCATTCAGATGAGGGGTGACCTTGTTGAAACCTACTGAATGTTGAAAGGCCTCAACAGAGTGGATGTGGAGAGGATGCCGTGGGGGAATCTCAGACCAGGGGGACATCCTCAGAGTAGAGGAATGTCCTTTTAGAATGGAGATGAGGAGGAATTTCTTCAGCCAGAGAGTGGTGAATCTGTGGAATTCATTGCCACAGGCAGCTGTGGAGGCCAAGTCTTTAGGTATATTTAAGGCAGAAGTCGATAGATTCTTGATTAGTCAGGGCATGAAGGGATACAGGGAGATGGCAGGAGATTGGGGCTGAGAGGGAAAATGGATTGGCCATGATGAAATGCTGGAGCAGATGCGATGGGCCAAATGGCATCTTATGGTCTAAGTTTCTCTGAGTTGATAACTAAGTGCATTTTATATGCATCAAAATGAACACATTTAAAGAACTTGTCCAAAGAAGGTAACCATCACAATTTTTATGTGCGAATATGTCTAAATGAAGGGTTCCTAACTTTTTTTATGCTGTAGACCAATTCTATTAAGTAAGGGGTCCTTGGACCCCAGATTGGGAACCCCTGCCCT
Organism: Hypanus sabinus; assembly: GCF_030144855.1. Taxonomy (NCBI): domain Eukaryota; kingdom Metazoa; phylum Chordata; class Chondrichthyes; order Myliobatiformes; family Dasyatidae; genus Hypanus; species Hypanus sabinus. The sequence continues at coordinate 77,947,110 of NC_082718.1, forward strand.
AAATTATTCTCTGCTTATACTCAAAAATTGCTGATCTCTTGTCCCAGTCAGCGATTCAGGTACAGCTCCTTCCCTTTTGCCATCCGATTTCTGAACTCACATTGAACCCATGAATACTGCCTCACTACTTCTTTCTCTCTCTTTTTGCAGTACTTATTTAACTGATCTACTTAATCGATATATATTATAAATATGTATGCACACACTTAACGTAATTCAGCCTTCTTCCTCTATATTTATTATGCTGCCGTAATGTTAACAAATTCCACGACATATGCCGGTGATATTAAACCTGATTCTGGTTCACAATCACGGTTATAATAGTGGTATAAACAAGTACAAATTCAACTCCAGTGTGTAGATCACCTGCTGGAGTCTATCTTACTCCAGATTAGCATGTCCCCTCTTGATCACCAATAGAAAAACAAAGATTGAACATCCGGATCCACATGTGGCTGGCAAAGTAATTGATTCACTGACTATGTGACTAAAATAAGTATTTCCCTTCATCCACATGATGCCAAACCTCATAGCCAAATTGAAATATTTATAGGACAGTGAATATCCTGGTAACAGCACAGAAAAACAACTATCTTACTTTCCTGTCTTGTGTGTAGGATAAATATCCTGCTTATATTAAGGAAACCATTACAATCAAAACCTTAAGGGAACTCTGTCCCTTACTTCCTTCTCAAGTGAAAATACACTGGCTTGAAAATTCTACGATGAACTCATTGCTCTCTAAAGCACCATGCAATTGACAAGCTTTTTAAATGCTCACAAAATGGGCGCCACGGTAGCTTAGCAGTTATTGTGACGCTATTACAGTTCAGGGTGTTCCTGAGCTCGAAGTTCAATTCCGGTGCCGTCCGAAGGGAGTCTTTGTACATCCTCCCCGTGGATCGTGTGGGGTTTTGCTTATTTGTTGAGATACAGCACAGAGTAGGCTCTTCGGCCCCTCTGGCTATGCCACCCAGCAACCCCCCCGATTAAATGCTAGCCTAATCACAGGACAGTTAACCAACCAACCAGTAGGTCTTTGGACTGTGGGAGAAAACCAGAGCACCCGGTGGAAACCCACGCGGTTACGGGGAGAACATACAAACTCCTTATGGGCAGTGGCAGGAATTGAGCCCGGGTCACCTGTTCACTGGAGCGTTGCGCTCACCTCTCTTCTCCAGTTTCCTCCCACAGTCTAAAGAGCTACAGGGAAGGTTAATTGGTCATTGTAAGTTGTCCCGTGATGAGGTTAGGGTTAATTGGGTTTGTCGGGGGTTGGTGGGCTGGAAGGGCTGTATTGCTAAATAAAATTTAAAAAATAAAATGCAACATATCTAAAAGAAAGAACAATCAGAATTCTAACTGGCACTTTGTCCAAGTGATGTGCAAGCACGTGGATCATGTGATTCATGCTTGGTTGACCACCAGGCAGTGCTCGCCCCGAGTCGCCTGCTGAAATTCCACTGCATTCTTTCTGAATCAGGAAAACTGTCAATTACAGGGTTGCAGCATGGACTTCACACACGACATTTCAAATGATTGCAACACACAGAATGCTGGAGGAACTCAGCAGGCCAGGCAGCATCCATGGAAAAGAGTTAACAGTTGATGTTTTGGGCCGAGACCCTTCAGGACTGAGAAAGAAGGGGGGTGATGCCAGAATAAAAAGGCGGGAGAAGGGGAAGGAGGATAGCTGGAAGGTGATAGGTGAAACCAGGTGGGTGGGAAAGGTCAAGGCTGGCAAAGAAGGAATCTGATAGGAGAGGAGAGTGAACAATAGGAGAAAGGTTAGAAATATTTTGTGTGTGTTAATTTAGGATTTCCAGCATCTGCAGATTTTCTTGTGTTTATATCAAATAATTAAAAGCAGGTGCCAATGACCTGTGCTTACAGCATAGGTAGAGCAGTAACTGAATTTAGAATTGTCATGGGGTACGGAATATTAGTTTCCGGTTATAACTCTGCTGAGGATTCTTCAGCCATGGAATCAGGAGCGAAAGGGAAGACAAGGCGGACCTTCCCTGGGACAAAATGGATTTGTTGCAGGTGCTCGTAACAGGAAGGGGAAAGGTTTTATTTTTCCCCTGGTGAAAATATTGGTTGAAGGAGACAGGATTCCAGCAGACATCATGGGGAATTGGATCTGAAAGCTTCTGGAAGGCTCTGAGTCTGATAGACAGTATGTAGTACTCCAGGCTCCCCATACAACTTAAAGGACTATCAGGCCTGGGATCAGCAAATGAACCTGTGGAATTCCCTTATCCTTGGGCAGTCAGCAATGTCTGCCTCTTGAGGTTGTTAGGGTAGCATATGGCAAGTTTGCCTTCTTAGTCTGGGGCAGAGAAGACAGTAGTTGGAACATTACTGTTATGTTTTGTAATTTCAAACATTGAACTAATTCAAATGAAGACACGGGTCCGAAATGTGGGTCTAACTTTGAGTTTACTTTAAGTGAGGTGCGCAGGTATCACGTGGTAGTGCGGGGACGTACGCAATTCACGTGTTTGTACATATAAACCCTAATGAATTATTTAAATGAACAAGAATCCTTGATGATGTATATACAAGATTGCTCACTGAAATACTAGATACACAACAGTTATGTTGAAAATCTACAAAACGCTAGTTAGGTAACACTGGAATATTATGTGCTGTTTAGTTCACTGCTCCATAGGTTGTGTTTGCACTGGAGAGAGTGCCCCAGACATTCACAAGGATGTTGGTTGGATTGGTGGTCTTCAGCGATGGGTAGGCTGGTGTTCCCCGGAGTGCAGGAGGCTGAAGGGCGATCTGATGCGAGAATGATACGCACAGATCAGGTAGATAGTCAACATCGATAGGAGCAGCAACAAGAGGAGAGCTTAGGGTTAAGATCAGAGGAATGAAGTTTAAAATGGACTTGATTGGTGTATGTCTTCCCTTACACAGAGAGGATAACATCAGAACCTACTGATTTTATGGAGTGGGAGATCAGAGAAGAGTTGGAGACAGTTCCTTGTGGGTGTACTTAAAGCAGAGGTTGATAGGTTCTTGGTCAGTCAGGGTGTCAAAGATTATGGGGAGAAGACTGGACAAAGACATTGAAAGGAAAAGTGAAGAGAGAATATTGAGAGATTGGTAGAAATCTGAAAAGCGGGACCTCCAGGGTAGTAATGTCTGGATTACTGGCTGTGCCACGCAAGAATATCACGATATGGAAGATAAATGTACGGCTGAAGGATTGACGCAGGGCACAGGGGTTCAGATTTCTGGATCATTGGGATCTCTTCTGGGGAAGGCACAATTGTACAAAAAGCACACACAAAATGCAAGTCCTGACGAAGGGTCTCAGCTTGAAACATTGACCGTGCTTCTCCCTATAGATGCTGCCTGGCCTGCTGTGTTCCACCAGCATTCTGTGTGTGTTGTTTGAATTTCCAGCATCTGCAGATTTCCTCGAGATTGTACAAAAAGGATGGGTTACATCTGAACTCATGGGGGACAAATATCCTTGCGGGCAGGTTTTCTAGATCTGTTGGGGAGGGCTTAACTAATTTGGCAGGGGGATGGGAACCAGACATAGAGCTGAGGGTGGGGCAGTTGGTATACAACGAGAGGCAGTGCCTAGTGAGACCATGAAGAAGGACAGGCAGGTGACAGGGAAAAATTACAGTCAGTGGGATGAGTTGTAGCGTAACATGGGGGTAAAATCGAAAAGGCTGATGGATACAGGACTGAAGGTGTTATATCTGAATGTTCACAGTATACGGAATAAGGTAGTTGATCTTGTAGCGCGGTTAGAGGTTGGCAGGACTGATGTTGTGGACATCAGACATCATAGAATTGTGGCTGAAAGAAGATCATAGAAGGAACTTGTATCATGTCTATGACATGATTTTTTTTAAAGCAGCTTGAGGTTGAGTACACTCAGGGAAAGGCAAAGCTGAAATGTCTGAAGACAGACACATCGCCTGGACCCCAGAGTTCTGAAAGAAGTGGCTGAAGAGATTGTGGAGGCATTAGTAACGATCTAAAAAATCACTAGATTCTGGAATGGTTTCGGAGGATTCTAAAATTACAAATCTTACTCCACTCTAAAAAGGGAGGAAATTATAGGCCATTTAGCCTAACTTCAGTAGCTGGGAAGATGTTGGAGTCCATTACTAAAGACGAGGTTTCAGGGTATTTAGAGGTACATGACATTATAGGTCAAAGTCAGCATAGTTTCCTGGAGAGGAAATGTTGCCTGACAAATCTGTTGGATTCTTTGAGGCAATAACAGGCAAGATGGACAAGAAGAGTCAGTGGATGTTGTTTAATTGGATTTTCAGAAGGCCTCTGACAAGGTGCCACACATGAGGATGCTTAGCAAGATAAGAGCCCATGGTATTACATGAAAGATACTAGTATGCAGACAAGATTGACTGACTGGCAGGAGGCAATGGATCCTTTTCTGGTTGGTTGCCAGTGACTAGTGCTATCCGCAGGGGTGTGTTGGGACAGCTTCTTTTCACATTATATGGATGACAGAATTGATGGCTTTGTGGCCAGCTTTGCAGATAATGCAAAGATACGTGAAGGGACAGGCAGGGTTGAGGATGTAGAGAGTCTGCAGAGGGACTTGGACAGGTTGGAAAAATGGGGAAAGAAGTGTTAGATGGAATGTAAGTTTATTGTCACTGGCATGTGATGTGAAATTTGTTAACTTAGCAGTAGCAGTTCAATGCAATACATAAAATAGAAGGAAAATAAATAAATAAATGAATAAATAAGTAATAAGTATACATATATTGAATAGATTAAAAATGTGCAAAAAACAGAAATACTGTATATTTTAAAAAAGTGAGGTGTCCAGTTAGGAATCAGATGGCAGAGGGGAAGAAGCTGTTCCTGAATCGCTGAGTGTGTGCCTTCAGGTTTCTGTATCTGTATTGGGAGTGTATGGTCATGCACTTTGGTAGATGGAATAAAGATGTAGAGCATTTTCTAAGTGGAGAGAAAATTCAAAAATCAAAACGTTGCAAAGGGACTTGGGAGTCATTGTGCAGAATTCCCCGAAGAATAACTTGTAGGTTGAGTCAATGATGAGGAAGGCAAATGAAATATTAATATTCATTTTGAAAGGACTAGAATATAAGAGAAAGGATGTGGTGTTGAGGCTTTATAAGGCACAGGTCAAATCACACTTGGAGTATTGTGAGCTGCTTTGGGCTCCTTACCTAAGAAAGGATGTGCTGGCATTGGAGAGGGTCCAGAGGAGGTTCATGAGTATGATTCCAGCATAAAAAGGTTAATGGATGAACAACCTTAGATGGCTCCGGACTTGAACTCACTGGAGTTAAGAAGAATGAGGGAGGATCTTATTTAAACTTCTTGAATATTGAAGGGTGAAGATAAAATGAATGTGGAGAGAATGTTTCTTGTAATGGGGGAGTCTAGGACCAGAGGGCATAGCATCAGAATAGGGGATGCAACTTAGAATAGAGATGAAGAAGAATTTCTTCAGCCACAGGGTGGTGAATCTATGGAACCCATGCTGATTTGAGTGTACTCTATATTACATTGAGTGTTCTATTTATTATATTATTATAAATTACTATGATTGCACATTGCAGATTTAGACGGAGATGTAGCGTAAAGATTTTTACTCCTCAAGTATGTGAAGGATGTAAGAAGTAAAGTAAATTCAATAATATATTGTCCATAATGGAATGGCAGAGCAGGCTCAATGGTCCGAATGAACTAATTCTGTTCCTATGTCTTATAGTATTACTGCCAAATTTGGTGGTAGCTCCTCCATACCAGATGGTGATGCAGCCAGTTAGAATGCTCTCCACGGTACATCTGTAGAAATTTGCGAGTCTTTGGTGACGTACCAAGTCTCCCCAAGCTCCAAACAAAATATATCCACTGTCATGCGTTCTTTGCAATTGCAACAACATTTTGGGCCCTGGATAGATCTTCAGAGATATTGACACCCAGAAACTTTTCCACCTTTTCCACCTGCTGATCCTTTGATGAGGACTCTTGTGTGTTCCCTTGACTTTCCCTTCCTGCAGTCCACAATTAATTCATTGCTCTTACTGACATTGAGTCCTACGTCATTGTCATGACACCACTCAACCAGCTGATCTATCTGGCTCTTTTACTCCTCCTCGTCACCGTCTGAAATTCTACCAACAATAGTTGTGTCGTCAGCAAACTTACAGATGGAATTTCAGCTCTATCTAGCCACACAATCGTGGGTGCAGAGAGAGTAGAGCTGTGGGCTAAGCACACATCCTTGAGGAGTGCCAGTGTTCATTGTCAGTGAGGAGGAGATTTTAACTCCGATCTGCACTGATTGTGGTTTCCCAGTGAGGAAGTCAAGGATCCAGTTGCAGAGGGAGGAACAGAGGCCCAGGTTTTGAAGCTTATTGATTAGAACCAAGTGTTGAACGCAATAAACAGCAGCCTGAGGTAGGCACACAAGGATGAGTCCTGATGAAGAGTCTCGGCCTGAAATGTCAACTAGTTTACTCTTTTCCATAGATGCTGAGTTCCTCCAGAGTTTTGTGTGTGTTGCCTGAAGTAGGGTGCTGGTATTGTTCACAGATCCACGGCCGAGTGGAGAGCCAGTGAGATTGCATAGCTATAGACCTAATGTGGCAATAGACAATAGACAATAGGTGCAGAAGTAGACCATTCGGCCCTTCGAGCCTGCACCGCCATTTTGAGATCATGGCTGATCAACTACTGTCAATACCCGGTTCCTGCCTTGTCCCCATATCCCTTGATTCCCCTATCCATAAGATACCTATCTAGCTCCTTCTTGAAAGCATCCAGAGAATTGGCCTCCACTACCTTCCGAGGCAGTGCATTCCAGACCCCCCACAACTCTCTGGGAGAAGAAGTTTTTCCTTAACTCTGTCCTAAATGACCTACCCCTTATTCTCAAACCATGCCCTCTGGTACTGGACTCTCCCAGCATCTGGAACATATTTCCTGCCTCTATCTTGTCCAATCCCTTAATAATCTTATATGTTTCAATCGATAGGGAAATTGCAGCAGGTCCAGAAACTTGCTGAGGCAGGAGTTGAGTCTGGCCGTGACCAACCTCTTGAAGCACTTCATTACCGTAGACATGAGTAGGAATTGGCAATAGTCATTGTGGCTGCTCAGCTTGCTCTTCTTGGGACTGGTATGACGTCAGTAATCAAAAGAAAAAATAAAGAGGAGTTTTCTTTTGTGTGTGTGACGCACTCTTGCCAGCCTAGGTCCAAACATGGAACTAAAAGCTGAATTCCAAAAGTGAGACTAGAGTGAGCTGTAACCAAGACAACCTGATAAAACCAAGCCAATGAATAGAGGGCAAACACTCCAATGATTGGAGTCATGAGTTGTCTGTGGTTGTCAAAGGTCAATCATCACAGCAGGAGTTCCTCAGTATCAACAATCATTATGATTTTATTCCATCAGAAGGGATTTTTGATGACGGTTGCACAATATTGAATTCCATTCAGACCCTCAACAAACAGGCAGCATAGTGACACCATGGACATCCCTGCTCTCTCCCAGCAATGGCAAGCTGGGTTCACTCAAAAACACTTGCAGTTTAGTCAATACTTCTATTAGGTGTAGAGCAAACCCAAATAGTGGGCCTGAAGGTTGAAGATTGAAGTCTGAGAGTTTGGAAGCCGAGGCCTGCTGGACTCGATTAGGCCCAATATCTGTGAGTCCGGGACCGAGGACTCTGGAGGCGGCCTGCCCTGAGGTTTGGAGTGTGTGCGTGGGTAGGTTGGTGGGGGAGGGTGGAAAGGGGTTGTTTTGCTCTTGTTGCCTGTGGTGTTTTGCTGAATGTGATGGCCATGCTTTATTGGCATTGGAATGTGTGGTGACATTTGCAGGCTGTCTCCTCAGCTTAGATTGTGTTGGTTGACAAACGCAAACACTCTGTATTGATGCACATATGATAAACCAATGTCTGAATCTAAAAAGTTCAAGTAATCAGCTTAACTGACTTTCAACGAAACCTTTGAATGCAGTGAAATGAAATTATGGAGATTCCTCCAAGAGCCAGTACTAACTCAATGGGCTGAGTGGCTACCCTCTATGTGTGGGATGGGTCTGAGGGGAGGGTCACAATTGATCAGAAGTGGAACTGGTCCAGTCATGGGAAAAGGTCAGAAAGAGGGTATCCCGCAGTAATTAAGTCATAGGGTATTCCACCACCTACAAGACACAAGTGAGGAGCTCAGTGGAATATTGTCCACTTGCCTGGATGATTTCAACATCAAGAACTCTCAAGAAGTTCAAAGCAGTTACCTTGAATGGCAGCTCATCTACCCCTCAGGGTTCATTCCCACGATCATTGGCACAGTGGCTGCAAAGTGTACCGTCGACTATTTCTGCTCACCGAGACGACTCCAACAGCGTCTCTCCAGATCTCACAACTCCTTGTATTTGGAAGTTATCAGGCAGCTGCCAGGCTTGTCATTGAGCCATGAATTTTGCACCTTTCACATTGGTTTTTCATTTTCTAATTGCCATTATTTCATAGGTTGTGTTCACTTTTGCTGATTTTGCCTATTAACTGGGTGACTTCAACTTATCCTGACATTAACCCTAGCTTCACTCTATCACAAATATCCACTTTGTCCCCTCCTCCCCTCATGCACCTTCTTCACAACGTCAAGTTAACTCTTTCCCCGTTCTTACAAAGGAACTTCGACCTGAAACATTAACTCTATCTTTCCACAGATGCTGCCTGGTCTGAGTATAAAGAGATCTGTTTCGACAGTTTCACAGAGAGATAGAAAATTACAGCACAGGAACAGGTCCTTCCAGCCCCCCTTGTCCATGCTGAACCATTTAAACTGCCTACTCCCATCAACCTGCACCGGGACCATAGCCCTCCATACCTCTACATCCATATACCTAAACAAACATCACTAAATGTTGAAATCGAGCTCACATGCACCACACAACCTCAGTGGAAAAAGCCTGCTCACAATTACCCCTCGTAATTTTGTATACCTCTATCAAATCTCCCTTTAATCTTCTACGTTGCAAGGATTCTCATGTTATGGACAACAAGAATCTAATTAGGACACACTAATTGACAAGAAAAGACAGCAGAATGTTTGGAAAAGAAATCTCAATTGACAAACTATTAGTCACCATAATACTTAGACTGAGTTCTTCTTTTAAAACCGGTATGTTAGTGAGGCTCAATAATGTATCTGTAAATGTTCTGGAAACAAACTCTCGCTCACTGCTTCTGGAGCAAGGCATCTGCGTACGGACGGTGTCTCTCTCCCTCTTACTCGATGCTGTCGGAGGATGGTGCCGGAGTACTGGGTGTTGGACAATGCTTAATCGACGCGGTTTGTCGATTGGACTCAGTTCATGTTATGATATTTCTTTTTTTGTTGCTGTTGCTTGCAATTGTGATCAGGGTGGCCTGGAAATGCAGACGACAGATAATGAAGACACAGCCGTTGGGTTAGGCTGAACTGAATATGCCTGGACTCGTCTGATAGCTTTGTTGGTTGGAGTTTGGTATTCTGTGCTCTTTGCCCTTTTTTCTTTGCTGTTTGCATGGTTTGTTCATTTTTATGTTTTCTCTTTGAACAGGTGCTATGGTTTTCTTTGTTTTGTGGCTGTCTGCGGGAAGATGAATATCAGGGTTGTATACTGAATATGGTAAATATACTTTGAATCCATGAGTGAAGGGCTTATTCCTTGGTACCAAGGCCATATCTCTCCTATCATACAACTGCTTTTGTTAACTTTTTCACCTTTTGTTCCTGCACATTGGATCATCTTGGATTGGGGCTGATCTAGCAAGCAGGAAATTGTACCCATGACGGGCAAACATTCAGGATCCCTTCAGCAAGGTAGAGGAGCTAAGTGCCTTTCTTGCCCAAATCAGACCAGCGTTTGCTGTCAAAAGGAATGACTTATTAATGGATTTTGAGGTATCTCTTTAATTCTGGACTTTTATATTTTAGTAAACACATTCTTCATGTCAAAGGTATAAAATTCCACTCAGCAGGGAACATTTTTTTGTTGGCAAATTACTTGGTATTTTTCTACAGAGTTTCCATTCTCTGAACAGGCCCACTGTCAGGCAAATTTGACCCTTCACCAACATCTTGCTGAATCTTAAATCTCAACCCTTCTGAGCCTCACAACTCCCTGTAGTCCATTACAGAAAACATGGCTAAAGCTGCAAATACCAACTCAGATTGTGCAAAGTACCTTGTTGATTTTAAACACATTTACCAATTTTCTCAATCCTTCCCTTGTAGTGCTCTGTTGAGACTTACAGGCACTTTGCACCTTGTAATACCTCATTGCAATTCTTATTCTTGCTTACAACTAATCAGAGGCAAGTCAGAACATGTCCTTGCCCAATGCACAAACATGCAAACCATCCAAGGGAATGACTGGATTGGTAGCAAGTGTAGGAGTTTGGGGGAGGGGGAGGAGAATGTAAAGTCATTCACCAGAAGGAACTCAGTGGGTTGAGCAGTATCGTGGGGGTGGGGGGGGGGGGGGAGGGAATACTGGCATGGATAGAGGAATGGCTGACAGGCAAGAGGCAGCGAGTGGGAATAAATGGGGCCTTTTCTGGTTGGCTGCCAGTGACTAGTGGTGTTCCCCAGCGGTCAGTATTGGGACCACTACTTTTCACATTGTTTGCTAATTATTTAGTTAGTAGATTTGATGGCTTTGTGGCAAAGTTTACAGAAATAGGTGGAGGGGTCGGTGGTGCTGAGGAACCAATGCAATTGCAGCACGACTTAGACAAATTAGAAAAATGGGCAAAAAAGTAGCAGGTGGAATACAGTGTTTGGAACTGTATGATAATGCATTTTGGTAAAAGGAACAATAGTGCGGACTATTATCTAAATGGGGAGAAGGTTCAAACATTAGAGGTGCAGAGTACACTTATTATCAAAGGCAGAATCCAACCCTGAGATTCATCTTGCCCACAGACAGCCATGAAACAAAGAAAACCATTGAACCCGTTTAAAGAAAAACATCAAACCCCCAAAGCTCAAAACAAAGACCAAATCGTGCAAGCACAAGAAAACAAGTGAAAAACACTGAATATAAAACACCAAATCACAAGGACATTGAAAGAGGCCAGACATATTCAGTTCAGATCTCCAACCACACTCTACTCCTTCAGTGTCACAAAGAGGATGTGGCCACAATCATCATGAGGAAACGATGGAGACAGACTAGGCACGTGATGAAAAGAGAGGCCAACTCCATCGAGACAGCACTTCACTGGACCTCTGAAGGGTGGAGGAAACGTGGGAGACCAAAGGCAACTTGGTGCAACACCGCAGAGGCAGAAATAAGGACCCTGAACCACAGTAGGGAAGATGGGCAAGGGCAGACAGAGACGGAGGACCTTCATTGCTGCCCTAATCGCCAGTGCGTAACAGGCAGGAAGTCAGTTCAGATCAATCCAGTGCCACATCTCTCACTACCTGCAGAATGATCTCTCTAAAATCATTCTGCTTATTAGCCCAGAAACCATATGTAATGTCCCTAACACTGCCACAGTTAAAATTAACTATCAGTGCCCAGGAGTGAATGGAGACGTTGTATGTGCTTACAGCCTAGTTCGCATCAGAATAGCTCCACTTTCTTTCGACCAAACGAAAAGTAATTCTGGGAACATTTTTGGGAGTTGCATTTATCTTTTTAATAGCCTTTTATCAAGTAGCCACTGCTGCAGTAGTAATGCTGTAATACCAATTTATTTCCACATTCTTTTCAAACTGCTGGCTCATTCTTCCCCCAGGGTCAAGTCCAGATTCCTTTTCACATTCTCAAACTAATGACTTGCTTGGCCTCCTACACCCTTTGCTATTGTACTGAAGTATAAGTAGTTTTCACTGAAATCTCATCCTTTTTTTAATTGGAAAAATCTGCTGAAATTATTTACCACCCACCACAACTCGCCGACGTGGTGATTCATAGTGAAGAATGACGGCATACGAATAGTGCCGGGGCAGGCTGGCTGCAGAGAACTCCTTTGGCCAGTTCATAATGTTTGCTTTGGCTGCAGTGTTAGATGGAGAAGTGCAGAACTGGCCTTCAGTCAGCAAAACTCTGCTAGAAAACAAGCCCTTTTTTTAGATCTGGTCCTCTGTCCCGGCTGTGCACACTTGCTGAAGGAAGTGGCGACAGAAACAGTCACAAGACATTTTCTCCAGATTTAAAAATATTGAAGCATCATGGCCTACCCACCAACTAGTTTCCAAAAAAATGGCATAGCTTGCTGTAGCTCTTCTGGGCCCTGGTTCCTATTCCTGGCAGATTTATCCCATTTGGGAAACCGCACTATTTGCCCATTCAATTTCAGGTTAAAATAGCAGATCAGGCTCTGAGGGTTCGATGCATTTTCCACCTGCAGTCTAGAATAACATTCATCTGGACTGGGTGGGAAGGAAAGGTTTAGTCCCACTCGATGCGCTATGTTAAAATCTTCTCCATCTCCACAGCACGGGTAACTGGTGTCTGTTTCCTATGGCAGGGGCGTCTACAACTAGAAGGCATAGATTTAAGGTCAGAGGGAGATTGTTTAAAGGAGATCTGAAGGGTAAAGCAGTTATTGGATCTGGAATGAGCTGTTGTAGCCAGTGGCGGAGCCAGGAATTGTTGTGAAGGGGGAACAAATAAGGGAAGTTCAAATACTGAATGCAGACACATCAATAAAATAAGGACATGTGCCTTGAGTGAAGTCTGTTGGAGAGGAGTGTGGGTCAAGGAGCATCAACTCTAATATTGATATTCCATAAGACCATAAGATATAGGAGCAGAAATTCGGCCATTTGACCCATTGTGTCTGCTCTGCCATTTCATCATAGCCCATCCACTTCCTTCTCAGCCCCAATCCCCTGCCTTCTCCCCGTGTCGCTTCACACCCTGACTAATCAAGGACATATCAACCTCTGCCTTAAATATCCCCGATGACGGCCTCTGCAGCCACCTGTGGCAACAAATTCCACAGATTCTCTGGTCTTAGAGTCTCCCACATAGGAAACATCCTCTTCACATCCATTTTATTGAAGCCTTTCACCAAGGTCACTCCTCATTCTTCTGAATTCCAGAGAGTAGAGTGGTTTAACCAAAATATTCCCACGGAGAGTCACTCCACAATGGAAAGTTAGCATTTTTGGCTCCTGAATGACTGAACAACGAAGAGGAGCCAAAGCTTAGCTCATGTGTTTGGTCTTTCTGGATTTGTTACTCTTGTCTGAATGAATTGTGTTCAGATTTTAATTAAATACCCAATTCTATCGAAATTGGCTTTTTTGATAACAGGGTATAAACAGCTTTCATGGTCAAGTGCATAGCAATAAAAAGAGTTAGGTTAACATTTTAATGAACATAGTAGACTTTGAAATGCAAGATCCTTTCTAATTAATCATAAGTCTAACTCCTTATATGCTTCCTCCTGGTTGCCCGTATATTCTGGGGATACACTGAACAAGCATTAATAATCCACTGACATCTTGCTTAATGGTTATTCAAAATGGGTGAACTTTTATCTTGAGGCTCAAAGTGTCACAGACATCCTCATCATCCAAATGCTCGCTCATGGTCTATTCCTACCTGGTTCAACACAGGCTACCTTTCACCTCAGTCAGACATGACCAAGCAGCTATCATTAGCGGCCCTTCTAGAAAGCAGAAGGTCAGTTGCATTTGCCTCTGATGTCACTGCGGGCAGCATGTTGCAGATACTCATCACTCTACTTAGAGCCTACTCCCTCTACATCAGGGGTTCCCAACCTGATTCACCAGGCCCCATAACCTTTGACACCTTTATTAATCAAGTACCTAAAAACCTCTGCTTTAAATATACCCATTGACTTGGCCTCCACAATGAATTCCACCAATTCACCACTTAAAATATTCCTCCTCATCTCTGTTTTAAGGGAATGTCCTTCTACTCTGAGGCTGTGCCCTCTGGTGCCACCCCCCCCCCCCCCACAAACTGAAACATCCTCTCCAGATCCACTCTCTCCAAGCCAGCGGTTTCCAGTCTTTTTTATGCTATGGACCCCTACCGTTAACAGAGGGGTCTGTGAATCCCAGGCTGGGAATCCCTTCTCTAAGCCTTTCAATACTTCAAGCGAGTACAGGCCCAGAGCCATCAAATGCTCCTTGAAGTTCTCCTGGATCCTCTCTAATGCCAGCACATCCAGGGGCCCCAAGATTGCTCCCAGTACTCCAAGTAATGCTTGTATTGGTCTATTCTGGCTTTGCCTAGAATGTCTTGTGCAGGTAAAAGATCAGTTTCTAATCACTGCTGACACTCTATCACTTTGCAAAGTTGGATTATTATTAGAGGATTGCTAGTTTGTGGCTCTAATTGCTATTGAAATCTACATGCTGTACACATTCTGAAATCACACTGCACACTCTCAGCAGTTTTTACACTTTGTTCTTGCATTGTTTTTGTTTTATCTTATTCTACCCGATGCTGCAACAAACTTTTCACAGCCTTTTGTTACCGTTGACAATAATAAACCGATGCCCACACTGACTGGTTTCTCCAGAAGCTCTCTCACTTAGCTCCCCAGGACAGGCCGAAGACAGTTCCAGTCTTGCATAATGGAACAGCCTGTTAGCCGTCATGTTCAATACACACATTTGTGAAGAATTAGAAGACTGGCAGCCCTAGTGGAATTTCATGTGCCAAAGGAAAGAAAAATGCCGTCGGTTTGGAATGTTTTTATGCAAACACCTTGGCTGGTTCCGCTTTCAGACTTCAATCCTGTGCTGTGTGGGCACCCATCTCACTCAGTGTATCAGCCTGTACTAAATCAGCCTCGGTGCTAAAACCAGGTCATGATGATAAAAGGGAGCCGAGGTATTATTATAGACAACAATCTGCCGGAGGAACTCAGTGGATCGAGCAGCGTCTGGAGGTTGAAATGAATTCCTAATGTTTTGGGTTGAAAATGTTACAGGCTTTTGATGCAAAATGGACCCAAGGATGCTTCTAAACCTGTTCAGCTACTCCAGCTATGTTGCTCTAGATTTCAGCATTTGCAGTTTCTTTGTGTTCCTATTATCCTGGACAGCCCTCTGATAATTTATTAAAGTATTTCAAATAGTGTATAAAACTGGATTTTGTTCATCTTGTAATATGCAGAAATAGACCAAGTGCCGACACAAAACATCGACTGCTTATTCATTTCCATAGATGCTGCCTGACCTGAAGAGTTCCTCCAGTATTTTGTGTGTGTTGTCTGGGTTTCTGGCGACTGCAGATTTTCTTGTGTTTATTTCTGCATCTAATGCTAGACTTAAAGTTATTTACCAATACAATTCTTTTACTAAGATTTGCACAATCCCAGCAGCAAACTGAAAAAAAAGCACGAGTCAAATCACCATGTACTTAGTCCATTGCACAGTCTTGCCAGTCCAGTCTTAGCACATTTCCTAGCATTTGTTTCAGATATCCAGGCCAAAGTAAACTGAGCCCCTCACTTGATAGATATCCAATGAGAAGGGACAGTATCCAGGAAGTGCTTTTTGACGTCCTGGTGCCAGAACACACTGACATTTCTGGCTTCCACCATACACGTAGAGAAATGCAGCAAGTGATGAAGCACAAAGAGCTCCCTGCAGAACCGCTTGTCGACACGATGAAGGCAGTAACTCGTTCAGAGCAGGTCATACAATTAGATATCTGAAGACAGCCGGGTAATTAATTCAGGGCATGCTGGTTCAGAGTTCAACTTTATTTATTGAGATACAGTGTGGAATAGACCCTTGGAGCCAAACTGCCCAGCAATCTCTGGATTTAATCCTAGACTAACCTTGGGATAGTTTACAATTATCTATTAACCTACCAACCGGTACGTCTTTGGAATGTGGGAGGAACCTGTAGCACTGGGAGGAAACCCACACAGTTATGGGGAGAACGTACAAACTCCTTACAGGCAGTGACAGAAATTGAACCCAGGTCGCCTCAGCTTCAGCCAGGACACCAAAAAGATCCTAGCATATCACTTAGAGTTCTCATGAGATCTTTTATATTTGTCTAAAAATAGATTGTGCCTCAGTGTAAAACTCCCTCGATAGTACAAAAGAAATTTACCTTTGATTTTCGTACTCGGATTGGGTCTGAATTTGCTTCATCTTGCCCTGTAGAGGGAGTGACACTATTGAGGGCAAATTTGATTAACATTTGGTTTTAGCTGACTTCGTAAGCAACAGAGAAACCCGTAGTTTAATTCCTGGATACATTCTGTCAGAGGACCAAATCTCCAGTCGTTGGCAGATGATAAAGGAAACCAAGGCCCATACTCCCTGTCTCCTTTGATCGGTCCGACTATCTATCTACCTCTTGATGTCTCTCGCTTCCCAGAGGAACAGCTAGAAAGCTTCCTTGACTCACCCTCTCTCTCTCTCCTCCCACCTCTCTTTCTTTGACCCAGGCCAGAGACTCTTGCTGCCCAATAACTCAAAGTAACAGAAGGAGAGGCAAATGGATCATCTTCAGTCGATTTGAGGGCCACCCTGATTAAATCGATTAGTGAGACAGACTTAAAGAATGGAACAGCAAATCCCTGTTCCCAGGTAACTTCAACGGGCAAAGAACAGAATGGTTACACTACCATGTACTAAAAAGTATTATTAGATGGGAAATACATAAAGATATTTTTCTTGATAAAATTTAATGAACAAATTCAGTGTGTTATGTTAATTGAGGTCGATTGAATAGTTAACAGTCACTTACACACTTTGTGGCACAGGAAAGATAGAACAGGTTAGAGAGATTTATACAACAGTAACAATAACTTCCAAAAAGGTTAAACTCTGTACACTCTCTTAACTTTTTCTAAGTTATTGTTACTGTTGTATACTATACTATAGAGGGATGAGAGTCCGTGAGGTTTCTGGGGGTGGGGGAGGGCAAGAGAAGGAGAAACAAAATTCTTGATTTGGTTAGAAGTAGCTCCCACTGTGAGAAACAGCTGCAGCCATTTTCAAAATATTTGTGGCGATGTAGAGGCATCCACACCTGGACTACAGACCAAGAGGTGTCAGGTTTGAATCCGGCCAACTTTGTGCTGGGTTGAGCATTCAGCCAGCAACTTGGCCTCATAAAGAAGAAATGCAAAAGAAATGGCAAGGTTGCTGCCTTCTGTGCCAAATGAGGTGCAGGGAGGAACTTTAGCTTTTTATGTGTTTAAAAATTACGCAAAACATTCAGTAAAGGGGAAGTGAATTTATTTGGAATAACACTGGACAACAAAGTTTTTCGAAAGTGTTGCTTCCTCAGAAATTTATTTTTTGTTTATGATAGATCACTTGAAGGTGAACACAAATATAATTTCAGATGTAGCAATTTGGAGAAACAAGAGATTGAACTTTTATTGAATATAATGTGTTTAATTGCATGATGGTGCTGACGCTTTGCAATAGTCCAACTAAGCTAAAAATGTTTTGTTGATGATTTTCATTTGTGAGTGTCTGAGGCTTCTCACTTCAGTGTCCAACAATAATCAGGTAGCATTGATGGATTCCAGTTGCCCTGATACCATTTCTCCGTGACCACAATGTCCTGGTGAAACCTTTCACCACGCTCGTCACTGACAGCGCCAAGATTCTCAGGGAAAAAGTCTAAATAGGAATGCAGGAAATGAATCTTTAGTGACATGTTGCTCTTCATGGTTTTGTATGGTTGAAGCATGTTGTCAACCAGCTGCACAGTTTGGTGCTCGATAGTTGCCAAGAAAATTTAACAACATGCTTGAATGCTTTCCATGTGATTTTCTCTGGTCTCACTAGAAGTTCTTTGAATTGCCTGTCATTGATGACCTGATTGATTTGTGCACCAACAAAAATTCCTTCATCAGTTATTCTGACTTGAATTATGAATTGAAATAACAAATAAAGGCAATATAGGCAACTTTTACAAATTGATTCGAGATTGGGAAATTTCATGGTGATTTTCATGATCAGCAGACCAAAATCAATAACATACACCCAGAAGTATTCAGGAAGCAAAATTTTTGTTGTCCAGTGTTAATAATTCCAGAATGTGCAAATGTTCAGAAAATAATCTGTTAAGCCTCTTGGCTTTAGCAGTCCTAAATATTATGACAGACACAAGAATGTCTGCAGATGCTGGAAATCCAAAGCAACATACACAAAATGTTGGAGGAACTCAGCAGGCCAGGCAGCACATATGGAAAAGAGTAGATAGTCAATGTTTTATCAGGACTGGAAAGGCCTGCTGAGTTCCTCCAGCATTTTGTGTGTGTTGCCTAAATATTATGAATTTGGCAGCCGCAGACTGTAATTTAATAATTCAGATTAAGGTGATAACCTTGATTAAAGATCATCTAAGGGTCACAATGGGGGTAAGTACTTTGATTCCAGAGACGAGGGAGTTAGACTATTAGGAAAGATTCAGTCGCCTGGGACTGTACTTGACGGAATTTAGAAGAATGAGAGGAGATCTTATAGAAATTTACAAAACTATGAAAGGGATAGATAAGATAGAGGCAGGAAAGTTGTTTCCACTGGTAGGTGAGACTAGAACTAGGGAGCCTCAAGATTTGGGGGAGAAGATTTAGGATGGAGATGAGGAGGAACTGCTTTTCACAGAGGGTGGTGAATCTCTGTGCAATGAATCAGTGAAGGCTACCTCAGTAAATATTGCTACGTACCCCGTAACTGGGTCACTTACCAGCAAAGATAGAGAGGTCCGTTGAAGTCTGATGGTACTATTTTTAACAGTATTTATTGATAAAAATACACAAAAATAATATCAATGCAAACACACAGATAATATACGTCGTCAATACTAACTCTAAAAGTGCGGGTATAATAATAATCATTAAGAAATAAGTTCTGTCGTTGTCTAGGGGATAATGTATTGTCCGATGGAAATATAAAAGTCACTTTAGTTCATTCAGGCTGCAGCCTTTGGTTGGAGTCAACAGAGAGAGATTTTGGAACTTGCCAGAGTTTCCTTTTCATGATGTCGATCCTTCGAGAGTTCCGTTTTTGTAGTCGGTCCTTCAGCTAAGCCGTTCTGTGGAAGCCCGCCAATTCCTAGGCAAAGGAAAAGGACGCACGCGGGCCCCACCGGCTGTCGCTATTAAACGCTGTCACGATATTTCTAGCGTTTCTCCTGGTGCGTTTAAAGGGGTTGTTCCCCAGACCCTCTTTTATTCTTAGTCACGGGGTCTCAGATGTCAATCAGGTTGGGATGGTGCAATCCCTCAACCAGCCCACTTTGGTCATTCCCTGAGGGCTTCAAACAGTACTCAATACACAATTCCGTCTCCAAGAGACAATGGCCGTTTCCCGTGGCTTTGTATCGCTGAGGGGCCAGGACATTCCAAACCCCTTGTGGATTCTGCGTGTCTTTCTCTCATTTCCTGGGTCTCCTGACCTGAATTAATAGCGATCTTGTGATTCTCAAAAAGGAGGGGGCTACTTTGTACCCTTTGGCCCCTCAGAGTTGGGGCACAGGCGTAACACCCCCTTTCTTCAATGCGTTTTTACCATCGGTAAAAATGAAGTAATACAGAGTCTTACAGGATTTTAGAATCTAACACAATACAAAAGTTTTTTTTCACTACAGAGTAATACAGTTATACATTCAATTCAGCATTTAAACAGTTAACGATTACAGTGTCACTTCCTTTAATATCTTAACATCTTGTACCTTACTAAAGTCTTGTAGCATCAGACTTCAATTTAATAACCACCTATTTTTATTTCTTTCCTTCAGCAACAAAACTAAGGAGGTGTGATCTTAGCTTACGTGTATACTACAAAAGTTCATGCAAAATACTAATCTTTATGTTACTTTCAAACTTAACAGTCAAGCTTCCATGGGGGGGGGGTTGTCTTTATTATTCACATGCTTTGTCGAAATCCCTTAAAACTGGCTTCTGCTATTTAAAAATGGCGTCCCATTAACCCTCGCCTCTTTTCCGGTTAATTCCCTTGTGGTGAGCTTGTGCACCCTGGCGAAATAGGCTTTCGCCTGCTCCTTTCATAAGAGTTATTTTATCAACAATGTGTTCCAAACTTAGACCATCTTCCGAATTTCCACACAATTCTTTAATTTTACGCAAGTTGTTAGTTTTCTCTTCAGGACCCTTCAGGCAATTAGTTCTCAATGCCAGCGATCCCTCTTTGTTCAAACAGCATTTCAAATTCTGCGGTTTCACACCACACTCTGGAATAACAATAGCGTGTGGGGCCCCTTTACCTTCCAACTCAACCTGTAATTGATTCACAGGCACTGCGGTACCAAGCCATTGTCTCTGTAGCCTGGGTGCTGCGTCTGATATCAGTCCAGCCTTTAAATTTTCTTCATTCGATTTGGAAACTACACTTTTCCCTTTTCCTTCAATAATAATATTCACCTCACCACCCATTATCTCCTCACTAACTTTTAACTCACCTTTGGGCACAAACACCTGGGAACTCTCACTTCCCACTATTACCAAGGTTAACCCTTTCTTCACTGAACCAAGTCCATCTGACCCACAAGGACTGCATTCCTTTTCAACTGACTCAAATACCTCAGACTTTTTCTGAGCTCCATTACTAGGTTCAGTACCACGTGCATTCACATCTTGGAAACAAACGGGACATTTGCCTCTTCCAGGTTTTCAATACCCATACCCAGTTCAAATTCTAAATTCCCCTGATCCTCCCAGTTACTCTCTGGGCAACTCCCTTCCGGAGTAAACTCAACCCCGTGGGCTGAAACAACCTCATCTGCCACCCCAGCAGACTTCTTCGAGTAATGGCATCCTTTTCATCTAGGGCTGCTCTCATTTCATTATCGGGAACACCTTTAGAATTTCCAACTTCTTCAAACAGTTCTGCCAAACCAGACAGATCATCCATCTCCAACTCTGGACCTTTTAACAGCTTTATCTGTTTCTCATCTTTATTTCGTGCCTCTAGAACTTTTCTCCTCGCTAAGGGCAGGTCTACCCCCTCTCCCTTACTCTCTTTCACTTTCCTATTCTCCATTTTACCACCCTCTAAACCCTCGTGGTGCAGGTTCGGTAAAAACGTCTCGGCCAAATTGATACTGGCCGGATTTAAACTGCTCTTGTTCTCAGCTGCCTTTCTCGACATGCTGCGAGTGACCGCGCATGTGGGATAGATCTTGGAATCTAGGGGCGGGACCACAACGCTCACCGACCGGCTTGTCAGCGTCATTGCTGACCAAATCTTACCACTGGCTAAATCGTTACCCAGAAGGACGTCCGCGTCAGTTCTCGGGAATTCTGATCGCACCCCCATTTCAACTGGTCCAGATACCAGCTCACAATTCAGAATGATCCTATGCAAGGGCACCACTTCGGTCCCTTTTCCTATTCCTTTCACAGGTACCGTTCCCGTCTTGCGACCAAAATCCAGTACCATACTGCTAATCAATGATAGTTCAGCTCCCGTGTCTCTCCAGATCCGCACGGGAACTGGTGGGTCTCCCTCTCTCACAGACACAGTTCCGTTTGACATACAAGTCTCAGACCCTTCTCGTACTCTGTCTACCCGGGGCTCTCTTGTCGATGTACTGATTACCACAGCACATCCTATAGGGACTACTGCTTTCCCTTTTCCTGTCTCTTTCCTTGGAGCAAAGCACCAAGGTGCAATATGTCCCCCCCCCCTTTCCACAATTAAAACAGGTCAAGCCGGGAAATCTCTGGCCATCCTGCTTCTCCTCCTCAATCTTACCACTAGCTCCCGGCAGGACCTCTGCCTCAGCTGGCGGGCTTTCCCTATCGTTCCCACGGTCTCTCTGGGAACTTTTATTCGAGGAAAACTTTGTCTTGTGGGTTAGGGCATATTCATCTGCGAACCTAGCAAATTCTGAGATGGACTTATTTGGCTTCTCATTCAAATACATCCGGATATCCTCTGAAACACAATCTTTAAATTCCTCAATCAGAATTAACTCCCTGAGACGCCAAAAATCCTCTTCCACTATTTCTGCTGTACACCAACGATCCAAGAGCACACCCTTCTCATAGGCAAACTCCGTATACGTCTGATTCCACCCTTTTTTTAAATTTCTGAACTTTTGTCTATACGCTTCAGGTACCATTTCGTAAGTCCGAAGAATGGCCTTGTTTACTTTGTCATAATTCTCCGCCTCTTCCTCCTCCATGGACAATGCCGTATATGCCCATTGTGCCTTCCCTTTTAACACACTTTGTAACAAAGCCACCCACTGCTCTTTGGGCCACTTCTGATTCACTGCCACCTTTTCAAAAAGCAAGAAATAACTATCAACATCCGTCTCCTCGAACGGAGGTACTAACCTCAACACCCGACTAACATTAAACCGCTCCTCTTGGTCTGACCCTTGAGCTCTTTGCTCTTGCCTTAACTTCTCCATATCCAAGTCATGTTGCCTCTGTTTCTCTGCCTCCCTCTCCTTCTCGGCTCTTTCCTTTTCTTTTTCAGCTGCTTCCAGCTGTTTTAACTGAATTTCATGCTCTCTTTGTTTCTCAGCTCTTTCCTGCTCCCTTTTCACCTCTAACTCCTTTAGCTGGAGTGCATGCTCCCTTTGTCGGTGTGGTGAACTATGTGCCTGTCGGGACACGCCCCCTGCTGACTGCTCCTGTGGCTCCTCCCACAGGCCCCTGTATAAAGGCGATCTGAGGCCTGACGCTCGGCCTCAGTCTCCAGGACATTGTATGATAGACACTCACTCCTGGTTCCTTCTTCCAGTCAATAAAAGCCGATATCTCGCCTTACGTCTCAGTGTGAGTTATTGATGGTGCATCAATCGGCCCTTTCTTTTTCTCTCTCGGACCTTTCTTTCTCTCTCTCGGCTCTTTCTTTCTCCTTCTCAGCTGCTTCCAGCTGCTTTAGCTGGAACTCATGCTCCCTCTTCCTCTGTTCCGCATCCAGCCTCAATTTCTCCAACTCTAACTGAGCCGTCCCACTAGCTGGTACCTTTTCAGGGATATTTTCCAATACCTCAGCTGCAAACACATTCTTCCCAATATAATACTGAGTTATGGCCCTTCACACCTCCTGCTTTTTCATTGACAACCTCACCTCTGCGAGGTTTAGTCCCTTCGCCATATTTAGCGTCCGATTTGGTGGCCGCCTCTAGCGCCTCCAGAGCCTCCAGAGACGGGTTTTCTATAAATTCATCCACGTCCATCTTTTCTGGTTTCCCGTCTGGCTACCCGTGTACCAGATCCAAGTTTGGACTTACAAGCCCAATTCACTGGCCCCCCAATTTGGTGTCAAATCCCGGATGAGCCCCCAAGTTGTTATGTACCCTGTAACTGGGTCACTTACCAGCAAAGATAGAGAGGTCCGTTGAAGTCTTATGGTACTATTTTTAACAGTATTTATTGGTAAAAATACACAAAAATAATATCAATGCAAACATACAGATAATATACGTCGTCAATACTAACTCTAAAAGTGCGAGTATAATAATAATCAATAAGAAATAGCTCTATCATTGTCTAGGGGATAATGTATTGTCCGATGGAAATATCAAAGTCACTTAGTTCATTAGGGCTGCAGCCTTTGGTTGGAGTCAAGAGAGAGACTTTTAAACTTGCCAGCTTTTCCTTTTCATGATGTCGATCCTTCGAGAGTTCCGTTTTTTGTAGTCGGTCCTTTAGCTAAGCCATTCTGTGGAAGCCCGCCAATTCCTAGGCAAAGGAAAAGGACGCATGCAAGCCTCACTGGCTGTCGCTAGTAAACGTTGTCACAATATTTCTAGCGTTTCTCCTGGTGCGTCTAAAGGGGTTGTTCCCCAGACCCTCTTTTATCCTTACTCACGGGGTCTCAGATGTCAATCAGGTTGGGGTAGTGCCATCCCTCAACCAGCCCACTTTGGTCATCCCTGAGGGCTTCCATGAAGTACAGTACTCAATACACAATTCTGTCTTCAAGGGACAATGGCCGTTTCCCGTGGCTTTGTATCGCTGAGGGGCCAGGACATTCCAAATCCCTTGTGGATTCTGCGTGTCTTTCTCTCATTTCCTGGGTCTCCTGACCTGAATTAATAGCGATCTTGCGATTCTCAAAAAGGAGGGGGCTACTTTGTACCCTTCGGCCCCTCAGAGTTGGGGCACAGGTGTAACAATATATTCAAGACAAAGTTGGACAGATTTTTGCATAATAGGAGAATTAAGGGCTATGGGGAAAAGACAAGTAGGTGGAGTTGAGCCCATGGTCAGATCGGCCATGATCTTACTGAATGGCAGAGAAGGCTCAGCAGGCCAGATGGCCGACTTCTGCTCCTATTTCTTATGTCCTTATGAAAGTAATCTTCTTCTGCAACTGAGATAAAGACATTCCTTCCCCCTCTCCCCCACTCACAGAATGAAGTAAATGCTCTTTAGGGTTGTGTAATCTCTAAAAAACAAGTGGTACTGAGGTCCCTTCTTGAATTGCTGCAGTCCATGTAGTGAAGAGACTGATACAGTACTGTTAGGCGATGAGTTCAAGGATTTAACATTAATTAAAGAGTGGTCAGAATCAGAATCTGGTTTAACATCACCGGCATATGTCCTGAAATTTATGATTATGTGGCAGCAGCATAATGCAATATATATGATAATAAAATCTGTAAATTACAGCAAGTATTTATAAAAGTTAAATAGTGCAAAAAGAGAGGGTAAAAGGTAGTGAGGTAGTGTTTATGGGTTCAATGTCCATTCAGAAATCTGATGGTAGAGGAGAAGATGCCGTTCCTGAATTGCTGAGTATGGGTCTTCAGGCTCCTGTACCTCCTTCCTGATGGCAGCAATGAGAAGAGGGCATGTGGTGGGGGTCCTTAATGATGGATGCCACCTTCTTTATGAGCCATCGCTCCTTGAAGATTGTCCTGGAAGCTGGGGGAGGCTACTGTCCATGATAGAGTTCACAACTTTCTTGGTCAGAATGAAAGTGGCAGTGACTCTATACTTTTCCCATGTTTGTAATTCTAGCCAAGAGAAACCATGTCTTGGATGGTACGGCTCGAAAAAGCCCTATAGTGTTACTATAGATGCATGAGGCTGTGGTAGGGACGGCAATGTGGGGAGTACTTTGGTGAAGAATGTTTTGAATGTGGCTGAGTCTGTGTTCATTCAGAGTTCATTTTCATTCCACTCCTGACAGTGAGAAGGCTTTGAGAAGTACTGAGTCAGGTGATTTACCACATATTATTAAATAACGAGCCTATTCAACATTTTTGTGCTAATTCAGTTAAGTTCAACAATTCAGAAATAGCTTCTTCCCCTCTGCCATCTGATTCTAAGTATCAGGCCACTGTTGGAGTTGGGGGAAATTTGCTGACGTTAATGCAATAGCAACTAGTTTCATTTGATAGAGTTGGAGGGTGTCATTGCCTGGAATTCATGTAGCATTAATTGTCTTTATCTGTTGTTAGCCCAAACCTGAAAGTTTAGTTGAGAATGGAGAATTGAGGTGATAACTGGCTACAAACAAAAAGAGAAAATCTGCAGGTGCTGGAAATCCAAGCAACACACACAAAATGCTGGAGGAACTTGGCAGGTCAGGCAGGATCTGTGGAAAAGAGTACAGCCGACGTTTCAGGTCGAGACCTTTCGGCAGAAAAAAAGGAGAGGAGTAGAGTTAAAAGGTGGGGAAGGGGAGGGAGAAACACAAGGTGATAGATGAAACTGGAAGGGGCAGGGATGAAGAAAAGGGCTGGGAAGCTGGTGAAAGAGACACAGGGCTGGAGAAGGGTGAGTCTGATAGAAGAGGATAGAAGGCCATGGAAGAGGGGAAAGTGGTGGTGGTGGGGGGGGGAGCACCGATGGGAGGTGATGGGTAGGCAAGGAGATAAGGTGATAAAGGGAAAAGGGGACGGGGAGTGGTGAAGCGGGGTGGGGGGGGGAAGCATTATAGAAGTTTGAGAAATTGAAATTCATGCCATCAGGTTGGAGGCTACCCAGACAGAATATAAGGTGTTGTTCCTCCAAAATGAGGATGACCTTATCGTGACAGTAGAGGAATGGGAATGGGAATGGGAAGTGGAATTTAAAATGGGTGGCCAGTGGATAACTGGCTAAACTGGATCAGTCACGTTTGACCTAGATAGGATATACCTGGACATCAGAAAGAGTAAGATGAGGGAACACAAACCAATCCTCATAGATGGATCCAAAGAGTGAACATTTTCAAGTTTCTGGGTATCAATATCTTTGAGGACCTGACCATGTCAGGTTTGGTTTGTCAACTAAAACATACAAAAACATTTACAGATGTACCATGGAGAGCATTCTGACTGGCTGCATCACCGTCTGGTTTGGGGGGGGTGGAGGGGGCTACTGCACACATCTGTAGCAAGCTGCAGAGATCTGTAAGATTAGTCAGCTCTATCATGGGTACCAGCCTCCGTAGTAACCAAGACAACTTCCAGGAGCAGTGGCTCAGAAAAGTGGCTTCCATCATTAAGGACCCCCACCACCCAGGACATGCCCTCTTCTCATTGTTACCATCAGGGAGGAAGTACAGGAGCCTGAAGGCACACACTAAGTGATTCAGGAACAGCTTCTTCCCCTCTGCCATCGGATTTCTGAATGGACATTGAGCCCATGAACGCTATTGCGTTACTTAAACATTTTTTTTTACTTATTAATTTATGGGATGTGGGCATCGCCAGCCGAGCTAGCATTTATTACTCATCGCTAGTTGCCCTTGAGAAGGTGGTGATGAACTGCCTTCTTGAACCGCTGCAGACTCTGAGGTGTAGGTACACCCACAGGGCTGTTAGGGAGGGAATTCCATGATTTTGACCCAGCGACAATGAAGGAACGGTGATATGTGTCAGGGTCAGGATGGTGAGTGATTTGGAGGGGGATCTCCAAGTGGTGGTGTTCCCAGGTATCTGTTGTTCTTGTCCTTCTAGATGGTGCTTTGGTGTGTTGGTGCAGAGCATCTTGTAGATTGTACACACTGTTGCAGCTGTTCGGCGATGGTGGAGGGATTGGATGCTTGTGGAAGGGGTACCAATCGAGTGGGCTGCCTTGTACTGGTCGGTGTCGAGCTTCTTGAGTGTTGTTGATGGAGCTGCAATCACCCAGGCCAGTGGCGAGTATTCCATTACACTCCTGACCTGAGCCTTGGAGATGGTGGACAGGCTTTGGGGAGTTACACTCCACAGGATTCCTTGCCTTTGACCTGCTCTGGTAGCCACGGTCTTTATATGCTTCAGTTCAGTTTTCTATCAGTGGTAACCCCCAAGCTATTGATAGTAGGGGATTCAGTGATGGTGATGCCACTGAATGTCAGGGGACAATGGTTAGAGCCTCTCTCGTTGGAGATGGTCATTGCCTGGCGCTTGCATGGCACGAATGTCACTTGCCACTGGTCAGCCCAAGCCTGGATATTGTCCAGGTCCTGCTGCATGAACTGCTTCGCCATCTGAGGAGTCACAAATGGTGCAGAACATTGTGCAGTCATCTGTGAACATCCCCACTTCCCTTATTTTTTTTCAATCTTTTTATTATTGTTATTCATATCAACAAAATACAATTGATACATAGATAATGGGATTACAAACATACACATTTCAACTGCACATGAAAGAATACATAAGCAATGATTACAGTATAAATGAGTATTCCCAAATCATGGATGATACAATATATAAATAAACAAGGTAAATCTAGGTATATCATAATATATAATTTAAAAAAAACAGAAAAAAGAAAAAGAAAAAAAAATGCAAAAAAAACTAATCTAATAATCTAATAACTAATAAGGAAAAAAATCAAAAAAGGAAAAAAGAGAAAAAGAAAAACTGGAAAAAGAGAGGAAAAAAAGGGCTGTTTATCTCACAAAAATACAAAATCATCAGTGTCGTCAACTCCGATCCTCTCAACATATATAAAATCAAAACTGGAAAATCAAATAGGCTTGAAACAGGGTCATATTACATCATATGAAAATATTGAATAAATGGTCTCCATATCTTTTCAAATTTAATAGAAGTATCAAATACACCACTTC
This sequence comes from Hypanus sabinus, assembly GCF_030144855.1. NCBI lineage: Eukaryota > Metazoa > Chordata > Chondrichthyes > Myliobatiformes > Dasyatidae > Hypanus > Hypanus sabinus. Next base: position 77,975,099 of record NC_082718.1, read on the forward strand.
TAAATTTTTCTAAATTTAAACATAACATAGTTTGAGAAAACCGATGAAATACGGTAGGAGGATTAATTTCCTCCCAATTCAACAAAATAGATCTTCTAGCCATTAGTGTAAGAAACTCAATCATTCGACAGGCGGAAGAAGATAAATGAAGTGAGTCCACCACTGGTAAACCAAAAATTGCGGTAATAGGATGGGGTTGTAAATCAATGTTCAATACCGCAGAGATAATATCAAAAATATCTTTCCAATATTTTTCCAAAAGCGGACAAGACCAGAACATATGAGTTAAAGATGCCATTTCAGATTGACATCTATCACAAATAGGTTTTATATAAGAATAAAAATGAGCCAATTTATCCTTGGACATATGGGCCCTATGTACGACCTTAAACTGTATTAATGAATGTTTGGCACATATAGATGATGGATTAACTAATTGAAGAAGTCTATCCCAATTCTCAATAGGAATAATAAGGTTAAGCTCTCTTTCCCAATAATTTTTTGTCTTATAAAGGGGCTCTGAACGTATCTTCATGATTATATTATAAAGTTTTGTTATAAGCCCTTTTTGAAAAGGGTTTAATTCAAACAAACTCTCCAAAACACCTGAAGACACAACATTTGGAAACGTAGGAAGTACAGTATTTAAAAAATTCCTAATCTGTAAATATCTAAAAAATGAAATCTAGGCAAATTATATTTGTTAGATAATTGCTCAAAGGACATAAAACAATTATCCAAAAATAAATCAGAAAATCGTAGTAATCCCTTAGTCTTCCAAGCCGAATAAGCTTGGTCTATAATTGAAGGGTGGAAAAAACAATTGGATACAATAGGAATATTTAAAACAAACTAAGTCAACCCAAAAAACTTCTGAAATTGAAACCATATACGTAAAGTATGTTTAACTATCGGGTTGTCAATTTGTTTCGGCAATTTAGAAAGAGCAAAAGGGAGAGAAGTCCCCAAAATGGAACCCAGTGCAAAACCTGGTACCGATTTAATTTCCAGGCTCACCCAATGAGGGCTAAAAGATCCACCCCAGTCTTTCAACCAACATAACAAATATCTAATATTAACTGCCCAATAATAAAATCTAAAATTAGGCAATGCTAATCCACCTTCCTTCTTTGCCTTCTGTGAGTATATTTTACCTAACCTGGGATTTTTATTCTGCCATATATATGAGGAAATTTTTGAATCACTATTAGTAAAAAAAAGATTTTGGAATAAAAATTGGTACCGCTTGAAAAATATATAAAAACTTAGGTAAAATAACCATCTTGATAGCATTAATCCTACCTATCAGAGATAAAGATAATGGTGACCACTTAGTAAACAAGCATTTAATCTGATCAATTAAGGGTACAAAATTAACCTTAAATAAGTCTTTATGGTTTTTTGTGATTTTAATCCCCAAATAAATAAAAGAGTCATTAACTAATTTAAAAGGTAAGTTTCCATAAATTGGGACCTGTCTATTTAAAGGAAACAATTCACTCTTATTAAGATTTAATTTATACCCAGAAAAATCACTAAATTGAGCCAACAATGATAAAACTACAGGAATAGATTTCTCAGGATTAGAAATAAATAATAATAAATCATCTGCATACAAAGATAACTTATGAGTATCTGTCCCACGATTAATACCAAGGATATCCTGTGATTCTCTGATAGCAATGGCCAAGGGTTCTAAACCAATATCAAATAATAATGGACTAAGAGGACAGCCTTGTCTAGTGCCCCGAAATAAATGAAAAAAGGGAGATCTTTGATTATTAGTAAACGCTGAGGCTACTGGAGTATGATAAATCAGTTTAATCCAGGAAATAAATGTCGGACTAAAATTAAACTTCTCCAACACATTAAATAAGTATGGCCATTCAACTCTGTCAAATACTTCCTCTGCATCTAATGAAATAACACATTCTGAAATATTATGTGAAGGAGTATACACAATATTCAATAACCTCCTAACATTAGAAAAAGAATAAAGATTTTTAATAAAACCGGTTTGATCTTCCAAGATAATTTGGGGTAATACCTTCTCCAACCTGGATGCAAGTAACTTGGAAAAAATCTTGGAATCTACATTCAATAAGGATATTGGTCTATAGGATGAGCAATCAGTAGGGTCTTTATCTTTCTTCAATATTAAAGAGATGGAAGCTCTATAAAAAGATTGTGGCAAATTGCCCGATCTAATTGCTTCTTCAGAAACCTTATGTAACCAAGGAGAAAGAGTAGCGGAAAAACATTTTTAAAATTCTGCTGTATACCCATCCGGACCAGGTGCTTTCCCAGAATTCATGGAGGAAATAACCCCTTTGATTTCTGCATCAGTCATAGGAGTTTCCAATATTGAAAGATCATCTAGTGATAATTTTGGGAAATTCAATTTCCCAAGAAAATCACACATGGTACCACAATCCTGAGGAAATTCAGAATGATACAGGGAAGTATAAAAATCTTGAAATACATCCCCACTTCCGACCTTACGTTGGAAGAAAGGTTGTTGATGAAGCAGCTGAAGGTGGTTGATCCTAGGACACTTCCCTGAGGATCTCCTGCAGTGATGTCCTGAGGGTGAGATGACTGACCTCCAACCACCACAACCACCTTCCTTTGCATTGCTTATCTTAAATAAACTTTGCTATACATATATATTTACTGTAATTCAGTTTTTTGTTTATTCATCATATATCGCATGTGGTGCTGCTGGAAAGTTAAATTTCACGACATATGCCGGTGATATTAAATCTGATTCTGACACTGAAATTTTCAGTGTTAGGCAAATGAGTTTCCATTTAGCAGTTAGCAAGTGCTATTCCTGACCTTTATTCTCTGCTCCGGTCCTGTACTCAAAAAATTGAGAAAAATTCTTTAGCTTCTTGGCATCGACTCCATTCAAAGATTCAAAGTACATTCATGATCGAAGTATGTGTACAGAACACAACTCAGATTCGTCCTCCCACCGACAGCCACACATGAAAAAAGAACAAATTGCTCAAAAGGCAAAAAGCAGACAAATTTCAAACCAGGAGTCCAGTAGTACTCAATTTAGTTCAGTTCAGCATCATGCCGCTAGCCCACTGCAGGCCACAGGACAAAGCATTCTTCGCTGAAGCGCCCCAAACCGCTTCGATTGACTCAATCAAACCGCACTGCAGCTAGAAATAAAAAGGTTAATCAGAATCCAGCAAAATATGCACCATGAACCCTAATATTCCTCAAGATGAGTCCTCAATGAGTCCTGACCGATCCTTGCAATGTGGATCCCAAGATTCCTGCACTCTCCTGTGTCAGCAGCTAGCAAGTGGGAGAGGAAAACCGGTCAAACACAGGCAGACTACACCGAACACCTGCCCATCCTCCGCTCTCATCCCTGTCGACTTTAGCCTTGCTCGACGCCTGAAGCGGAGAAAAGCCATGGAGCCGATTATGTACACTCTATTCCAAAACTCACTGGACTCCCTTGGAGATCATAAAGCACTGGATCGCTCAATCAGTCTAAAATCTCATACTGTGGGTGGCAGAGTGCTACTGCCGATAGAGCCTTAGCCTTACCAGAGACCTAAGCTCAGCGATGTCTGTGTGGACTTTGAACTATCCCTAGGGTGTGGCTGGGTGGTATAATCTGGAGGGAGTTGCCAGGAAAGTAGGGAACGTAGAGGCAGGATTAGTGTAGGATGACTGTAAATTGGTGGCTGATAGTTGATGTGGATTAGCTGTGGCAAAGGCCTGGTTCAATGCAGTCATCATACTGTGCATCCTTCCAACTGTAGTGTCCTTCCTTCTTTTATGATTAATCCTGCTGAAGATGTGTGGGAACAAATGTACCGGGGCCAATAACTTGGATCCGAGAGTGTGCTTTGTGTGGGCAGCATTCCCGACTTCCTACGGATTTAAATCGACTCCAAGAGTAGCTTCACCGGGCAGACTCTGTGATGATTCATAGGCCATGTGTGCTGGAACTGAGCTTGAATAAAACTGAATGGGAAGTGTGTCACAGATAAGGAGCCTGAAAGGAAACCGGGTGGAGTTTGGTTTAAGGACAAGAATAACTAAGGATCAATTATCTGAGGACTTTTGGGAAACCTAAGTTACTTGTGTCTGGCTCTAAATCCCAACTTTTAATTCTGGGTTGTCAAATATTTAGAAGGTGCAACCTCTGGGGAAGCATTATGTATTTCTCCTAATCTAAAATCCACATTAACAAGCAAGATCTTCCCCCCAAGTTTAATCAATTACAACAAATTAAAGACAATGAGTAACGATGGTGGCGTTTCTAACGAGTTTCTGTACTGAAATGTGTGATCTAGTCTGATCAGCCTCCATTCAGTTTGTCATACTTACATTACTAATTCACTGGTATGAAAGTAGAGAACAATGGCCCAAAACACTTGTGTTGAGTTATCTTAATAACGAGGGAACGTCAATGTAGATTAAAACAGCAAAAGCATGTCACAGAAGTTGATTTCTATCCCCACTTTTCTCCAGTTCCTCCCTTCATCCACATTCCCTCAAAAAGCTCCAGATGTGTAATACTATGTCTCTGCAACTTCACTCTATTCAAATAAAGACCAAACTTCTTTTATTTTTCCATCTCAAACTTTTCCTGGAATATGAAACCTATCATCTATGTTAAGATTAAACTTATAGGGATTTAAAAGGTTACCTTGCGATTGCCAAAGAAGTACTTGAACAACCTCAGTCCTCCAAAGTTTCATGAAGTGTAATGGGGATCTCTCAATATTGTCCCAAATCCTCCTTCTTCTCGTAAAGGTTAATGGCCTTTGGCAGACCAACATGAGGTATGTTACCGTCACCTACTGAGTTAGAGTGTGGAGCAAAGACAGGAAGCATACCCACCAAATTCGCCCCCAAAAATAACTCAAATAATATCAAAAAGTCTAATACTTTCCAGAAAATCAAATACACACTTGTAAATATTACAAGGACAGTGATACCCGAACAAACTTTCCATGATAAATTGTACCTGTCCAGATATCTCAAATTAGGTTCAAAGGTTCATTTATTATCAAGGCATGTATCCATATATAACTCTGAAATTTGTCTTCTCCAAATAGCCACGAAATAAAGAAAGAACATGAAAGTCATTCAAGCAAAACATCAACCCCCCCACCCAACGCACACACAAAAGAACGGTATCCCAATAATCAAACTCCAACCCATCCCCTCCCTGCACAAAACAGAACATGAACATCGCCCCCCCACCCCAAAAAAACAATCCCGTCCCCTGTTCAAAATGGACCAGGAACATTGTTTCCCAAAAAAACAACCCCTCCCCTACACAAAAAACTAACGGAACATCAAGCCCCAAACACCCTCCCCTCACATAACAAAACGGAAAAGAACACAGAATATAAAAACCACAAGTCTGAAGAAGTCCACAGTTACTAAACTCAATAGTCCAATCCATAAACACAGAATCACAATGCCATCTTATGACATCACCGACACTCATCGAAAGAAGGGGACACCACACGAGGCAGAGAGGCCTACCCACCTGCCACAGCGAGCCACACAGCGATAGGCCGCTGACAGACTCCTTGGCAGCGATCAAAAGGAAGGCAGTTTGCGCTGAACTCTCACTTGCCTTCCACATTTGCCTCAATGTCCCAATCTCCCTCTACGCTTCAGTTGGCAAAATGAAGTCAAATATTGGTGTTGAAGCTTCTTTGCATCGAGGCCATCTGGGCATGAGCTCGCTTCCAGGAATCTTCTCGGAGACAGCAAATGCTGGATCACTCAAATGATCTCCAAATTTTGAATCACAGGCTCTAACGGTCCCAGAAACTGCTCTGTTTATCAATAAGATCTTTCCTTTGCACCTCATAGGAACTGCATTCAAATAAAATACGCTGCACCATTTGACATGTACTCCTTGCAAATGCCCATATCATGCATATTAATAATGACACCAGGGTCTTAACAGACTTTATTAAAACAGCTGGGGATGAGCATGTCCCCACGAAATCATTCAGGGTTTTCCCCAATCAGAAGCCCTGGATGAACAATGAAATCTGGAACCTGCCGAGAGCCAGATCAGAGGCATTCAAGTCTGGAGGTCAAGCATGCTACAATGCAGGTATGATCAGTGGAAAGCCATCTCACGGGTGAAGTGGAGATTCCAAACTAGACTGGCTTTGATCACCAGGGCAGGGAGGAACCATCGTGCACCCCCATGCCTCCCAATGATCCTTTGGTCACAGTATTTGAAGGTGACATGCCTTCAAGAGAGTGAATCCATGGAAAGCTTCCAGTCTGGATGGAGTACCTGGCCAAGTTCTGAAGACCTGTGCTGACCGACTGGCTGGTGCATTCATGGTATCCTCAACCTGTCACTCCGGCAGAATGTGGTACCCACCTGCTTCAAGCAGGCTTCAATTGTGCCAGTGCCCAAGAAGACCGTGGTAAGCTGTCTGAGATAATTATCACCCAGTGGCACTTATATCCAGGGTGATGAAGTGTTTTGAGAAGTTGGTGTTGAAACATATCAGCTCTTGTCTGAGTGGCAACTTCTGGATCTGCTCCAATTTGCCTACCTAAGCAAGGGGTCTACAGCAGATATTATCTCATTGGCTCTTCACACAACCCTGTAACATCCAGACAGCAAAGATGCATAGATCAGGATGCTCTTTATCGATACAGCTCGGTATTTAACACCATCATCCCTTGAAACTAATCGGTAAACTCTATAACCCCTTGTGGAATTGGATCCTGGATTTCGTCATTTGCAGACCCCAGTCAGACTGGATTGGCAAAAACATCTCCTCCACAATCTCCATCAGCACAGGAGACCACAGAGATGTGTACAGTACTTAGCCCCCTGCTCTACTCGTTTTACACCTATGACTGTGTGGCGCAGTACAGCTCCAACACCAGATACAAGTTTGCTGACGACACCACTGTTGTGGGCTGTATCAAAGGGGGTGATGAACCAGCGTACAGGAGGGAGATTGAAAACTTGGCTGAGTGGCTTAATAACAACAGCCTCTCACTCAATGTCAGTAAGACCAAGGAACCAATTGTAGACTTCAGGAGAGGGAAACCTGAGGTCCATGAGACAGTAATCATTGGAGGATCAAAGGTAGAGAGGGTCAGTAAATTTAAATTCCTGGGTGTCACTGTCTCAGAGGACCTGTCCTGCACCTCATCATATAAATGTAATTGGAAAGCAAGCTCAACAACACCTCTACTTCCTCAGGAGTCTGCGAAAATTTGACATGTCATCAAAAACTTGTCAAGTGGTGGAAAGTGTACTGACTGGCTGCATTACGGACTGATGTGGGAACACCAAAGCCTTTGAGTGGGAAATCCTACTGAAGGCAGTGGATTTGGCCCAGTACATCATGGGGGAAACCCTCCCAACCATTGAGCACATCTACATGAAATATTGCCGTAGAAAAGCAGCATCCATCATCAGAGATTCTCACCACCCAGGCCATGCTCTTCTCTCACTGCTGCCATCAAGTAGAAGATACAAGAGGCTCAAGACTCGCACCACCAGGTTCAAGAACAGTTACTACACCTCAACCATCAGGCTGTTGAACAAAAGGGGATAACTATACTCATTTAAAGACGCTTTCATGCTCATTGTTTATTGCTGTTTATTTATATCTGCATTTGCACAGTTTGATCTCCATTGATCTTGTTTACAGTTACTGTTTTATAGATTTGCTAAGTATGCCTGCAGAAAAAGAATCTCAGGCTTGAACGTGGTGACATGTATGTACTCTGATAATAAAGTTTACTTTGAACTTTCAACTTCATTAACTCTGAACAAGGAATTATTCATCCTGCTATGTCCAATATGTAAACTTGTAAATATAACTTCTAATGAAGGGTCTCAGCCCAAAATGTTGACTGTTTACTCTTTCTCAGAGGTGCTGCCTGCCCTTAGCATTTTGTGTGTGCTGCTTGAAATATAACTCGTTGCCTCCTTTTATACCCATTTCCCAGTTAAGTTTCCACCATCCACTGAACTTTATATAAATGTCATCTTTTCATTACCACAATTTTGTTGCCATAGACTTTTAAATAATGGCTTTCACCTCTCCCTTATGCAAAGGCATTGCTGCATTTGCATCCTTAATTTTAAGTGATTGCTTGGCTAGAATGTCTGCCGCCTCGTTTCCTTCAACCCCAACATGGGCAGGGACCCAGTAGAACTGGTTACACAAGCCTAGACCCTGCAGCCTCAACAGATGTTGGCCAATACCAAGACAAATGTCTGGCTGACACCTTGAAGTACCTGTTTAATAGATGTCAGCACTGAGAACAAATCAGAGCACAGAAGTACAAAATTAGGGCATATTTCTTTGACCCATTCCAAAGCTGAAATGATTGCAACGATCTGAGACGTGAATACTGATAATACGATAACCTCTTTCTTGATAGTCATCTGAAACTTTGGAACATAAACAGAAACACCTCTATGATCTGTCACATCGGCCTTGCATATATTGCTAACTCCCTGTGCCACCGATACACCGTCACTCCTCACCTTGACCTGAAGGCCCAAGTCAGCCATAGGCATAGGGAAAAGCCATAGAAGAGTGACAGAAAGGGGTACTCTGTGATCGTAATCTACATTAAATAACCCAAGATTTTGTGCCCATTCATTCCCTATGCACCCCAAACCAAAGACTGGACGAATACAATGCTCCCAACACTCTACTGCTGTTGGCAATATTGGGTGACCAACTTTCTGTCCTCTTACCTTCACCCAATGAACCATTGCTAACTGTAACCTGCGTAGATGTAAAGGCACTTTACCCATTTCTACCTGTAATGCTCAAACTGGGGATGATTTAACAGCACCACAGCATAATCTCAACGCTCAGGGCTGGTAAGCAACATGTCCATAAACAAAGACAAATCCGATTGAAGCAATATACTGTCCTTTACTTAAGTGACCTCCTATTCACACCCAATTTATCCCCTGAGCACATTAAGGGTTTCTTTCACACATCGTTATAGAATTTTATTCACATGTCCCTTGCGCCTTTCCACATACCTAGAAACTTTACCACTGACTCTCGTTCAAGAGATTTACTGTATAACTTAAGATCAATGGTGGGGAGTAATGTTCCTTTTAGCAAAACAAGTAACTTGGGTCATTGCAACAGAATATGTAAACTTCATTGGTGTCCCCATTCCTCTACTTTTTAATAGCTGCTGGCATTTTCCTAACTGTATAACTTACACTCCTGCTTCACTTCCACGCTGCACCATCATCAGTACATAGCAATTTGAAAATGTCTGAGCCAATTTTAAAGAAAATATCATTATTCATAATCTTAAAAAGGAGTGGGTTGCTCACACTCCCCTGTGGAGTTCCATTCTCTGTCTCATACTCCTTAGAAAATGTTAACCACAAGTCCTTCACCAAGCTCCTCAATCTAAAGAGAGCACTTCGAACAAAATAAAATCTTTTGTACAGCATGACCATGGAAAGCAGACACGGAGGGCTTAATCACTCTGGAGAAATAGAGGCTTTGGAGTACTTTGGCAAGAAGCCTGAACATTGTTGGAAAATAATTAATTGATCATTAAGCGGGATTTGTTGCCAAACTTGATTAGGAATTGGGACAGCCACATGGCTGGAGTTAAACAATTGGAAGCCTTAGAGAAAATAAAGGGAGCTACTGAGTTAAGCAAGTTGCCATGTAGAGATCGCAGGTCGGGGGCTAAATGTGTATAATTGGAGGGGAAGTGGATTTATCTTTTAAAGCTGCTATCAACAGAGATAATCCTGCTTACTGAGGCAACATTGGAAGGTAACTGAAGAAATACCATTGAATCCGAGATCCAACAGTTTCCCTGGTGCCTGAAGAAATAATAAATCAAAGACAGGAATATCAATTAAAGGTAATCATGAGCTTTTGTCTTTCTGCAGGTGGTCTGTGTGGCCCAGCTCATTTAGGTAAAACAATTGTTTACTTTTCACTCTTCAACCACAAGAGAGTAGCAGCAGCAAGAAGCTCCTCTTTTTCAAATTTCCCTAGAACTGCTTGGTGGCTACACAAGAGCATGTGTTCTAAAACTTCCCTGCTGTGGATATCTGAGATATCATACTAAAAACACATTCTGATGAGACTGATTTAGCATTAGTTACATTTTTATTAAAATTTCTCTCAAGCTACTCAAAGCCAGAAGTGAGAGTGCCGTTAATAGTGACTAAATATGAGAAGAAGAACTAGAGTGAACGGATTAGGTGGCCAGGTTGGAATGAAAACTGGAATGATTCCAATGCTCACAACAAGATCCTGCTTCAATTTGATTTATGCGGAGACTCTAACCACCTATTGTCACGATCTCTCTCCAGTCACACACTTAGGCAGCATGTAGCCCAGTCAAACAATACTTCTATGATTTAGACTTTGAAACAAAAATATCTGTTCAGAAAGGCACACAACTAAGGGAAATTACACTCTCGTCAAATGGCAGAGCAGTTATATGACTTTTAAATTTGTTGGCTGTCATGAAGTATTGGGCTGTTAAAGTTGTTTTGTTGGATAATTTGAAGAGGTGTGTACTAGGTGCACAGATACAGTGTGGAATGAGCTGCGCCACTCAACAACCTGCTGACTTAATCCTAGCCTAATCACGAGACAATTTACAATAACCAACTATTCTACCAGCTGGTACATCTTTGGACCGTTGGAGGAAACCAGGGCACCCGGAGGAAATCCACATGGGCACAGAGAGAATGTGAGAACTCCTTAAAGACAGTGGCAGGAATTGAACAGGGGTTGCTTGCACTGTAAAGCGTTGTGCTAACCACTATGCTACTGTGCTGCCCTTAAACAACACACGCACAGGATAGAAAAGACTGATCATCTAGCTTATCCACTTCCTACTTTTTCTTTTCATGCAGGGCTGAGGGATTGATGTCTTACTTTCAACTACTTCTATGGTTTTCTGTATTCTATGGCTATCTAGGGAAGGTAAATTTCAGAGTTGTATTCTGCATACATACTTTGATAATAAAATTAACTTTTATACCTTTGAAATTGAAACTTTTGATTGAAGAAATAAAGTCTGTTTTCCACCAGCTCCAATGGGATCCCACCACCAAGCACATCTTTCCCTACTCTCACTTTCTGCTTTCCACAGGGATCGCTCCCTACACGACTCTTGTCCATTCATTCCTCCCCACGGATCTCCCCGCGGCACTTATCCATGCAAGCAGAATAAGTGCTACATCTGCCTCTACACCTTCTCCCTCACTACCATTCAGGGTCCCAAACAGTCCTTCCAGGTGAGGCAACACTTCACCTGTGAGACGTCTATTGTATCCAGTGCTCCTGGTATGGCCTTCTGTATATGGGTGAGACCCGATGCAGATTGGGAGACCGCTTCACCGAACACCTACGCTCCATCCGCCAGAAACAGCGGGATCTCCAGAGTTAATTCCACTTCCCATTCCCATTCCAACATGTCAGTCCACGGCCTCCTCTACTGTCACTATGAGGCCACACATAGATTGGAAGGACAAAACCTCATATTCCGTCTGGGCAGCCTCCCTGATGGCATGCACGTTGATTTCTTAAACTTCAGGTAATGCCCCACCCCTTCACCATTCCCCATTCCCTTTTCCCTCTCTCACCTTATCCCCTTACCTGCCAGCAAGCCTCCCTCTTTTCTTTCTTCCATGGTCTCCTGTCCTCTCCTATCAGATTTCCCCTTCTCCAACCTTGTATCTCTTTCACAAGTCTTCCCAGCTCTTTACTTCACCCCTCCCCTCTCAGTTTCACCGATCATCTTGTGTTTCTTGCTCCCCACCCCCAACTTCTTACCCTGACTCATCTTTTTTTTTCTCCAGTCCTGATAAAGGGTCTTGGCCCAAAATGTCAACTGTTTACTCTTTTCCATAGGTGCTGCCTGGCCTGCTGAGGTTCTCCAGCATTTTGTGTGTGTTGTTCTGATTTCCAGCACCTGCAGATCTTTTCTTGTTTGTGGTAATTCTATTTTTTCATACTTCTCTTTAAAGTAATTAGTACTTCCTCAAAGTGAGTCATTCTGAACCAGAAGGAATTTGGCCAAGATTTGATCTGAACATTTATATTCACAGATCAGAATTCTGGTAAAGCTACTATATATAACTCTGTGCTCACTCTGGAGTTGCTCTTTACACAGTTTGCACCTCAGGAATCACGTGCAACCATTCCTTCAGCAAAATACAAGGAAGACCAAAATACTTGTCTCTGTTCCTTGACACCAAATCTACTTGACATCTGAAGCCAAACTGAAGTGTGCCGTTCACAACTTGAATATTATAATGACAAGGAAAACAAATTTTAAGTTATATATATTCCTTCATTATCTTTGGTCTTACTCTTCTGATGCATTATTCTATGCCTTATAAACTTGAGGTCATCCAAAACTCTTCTACACTTGTTGAGGACTAGAATATAAAAGCAAGTATATAGTGTGGGGCTCTATCAGGCACTGGTGAGGCCTCATTTGGAGTATTGTGAACTGTTTTGGGCCCTTATCTTAAGAAGGATGTGCCGACATTGGAGAGAGTTCAAAGGAGGTTCACAAAAATGATTACAGGATTGAAAAGCTTGTCATATGAGAAACGTTTCTGTGTCTCTACTCACTCGAATGAGGGGGTGACCTCATTGAAATGTACCAAATGTTGACAGGCCTCAATAGAATGGATGTGGAGAGTGTGCTTCCATGGTGGGGGAGTCTAAGACCAGAGGGCACAGCCTCAGAATAGAGGGATGTCCTTTTAGAATGGAGGTGTGAAGGAAATTCTTTAGCCAGTGAGTGGTGAGTCTGTGGCATTCATCAGGTCATTGGGTATATTTAAGATGGAGGTTGATAGCTTCTTGATTAGGCTGGGCATGAAAGGTTACAGGCAAAAGGCAGGAGATTGAGGTAGAGAGGGAAATGGATCAGTCATTATCAAATGGTGGCACAGACCCAATGGGCCAAGTGGCCCAATTCTGATCCTAAAAAGGGAATGGCATGGAGCATGGAATGACATCTGTTTCAAACTGACTTTTACTTATCCAAGGGTTTGCTCATCTGTTTTATTATCTGCTTGTGACTTTACTTGGTAATACTTCTTTGATACTTCATTGTGTTTTAAAAGACATTTAATTATTATAATCAAATACAACATTATGCCTCTGAACCTTGGTTCTGCATCAAGAACTAGACCGAAACTTTTAACTTCATCTCGTATACCATGTCTGCCAATAATGGACAAAGACCATTTTCATCCCATCAGACTGTGCTTAATTTAAGCTTAAATCCCAGAAGACAGCACAATGACAACCAGTGCAACAGGTAGTGACATCAGATTTATTTAGTAATAGCTCGAGTCTGAGACTTATATTCTGTGGCTATTTTATTAGGTATCTCCTGTACCTAATAAAGTGGCCACTGAGCGTATCTTCGAGCTGCTGTGAGCTGCTGTGGTCCATCTACCTCAAGGTTCGATATGTTGTGTGTTCAGATATGCTCAACCACACACCTCTATTGAAATGTGTCATTAATTGAGTGACTGTTATGTTCCTGTCAGTTTGAACCAGTCTGCTCAATCTCCTCTCACTTCTCTCATTAACAAGGCAATTTTGCTCACAGAACTGCCACTCTCTGAATGTTTTTTAAAAATTTTATGCACCATCCTAGAGACTGTTGTGTGTGAAAATCCCAGGAGATCAGCAGTTTCTGAGATATTCAGACCACCCTGTCTGGCACCAACAATCATTCCATCATCAAAGTCACTTAGGTCACATTTCTTCCCCCATTCTGATGTTAGGTCTGAACAACAACTGAACCTCTTGACCAAGTCTACTTGATTTTGTGCATTGATTGTGCCACATGATTGGCTGATTAGATACTTGCATGAACAGGCAGTTGTACAGGTTTACCTAATAAAGTGGCCCCTGAGTTTGTGGCTTTGTTTGAAAGAATTTCTGTGATCCTCATGCATTCCATATGAATTACAGAGCGGCCCCCTTTCCAAGTCTGGAAAATGTTGTATACATATCTTATGAATAAACTGGAGACTCTATAGGCCCCTATTCGTTCTACACATTATTGGCACTATTGCTGAACTTGTGGGAAGTGTAAAGCTATTTTGTTTCCCTGGGTAATCTTCCCTGTTGCTGCAACTATGCTTTGAAGATTTCAACTGTAGTTCATCATCAATAAAAACTCCGAGTTCTCAATGCCTTGCATACTTTATAACCCAGCTCCCACTCCCTGTTAACTCACGGGCTGACCTTTCACTAAACGTTGGGATTGCTTCTGTGGCTTGCCAATCTGTCCATCTGTGAGAGGGATTATACACTTGGGAGGAGGACAGCATGTGCAGTTGAGGAGTACAAGAAATGAAAAGATCCAGACCAAAAACTAAAATAGTTTGAATATTTCCTGTTTATGAATCTTGTTGGGCCTGATGTCACACTGCTATAATAAATCAGCTTGAAGAAATTGGCAGAGTTATGTCCTTCCTTCCACTAGCATAAGAAAAAGTGTTCCTTGTTTCCATGAGAGGAACAATGTCGTTCCAGACACCACACACCTTTTTGTGCACCTTTGATTGGGGCGGCTCCCTGGTGCTGCAGGTGATATGTTGATGATAACTGGGCAGGGATTTCTTCAAACAAGCCTGATTGAAGTTCCTGGCAATGATTTGAAAGACATCAGGTTCAGCTGTTTCCTGTTTGCTGATGGCAGCGCTCAATGTCTGCTTGACATTGGCCCTTGGTGGCCATGTGAACTGTGGATAGGATCACAGAGGGGAACTCTCCTGGTAAGTAGAACGGTTGACACTTGCTCACTAGACATTCCAGGTTGGGGAGTTGTGGCCAAGCACCACAAAGAGCTTATCATGAAATGCAGAACCCCACCTTTTACCTTCTCCGAATCAACAGTCCATTCTATGTATCTGGTCTTGCAGGCATTTAAAGTAGAACAAAGAAATGCAATAGAATCAATGAAAAACTACGCACAAACAAATGTGATACCATACAATCGTGAAAATAGTTTGATAGATGAGCTTTATTTGTCACGTGTATATTGAAAAGTGTTGTTGGTGTCAAATCAAATTAGTGAGAATGTGCTGGGGGCAGCCCACAAATATTGCCACGCTTCCAGCACTAGTGTAACATAAACACGAGAAATTCTGTAGATGCTGGAAATCGGGATCAACACACACAGAATGCTGGAGGATCTCTGCAGGTCAGGCAGCATCTATGGAAATGGATAAATAGTCAACGTTTTGGGCTGAGGCCCTTCATCAGGACGGGAAAACACCTGAATAAAAAAGAAGGGGGAGGGGAAGGAGGCTAGCTTGAAGGTGACAGGTGAAACCAGGTGAGTGGGAAAGGTAAAGGGTTGGAGAGGAAGGAATCTGATAGGAGAGGAGAGTGGACCACAGGAGAAAGGGAAGGAGGAGGGGACCCAGGGGAAAGTCATGGCATACCCACTTAGCATGTCCACCATTCACTAATTCTAGCTGTACGTCTTTGGAATGTGGGAGCACAATAGACAATAGGTGCAGTGGTAGGCCCTTTGGCCCTTCTAGCCAGCACCACCATTCACTGTGATCATGGCTGATCATACACAATCAGTACCCCGTTCCTGCCCTCTCCCCATATCCCTTGGCCCCACTATCTATAAGAGCTCTATCTAATTCTCTCTTGACTGCATCCAGAGACTTGGCCTCCACTGCCTTCTGGGGCACAGCATTCCACATATCCACCACTCTCTGGGTGAAATAGTTTTTCTGCATCTCTGTTCTAAATGGCCTACCCCTTATTCTTAAACTGTGGCCTCTAGTTCTGGACTCACCCATCAGTGGGAAAATGCGTCCTGCCTCCAGTGTGTCCAATCCCTTAATAATCTTATATGTTTCAATCAGATCCCCTCTCATCCTTCTAAATTCCAGTGTATACAAGCCCAGTCGCTCCAATCTTTCAACATACGACAGTCCCGCCATTCCGGGAATTAACCTTGTGAACCTACGCTGCACTCCCTCAATAGCAAGAATGTCCTTCCTCAAATTTGGAGACCAAAGCTGCACAGGTGGGGTCTCACCAGGGCCCTGTACAGCTGCAGAAGGACCTCTTTACTCCTATACTCAATTCCTCTTGTTATAAAAGCCAACATGCCATTAGCTTTCTTCACTGCCTGGTGTACCTGCATGCTTGCTTTCATTGACTGATGTACAAGAACACGTAGATCTCGTTGTACTTCCCCTTTTCCTAACTTGACTCCATTTAGATAGTAATCTGCCTTCCTGTTCTTGCCACCAAAGTAGATAACCTCACATTTATCCACATTAAACTGCATCTGCCATGCATCTGCCCACTCACCCAACCTGTCCAAGTCACCCTGCATTCTCATAACATCCTCCTCACATTTCACACTGCCACCCAGCTTTGTGTCATCAGTAAATTTGCTGAAACCAGAGAAGACGGGGAAACTCACATCGTACAAACTCCTTACAGGAATTGAACCCTGGTCAGTGATAGTTGGTGCTGTGATAGTTATGCTAACTCCTACACCACCAGGCCTCCAGAAAGGACTATTAGTACCAGTAAATCCTCCACATCATTGACATCGGTGCCACTGTAGCGGGAAGGCTCCAGCAGTCATAACTGCTGTTTGCACAGACTGATCATGAAAAGACCACAAGGAGAGTCAACTCTCGGGCACAGCAAAGAAAATAAGGGTGTGGAATACATAACGCAAAGTAAATAGACCCAGCAGAATAGACTCTTACTGGAATGAATGAAAGGAAATGGAAGCATTGGGAGAGATGCATGCTCTTAACAGATGGCTCCACAGAAGATACACAAATATTGCAAGGGAGGACATTTGAGAGGGCAGTGTTCATTTTGTGCACTTCCTTCAGAGAGCTGTTCCTTCTGTGTGAATCCAGAGAGCTGAGGGGTTGTTACTTAACTCCAATAGCAGGAAAGGAGTTGTTGGAAGTTAATAATGACCAATTCCTCTTAGAACAACACACAGAGAAAATGCTGGAGGAAATCAGCAGGCCAGGCAGCATCTATGAAAGGAGTAAAGAGTTTCAGCCTGAAACGTCGACTGTTCATTCCTTTTGATAGACGCTGCCTGACCTGCTGAGCTCCTGCAGCATTTTGTCTGTGTTACTCTGGATTTCTGGAGTCTGCAGAATCTCTTGTGTTTATGAATTCCTTACACTGCTGGCATTTAAGGCAGCAATGATGGTCCTCCATCTCTGACAGGAGAAAATCTGCAGACGGCTGGAAATCCAAGCAACACACAGAGAAAATGCTGGAGGATCTCAGCAGGCCAGGCAGCATCTATGGAAAAGACTACAGTTGACGTTTCAGGCCGAGACCCTTCAGCAGGACTGGAGAAAAAAAGATGAGGAGTTGGAGTTAAAGGAGGGGGAGGGAGAAACACAAAGTGATAGGTGAGACCAAGAAGGGGAAGGGATGAAGTGAAGAGCTGGGAAATTGATTAATGAAAGAAATACAGGGCTGGAGAAGGGGAATCTAAAAGGAGAGGTCAGAAGTCCATGGAAGAAAGAAAAGGGGGGGGGCCAGAGGGAGGCAATGGGCAGGCAAGGAGATAAGGTGAGAGAAGGAAAGGGGATGGGAATGGTGAAGGGGGGCATTACTGGAAGTTTGAGAAATCGATGGTCATGCCATCAGGTTGGAGGCTACCCAGATGGAATATAAGGTGTTGCTCCTCCATCTCCGGTGGTGTTCAGGATTCCTTCATCATGTCAGTAGCTTCCTCTCGGGTTTCATTACTGTCAGTCATGAAAGTCCTGGGTGGGGACTCAGGAATACCATCACACTCAGATGTAGAAGGATCCTTCATTGCTGTTTTAGTAACAATTTTGTTTTACTGGTCAGGGTTGATACCCCCTGATGCACCATCAATAACTCTCGGAGACGTGAGGCGAGATAGCCTTTTATTAGCTGGAAGAAAGCACGGTCAGCAGCAAGAGACCATCACACAACATCCTGGAGACTGAGGGAGGAGCAGTGCCTCCAATCGCCTTTATACAGGGGTCTGTGGGAGGAGCCACAGGAGCAGTCAGTGAGGGGGGGCGTGTCCAGACAGGTATATGTAGTTCACCACAGCCCCCCCTGCCCCCCCGAACCTGAAGGACCAGTGGACCACTTTTGGTCTGGCCTCTACCCTTTGGCCTGCTTACTGAGCCAAACCATAAAACCCTGACTCCAGCCAACAGAGATCTCCAGTCATTGAGGCATGCAAGTCTCCAGATCACGACAAGGTTGTGGCCATTTGGCGGTCTTGTTACATTACTGAAAGGTGACTGATGTGGAGGCTTGGTGGATGGTTGGTGTGAACTCAACTAGCTGGAAGTCTGTCTTTGTGCTGTGTAATTCAATTCCAATGTAGATGTCATTCAACCTTACACTGAACACTCATGAATACTGCCAAACTAAACAGCATTACAAGGTGCATGACAGTCACACAAAGCACACACAAGGTGGCAGGTACAAATGGTATCACAATCATGCAATGAAGTTCAAAACTTGTGCCATTGAACACGGGGGGTGGGGGGCACCAACTCCAGCCTGGGTGCCACATCACTCTGACCCCAACCACCCTCCCCCCCCAGGTGACATCGCAGGGTGCCAAATTTTTGCTGTACCACCCTACAAAACAGGTGAGAACAGAATGGTGGTATTCATTTAAGAAGAAACACCCCCAAAAATTGCAGGTTTCAGGCCGTAGATTAAAATCAATGCTAATTGCTTTATTGGGTTACTTGATTCTGGAGATTTCACAGCTCAGCGGAGTCCCGTTCTCTGATCCTGGTACATGAAAGCACCCTATGAGTCTCGCATCTTCCCCCTTATGAGTCCTAATGAAAGGTCTCAGCCCAAAATGTTGACTGTTTATCTTCTTCCATAGATGCTGCTTGGCCTGCTGAGTTCCTCTAGCAATTATCTGTGTGCTTCCCTCCGATTGAGGCGTTGAGCAAGGTTGAAGTGGACGAGGATGGCTGGGTGGTCTGCCTTGTCTTCCTTTCCCTCTTGCTAGCTGCTTTTGGAAGGAAGTGCAGGAGCCTTTAGTCGTGCTGTGAAGAACACGGACCTATGGCCCGCAGTGACAGAATGCTGAACTGAACTAAACTGAATACTACTGGACTCCCGGTCTAATGTTTGCCTGCTTGCTTTTTGCTGTTTGGAATATTTGTTCTTTTTTTGCACACTGGGTGTTTGATGTTTTCTTGCACGGGTTCCATGGTTTTTCTCAGTTTCCTGTCTGCCTGCAGGAGGACAAATCTCAGACTTGTATTCTGTATGCATACTTTGATAATAAATGTACTTTGAATTTTGAATCTTTGCGACATCTGTGATTGTCTGATTGATTTCAGTTAGAAAAGTGTGATAAAATTTCACCACCCTGAAACTTCAACTCTGTTTTCCTCCTTGCTGACCAGATGAGTATTTTCAACATTTTCTGGTTTTATTGAATTCATACAGATTAAGTCAGTCCACTCAAGTTTATTGTTACTTAACTACATGCACCTATACCATCAAACGACACAGTACTTCTCCAGACCAGGGTGTAAAGTGCAATAGTACACATAACGCACAATAACTTAGGAAATTAAGAATTAAATCTACAAATGAACAAGATGCAAGATGGATGAACAAGGTGCATGAATTAAATATTGTACAAATTATCCGGTGATGTGGTGCCACCCATACTGATTCTTTGGAAGAGCTATTACCCTGTTCATTCCACTGAGCACGATATTTTTTGTTCTTATACCAGCTTTGCATGTATAATTGATTTAATAATCAGATTAAGAAGGTGGGGAAAGGGGGTGTAATCACAGGCCTGTAACTACAGCGACATCTTGCAGACAGCTTACAAAATGACTGGATATTCTCCTTCTAGATATGCTACTGCTTCTTCTTCTTCTGCACTGCGATCGACTTCAGCCTGCAATTTCACTTTTATGAATGTAATTCTTGGCCAAATGAACGATCTGGCACTTCGGCGATCTCCGGGGGGGGATTCGGCGTGGAGTGCAGTTACGGCCGTCCCTGGGGGTGGCTGTGCCGATTCCTAACCTGTGATTGGCTCCATTACTCCTCGTCAACTGAAGCGCCGAGCACAATTCAGATCGACAAGGGCAAGAGCAGGAAATGAATGGGTGTTCAGTGTTACCTTGACCTGTCTGTCCCACTGCTGTCAGCCGAAGGTGCAGAGTCTTGGACTCCCCACTGCAAGGTGTGATCACCTTGGCAGCTCATGGCTGTGGTATGACGTCCTCAGCGCTGAATGCACTTCACTAATTGCGCCATTTGATCGAGGCGCTTCAGCACGGAACTGGACCTGTGCTGTGCCCTGCAGCCATCGACACAGTCCTGAGCTGAGAGACTCAGGGGCCATCGGCTCCTGGACCAGCTTCACGTGCCTCAGTGGCTTGTGGCTCTGGACTCACTTTTGGGGATCTTACAGTTTGATGTTTCATATTTTGTGTCACGTTCTCTTTTTGCTGCTTGTGCTATTTGTACTTTTTTCACATGCTCAATAGTCTCACTGTGAGGGGGCTTTCTTTAAACAGCTTCTGCGGGGTCTCTGTATTTTGTGGCTGCCTGCAAGAAGACAAATCTCGAGGCTGTGTCCTGTATACATACTTTGATAATAAATGTACTTTGAATTTTGGACTTGAGATGGAAGTGCTGTGAGTATGAATAGTGATAAAATTCATTCCTGCACAAAAATATTGCAATGGCTAAGTGAGAACATCTCCCTCTAGGCTGAATGGAGGTTTTCCAGTTATCCCCTGATTTGTGGTCATTACAGTCAAAGTGATGATAGTAAACTGTTAAATGGGGGTTTTATAGGCAATGGTGGTGGAAATGCATTTGATCTCATTGCCACAATATCACAGAGACAGTTCAGTCAGTCTTCTCACCCTGGCTGAAAACTGAGAGTCCATGTGTCAAAGCTCAGCAATTAGATGCATCAGTAGTCAAATGTCTAGGTTGGTTCATGAAGAATGACCATTTGGATGAGGTGGCCTCATCTGTGACACAGTGTCCACAAGAATTAACACCTTTGGCAGAGAAGGACAAACAAGCACAGGAAAGCCTCAATGTGGGGGAGGAGAGCTTGTATAAATGAGCAAATCTTCAAATCTGCTGCCTGGATAGACTCTGTTATCACTAAGGCTTTTTGACAAGCCCTCGAAAAGGATGTTATCTTAACCTCACCAGTCACGAGATCAAAGGGCGTCCACCTTTTGAGAGACTCTGTACCCTGAGCACTGTTCATAAACTGTTGTGCTTTTCCAGTTCTCACAAGAAACTCTCATTCAACAAATGGTCCTTAATCGAGTGATTTGGTTTCTCAGCCTCGCCCACTGAGTAAAGAAGAGGAAGCAGCTTATAAAGTACATTTGTCTGAGAAAACGTTTCTATACAATTATGTATTGAAGTCTGAGCCAGAAAGGGAAAGGTAACATTTAAACACAATTGAAGGAACTTAATCAACAATCAGTAAAAACAATCAGACAGAGGCTCAACAAAGAAACGCAGGCTGTGATCAGGCTTCAGTATACTGCATCACATTTTGGAGTTGTTGCTTCTTCAGCTTCATCATAAAGGTAAGTTAAATTTAGGACAGAGTAAATTTATAGAAAGTCATCCATACTGGAGGCGAATCACGGAATCGCTCTATCTCCAAAACTACACATTCAATGACATTCAAGGCGTGGTTCAGTAGCGTAGTGGTTAGCGGGGTTAGCACCAGTGACCCAGGTTCAATTCCCGCTGCGTTCTCCCAGTAACTGTGTGGGTTTCCTCCGGGTGCTCCGGTTTAACTGATCACTGTAAAGCAGAATTAGGTTTATTGTCACCAGCATGTGATGTGAAATCTGTTAATTTAGCAGCAGCAGTTCAATGCAATACTACATTACATATAAGAAGAGGAAAAAAATAAAATAATATTAATAATAAATAAGTAAATCAATTACAGTATATGAATATTGAATAGATTAAAAAATCATGCAAAAAAACAGAAATAATATATATTAATATATAGGAATTGGATGGCAGAGGGGAAGAAGTTGTTCCTGAATTGCTGAGTGTGTGCCTTCAGGTTTCTGCACCTCCTTCCTGACGGTAACAGTGAGAAAAGGGCATGCCCTGAGTGCTGGAGGTCCTTAATAATAATGATGGTGTTGAATGTTGAGCTATAGGTGATGAACAGTATTTGTATTAGCCATGTGGAGAGCCATTGAAATTGCATCTGTCGTGGAACTATTGTGGCGATAGGCAAATTGCAATGGGTCCAGGTCCTTGCTGAGGCAGGAGTTCAGTCTAGTCATGACCAACCTCTCAAAGCATTTCATCACTGTCGATGTGAGTGCTACTGGGTGATAGTCATTAAGGCAGCTCACATTACTCTTCTTGGGCACTGGTATGATTGTTGCCTCTTTGAAGCAAGTGGGAACTTCCGCCCATAGCAGTGAGAGGTTGAAAGTGTCAAACCAGTTGGTTGGCAGAGGTTTTCAGAGCCTTACCAGGTACTCCATCTTACCAGGACCTTCCACCTTGCGAGGGTTCATTCTCTTTAAAGACAATCTAACATTGGCCTCTGAGACAGAGATCACAGAGTCACTGGGTGCAGCAGGGATCTTCACAGCTGTAGTTATATTCTCCCTTTCAAAGCAGACATAGAAAGTGTTGAGCTCATCAGGTAATGAAGCATCGTTGCCATTCATGCTATTGGGTTTCGCTTTGTAGAAAGTAATGCCTTGCAAATCCTGCCAGAGTTGTCGTGCATCCAATGTCACCTCCAACCTCATTTGAAATTGTCTCTTCACTCTTAAAATAGCCCTCTGCAAGTCATACCTGATTTTCCGGTACAGGCCTGGGTCACCAGACTTGAATGCCACAGATCTAGCCTTCAGCAGACAACGTACCTCCTGGTTCACCCATGACTTTGGTTTGGGAATGTACAGCAAGTCTTTGTGGGCACACACTCATCCACACAGGTTTCAATGAAGTTGGTGACATACTCATCCAGGTTCGAAGATGAATCCTTGAGTACAGTCCAGTCCGTCAATTAAATTGTCCTGTGATTAGGCTAGGGTTAAAACCATGGGTTTCTGGACAGCCCAGCTCGAAGGGCTGATAGGGCCTGTTCCGCACTTCTCAATAAATAAGAGTCAAGAATGCCACTGCTAAATTCATTTTTGTGCAGTTTTGTAAGATACCTTGCAAGTGAGTTGTTCATTTATTTGTGATAAAGGAAAACAGTTGGAAACAAATGCAGAAAAATACATGAAATTCATATCCATTCACTCATAGTCTGGGGATACAGTTCTTGTGAAATATGATAATCGTAGAGGCAGACGAGTAATTCCACACCACTGGCAGCTGTTTGAAGCACCCATCAAAATTACCGTATCAAATGATACACAAACCAGCTGAAGAAATGTATTGTTCTTCAAAGTAATTAAAACACAGTAAGTGCATGTGAGATAAATAATCTCAGGACTGTAGCAGAAAATGATCAACCCCAATTGGTTCAGCATGGACTAGATGGGCCAAAGGGCTAGTTTCTGTGCTGTGCCTTTTTATGAGTCTGTGACGATTCCTTTAAATACTAGTCAGTCAGTCTGATGTCTCCTGAATGCATGAACACTACCTCACTTTCCATAAGACCATAAGAAATAGCAGCAGAATTAGGCCATTTGGCCCATCGAGCCTGCTCCGCCATTTTCCATGGCATTTCCATTTTCCACCATCGCTGATCCATTTTTCCCTCTCAGCCCCAATCTCCTGCTTTCCCCCCCCCCCCGTATTCCTTCATGCCCAGACTAATCAAGGGCCTATCAACCTCTGCCTTAAACATCCCCAATGACTTGGCCTCCAAGCCGCTTGTGGCAATGAATTCCACAGATTCACCACTCTCCAGCTAAAGAAATTCCTCCTCATCTCTGTTCTAAATGCTCTATTCTGAAGCTGTGTCTTCTGGTCTTAAACTATCCAACCTCAGGAAACATCCTCATGAGAGCATAAGAAATAGGAGCAGGAGTCGGCCATCAGGCCTGTCGAGCCTGCTCCGCCATTCAATAAGGTCGTGGCTTATCTGGCCATGGGCTCATCTCCATCTACCTGCCTTTTCCCCAGAACCCTTAATTCCCCTATTATGCAAAAATCTATCCAACCTTGTCTTAAATATATTTACTGAGGACATCTCCTATTCACTTTCTGTTCTTTTTTTTGTCCCAATTATTTTTAAATATCTTTTCAAGTTCTAACATACAATATTTTTATGTATTGCTCTATACAAATTTCATGACAGTAGGTCAGTCACTCAGATTCTGATTCTCTAAGTTTTATTCATCATATGAGTGGAAACTTCCCTCATAACTGACTTACTCTGCAGCAGACAGATACTGTATGAAGACAAATAACATTTGTAAGTTCCTATTATTTAACATGGAGAGAGATGTAGCATTGTTCTGTTGTTGCATTTCCCTTTGAAAAGCATAATTTTTACCCTTTTGTATGTCCCTTATACCTCCAAGAGGACCACAACCCTGCCGTTGTGGTTTGGAGGCTTGTGTGCCTCAATGACCTGGAGAGCTATGTTGGCTGGAGTCAGGGCTTTCTGCTTTGGCTCTTGGTAGGGTCACCCATGCCAAATAGGCCAAAGAGTAGAGGACAGACTAAGAGTGGTCCACCAGTCCTCCAGGTTCGGGGGTTCAGCTCAGGGCTAACAGCCCTGACTGGTCAAACAAAATTGTTAGGGAAGCAACAGTGAAGAAATCCTTCTACACCTGAGTGTGACGGTATTCCTGAGTCTCCAACCAGGACTTGCATGACAGACAGTAGTGAGAACCGAGCTACTGACATGATGAAGGAAACTCTGAACATCGCCAGAGGTGGAGGACCTTTGTGCTGCCCTAAATGCCGGCGATGTAACAGGCCACAGAGAAGACATCCATTCTCTCAGATGTGACAAAGAAAAATCTGGCACGGATTTTAATCGATGTAATCCATGACGTATGAGTTCTCAGCATTGCAGGTAACAATCTTTATATAAGTTCAACAATGTGTTCACACAGCATTCTGTTGCTGTTATCTACACTCAGCATATCTGGTATGGACAGGGTTTTCTAATTTTACTGAGAGATACAACACAGTACAGGCCCTTCCTGCCCAATGTGTCACAAAGTGTGCTGGCCGTATCGAAACTCAAGTGCGGAGGAAAGACAAACTCCAATATAGAGACGGCGGTGAGAGTTTATTCATAAAAATTCCAAAAGGTTATCAGTGGCTCAGTTGGACAACACCATGAGAAGTAACATTCTCAAAACTAGGACCCCGCAATTAGCGCTAATCAGGTGTCCACTTAAATAATAGCAGTAACATAGATTCCCCGAACCCATCAAAATAAACTTAACCAGTTTAAACAGAAAGCACCAGGATACCACTTTTCAAAGAGAAACACATAAGCAACTCTAAACAATTAATGACTTAGTAGCAATTGGAATGTGGGAGGAACACCTGGAGGAAATCCACACAGTCACAGGGAGAACGTATAAACTCTTTACGGACCAAGGCAGAATTGAACCCAGGTCACTGACACTATGATAGTGTTATGACACTATGCTCCTTTGCAGGCCCCAAGTTGCCCTGTTGCTCCACAAACTACCCTTCAAAAAATGTGGGTTGGTAAGGTTAAACAGTTAGAAGCCAGTAGCAGACAATGAATCAGAATCAGGTTTAGTATCACCGGCACATGTCGTGAAATTTGTTGTTATACAGCAGCAGTACAGTGCAATACATAATAAAACTATAAATTACAGTAAAAAGTTAATATGCGCATTAGCTCACTACTTTTTTGCACTACTTAATTTAACACAATATAAAGTGTTTTATAATTAAATTAGTTAAATTATAAAACATGATATATATATATATATATATGACATTAATTAAGTAAGTAGTGCATAAAAGCAGTGAGGTAGTGTTCATGGGTTCACTAGAAGGAGTACAGGAGGGAGATAGTTCGCTGGTTGAGCATTGCCACAAAAAGAGCCTTGCAGTCAATGTCACAAAGATTGTGGACTTCAGGACGCAAAAGCATAAGCATTGCTGATAATGCTGGCCGGCAGCGGAAAGGGTGAGCAGTTTTAAGTTTCTAGATGTCAGCACCTTCGAAGGTCTATTCTTACTGATATGATCATAAAGAAGGCAAACTGGTGCCTCGACGCTGTGAGGAGTTTGAGGAGATTTGCACATGGAGAGCATTCTGACTGGTCGCATCACCGTCTGCGATGGAGGCTCCAACACTTGGGATTGCAAGAGGGTTGTAGACTTAGTCAGCTGCCCAACATTGAGGACACCTTCAAAAGGGCAGTGCCTCACGAAGGTGGCATCTATCTCTGAGGACCCTCACCACCCAGGGCATGTCCTCTTCTGATTACTATCAATGGGGAGGAGGTGAAGGAGCTTGAATACCCGCACTCAGTGATTCAGATACAGCTCTTCCCCTTCACCATCATATTTATGAACAGTCCAAGAACCCATAAATTTCTTCTACCTTTTTACTCCTTTTTTTGTATTGTTTATTGATTTTGTTTGGGGGTGGAGATACATTTCTACCAAAGAAGGTGTAAGGTGCTCCTTCTCTCTGCTGTGTCACGTGAACCCATGGGAGCAGGTGGTGGATGGTCGTATGAGCAGCCGGTGCACATCACAAGTCCTGGTGATGTGACCACTGACACCAGGCAGACAATCTCTGAAGAATATTGATAACGGCTGGGGTCACCCGTCTTGTAAAGACACTGCCCAGAAGAAGGAAATGGCAAACTACTTCTGTAGAAAAATTTGCCAAGAACAATGATGGACATGGAAAGATTGTGATCGCCTACATCATATGACATGGCATATAATGAACAAATGATTGATTTTGTAACTTATAGCAATTTCACAGCAAATCAACATGTTTAATATTACAGACGTCAGTGATAATAAACCTTATTCTGAAGTCTTTTTCGAGAATTAATCTGTCTACCTCCCGAGTCTTGCCTTCACTCTCTGACTGATCTACAGACAGTAAAGTTATGCCTCTCTAATCCATGAGGCATCATTGTTGTTTATTGTAGGCAAGGATTGCTAGAAACAGACGGATGTCACTCATGGCTAAAAGTGGCCCACCTCGGGAGAGCTGGCTTACATCTCTCCAAAGAGATGACTGGTGCTGGGCAAGAGAAGCCCCGGATACCAGTAGAAACTAGTCCAAGTTCTGAATTCATTGAAACTTGCCACAACCACACTTGCAGGAACTGCACCGATAACCACGAAGACCCATTCTCCAACCACTTTTAATGGACAGATCCTCACAGGCTGGTGGAACATTAAATCAGTATATTAGCCAGGGGCAAAACGTCGGCTGAAGCACCATCGTCACAGAGCTGCATCACAAGCAGACAAGCCAAAGAAGGTCACCCTTCCGTATGCAGCATGCCTTGGTTCTGTTCTCATGTTAGCACACACACTTCACCACTACACGTATACCCAGCTGCCACACCCATGCTAATTTCAAAAGGGACCAATGGCTACGGATGTTTGCATTCTGTCATTAAGGCTCACAAATTAGGGCTTCTATATTGTGAGAAACAATAAAGAAATATTTCTTTATTGGGAAATAGCACGGAATAGCCCAACCACTCAGCAATCCCCAGATTTAATCCTAGCCTAATCATGGACAATTTACAATGAGAAATTAGCCTACTAACTAACGCAAACACAAGGAAATCTGCAGAGGCTGGAAATTCAAGCAATGCACACAAAATGCTGGTGGAACACAGCAGGCCAGGCAGCATCTATAGGGGGAAGCACCGTCGACGTTTCGGGCCGAGACCCTCCACCAGCATTTTTGTGTGTGTAGCCTACTAACTGATACACCTTTGGACTGTGGAGGAAACCAGGGCACCTGGAGAAACCCACACAATTATGGGGAGAACATACTGTTACGTATCCCGTAACTGGATAACTTACCAGCAAAGGTAGAGAGGTCCGTTGGAGCCTGATGTCACTATTTTCAAACGTTTTTATTTATAAAGGGGCACAAAAGTAAGGTTAATACAAACATTCAGATAATGCACGTCACCAATACTCAATCTAAAGTGCGGGTATAGTAATAATCATCATTAAGAAGTAATCTCGACTGTTGTCTAGGGGATAATATATTGTCCGTTGGAAATATAAAAGTCACTCAGAAGTCTGCAGACTTCAGCCTTTCGGGGAATCGCTGGGTTTCACGTGTTTCAGAGGGTTCGGTGAAAAACGGAAAAACTTGCCCGGGTCTTTATGAAGCCACTCCGTAAAATCAGGGGAACGTTGTTTCCCCGTTGTGAGTTCGAAGTCCTTCTCGGTATTATCAGCCACCCGCTCCCCAGGCAAAGGAGTTAGGAGCGCACTTGGCGTTGAGTGACTTCCAGCTATCACGGGAGCGCTGAGCGATGGTGTCCTTCTGGTGCATCGCTGGGGTACTGCCTCCTGCAGTCCCCTTTTATCTTGACTTGCAGAGTTGTAGATGTCCATCAAAGTAGGGTGATGCAATCCCCACCCCCATATTACCCGAGGGTGTCCATATCCATGGTAGCTGTCACGTAGCAGGGACATGCACGTCACACAGGTGTCTCTAAGAATAATGGCCAAAACCGTTGCATTGTCTCTCATTTCCTGGGTCCGAGACCCGAATTAATAGTGATCTTGCGATTCTCCGGAAGGAGGGGGCTGCTCCCGCCCCTTCGGCCCCTCAGAGCTGTGATACATTCATAACAATACAAACTCCTTACAGGCAGTGGTGGAAATCAGGTCAGCATCATTGTGGAGAAATCAAAGCTTCTATTCATTACCATCAGGAAGGAGGCACAGAGGTATCAGCTTGGGACGGTCAAACTGGGTAACAGCTTCTTCCGTCAGGCTGTGAGACTACTGTACCCTGCCACCACCGAGGTCTCAGCACTGGGCCAGCGAGCTGTTTGCTGTGCTGTTTACTGTTTACCAGTGCTGTGCATTTCACATGCATTTTGAATTATATTTTATTACCTTATTTGTGCTAATGTTTTATGTGCTGTGCGTGATATGCATATTGTGGGTGCACTGTGGTCCAGAGGAACTTTGGTTTGGTCGTAGAGCCAGATGACAATAAGCTTGAACTTAAACTTGGAAAGAGGCTGATACGTTCTTAGTCAAGATGTCAAAGGTTATGGAGAGAAGGCAGGAGAATGGGGCTGAGAGGGAAATCAGCCATAATCGAATGGAGGAGCAGACTCGATGGGCCAAATAGCCTAATTGTACTTCTCTGTTTTGTCATCATTGTTGACAGAGAGAATTCACAGATCAATAAGAATTTATTTGTTGGCCTTGGTTATGGTGGTCACGACCCCCCATTGTCCAGCAGTGTCATATGATCATACCATTGTCTACCCAGCGGCTTGATCATACGGAAACCGAGACTCTCTCTCTGTTTTAAAGCTCTCTTGTAGCTGCTTGCTCTCAGTGCAGCCAAGTCTGCTTGTCCACACTGCAGACATCTCGGTTGGTACAGTCGGCCCTCCTTATCCGCGGATTCCACATGTGCTGTTTGGGAAAACCCAGAAGTTCTCTCTCCAGCACTTGTTGATTGAGAATGTACAGACTATTTTTTCTTGTCATTATTCCCTAAACAATACAGTATAACAACTATTTACATAGCATTTACATTGTATTAGGTATTATAAGTAATCTAGAAATGACTTAAAAGTACAGGCAGTCCCCAGGTTATGAATGAGTTCCATTCCTGAGTTCCTCTTTAAATTGGATTTGAAGTCGGAACAGGTAAATCCGGTATTATTTAGCGTCAGTTACTGAAACGTTTTTCTTAGTATATAGTACATATTTTCCCTTTCTATGCGTATAAGACACTTAAGAAACATACATATTTCAATAATTTAACCACTGTGTTGCTTAGTAATAATTGTAGCTTTTATCAGAGCAGGGTATTCTCTGTTAAAATTGTTCTGATCGTTGACCGACTGTAGCCTAATGCTTTTCCAATGACCGATGGCGTTTCACCTCTTTCCAATCATGTTATTACTTCCACCTTATTTTCAATTGCGATCGTGATTATTTTCGTGAACAGAAACACTGCAGATTCAGAACTGCACCGCCAGGTCCTAATGTCCACTGCAAGAAGATGTGTTAAATAAAGACCAGGGTTCCGCTGGGTCCTAAAGACCACCGCTCTGATACATGTTTAATAAGGGACTTGAACATCTGCAAATTTTGGTATCCATGGGGGACCAATCCCCTGTGGATTAGGAGGGCCGACTGTGCTTCACAGCTTGGAGCCATCGAGGCAGACGTTTTAAAATCATTTCAAGAATTCTTTTAATGTGGTTTTCCAATGACATAATATTTTAAAGCACAGAAAAGAGCAGTTCCCATTTCTTCACATTCCCTGAGATGTATCTTGGCTAGTTGGTGTTTAAAGTTCAAAGTAAATTTATTGTCAAAGTACATTTACGTCACCACACACAACCCTGAGATTAATTTTTTATCAGGCATACTTAATAAATCTGTAGAATATTAACCATAACAGAATCAAGAAAGACCGTACTAACTTGAGTGCTCAACCAATGTGAAAAGGACAGCAAACTGTGCAAATACAAAAAGGAAGAAATAATAATAATAAAATCTCAAGAACAAGAAGAGTCCTTGAAAGTGAGTCCATTTCAATGATGGACAAGTGAAGCTGAGTGAAGTTATCCCCTTTGCTTCAAGAGCCTGATGGTTGTGGGATTAGTTCTGTTTTTTTATGGAGTGCCTCCTTAAAAAGCAGATTCCATAAAACAGATAAAATGCTGAAGTCACCAACTTCTTTGTACTTTTAACCAAATGTTGATAAGGTTTTTGTTACTAGAGGTTAACAAATGGAGAGTTCCTATTCCATTGCCTGCAGGCAAAGCTATCAAGTCTATTTAAATTGGTGATTTACGCTGTCACAGTGGCTGCAGTTTCCACTTAATTTACAACACTTCAAATAGCACACATCTTGTTTAAAGGCACAGTGTGATGCCAGAGTGTTGATGAGATAATCATCCACATCCTTGTTAGCTATGCATTTGCCAAGGAGGTCTGGAACAGTCTCACTATTTTTGCTCACTTTTAATTTAATTTTTTATATATATTTCTTATTGTGATGTGTAGTATTTTTAATATTTTGCTCTGTATTGTGGCTGCGAAACAACAAATTTCATGACATAAGCAGGAAAAATTCTGCAGATACTGGAAGTCCAGAGCAACAAACACACAGTGCTGGAGGAACTCAGCAGGCCAGGCAGCGTCTATGGGAGGGAAGCTGACGTTTCCGGACAAGAACCTTCTTCAGGACTGGAAAAGAAAGGGGAAGACACCAGACTAAAAAAAGCTAGGGTAAGGGGAAGGCAGGCGGGCTGGCTAGAAGGGTCCTGCTGAAGAGTCTCAGCCCAAAAGATCGACTGTACTTTTTTCCAGAGATGCTGCCTGATCTGCTGAATTCCTCCGACACTTTGTGTGTGTTGCTAGCTAGAATAGGATTGGTGAAGCCAGGCGGGTAGGAAAATGTAAAGGGCTGGAGTGGAAGGAATCTGATAGGGGAGGAGAGCAGACCACAGGAAAACGGGAAGAAGGAAGGGCAGTGATAGGCAAGTGAGGAGAAGAGGTGAGAGGCTAGAAAAAAGGAGGAAAAGGGGAGGAGAAAATTGATGCTTGACCCATCAGGTTGGGGGCTACCCAGATGGAATATAAGTGGCTATTCATCCACCTTGAGAGTGGCCTCATTGTGGCACAAGGGGAGGCCATGGACCAACATGTTATTTTGGGGAATCGTCTCATAAAGAGTGCATTTACAATCTCACCACATAGAGAGTGCAGCAGAACTTACCCAATACACACCACCGCTCACTCTTTGGATTTGCCTTTCACCCTGTTCCAGCAATTTTGATATTCACTTTCATTTGCTAGCCTTGGCCCTCAGTGTTTGTGCTTCATTAAAGTAGGTTAACATCAATATACATATATATTCATTAATGTACATTAATTAATATTCTTATACATGATTTAATATACATTAACAAAGCATACAAAAATTAAAAAATAAAACCAATGAACAGTGACATTACATAGTCTGTGGATAGCAACAACTGGCAGTACATCCATTGCTAAAGTGAAGATCAATTTACTAACTTTTGACGTTACCTTGGTCCAGTTTGTTCTTTAAAGAAAGGTTTGAAAAAGTTTTCCTAAACCCACCTGCAAAGGCAGGGGGAGAGGGGAGTTACACACAATGCTGGAGGAACTCAGCAGGCCAGACAGCATGTGTGGAAAAGAGTAAACAGTCGACTTTTCAGGCCAAGACCCTTCATCAGGCCTGGAGAGAAAAGTTGAGAAAAAAGATGAGAAGGGGAGTCGCCAGTTTTGTTGCATAGTGAAAATTATTTTTCTGAGGAGAAGGTCTGTAGTAGATTTCATATTGACTGGAAGTGTGAGGGGAAAGATCTGAAAAGAAGAGATATGATGTTAAATTGTATCACACCGTGGTTAAATCCAGCTTTGCAGTATATACATACAGTCAGCCCTCCTTATCCATGAGGGATTGGTTCTGGGACCCCTCGCAGATACCAAAATTCGCGGATGCTCAAGTCCCTTATTCAACCTGTCTCAATGCGGTGGATCTTAGGACCTGGCGCCAGAGCTCTGAATGCGCAGTGTTTCTGTTCACGAAAATAATCACGATCACGATTGAGAATAAAGTGGAAATAATAAAGCGATTGGAAAAAGGTGAAACTCCATCGGTCATTGGAAAAGCGTCAGGCTACGTCGGTCAACGATCAGAACAATTTTAAAGGATAAAGTGAGAAGGGCCCTGCCCCAATGAAAGCTACAATTATTACTGAGCAACGCAGTGGTTTAGTTATTGGATTTTGGGGTTTTGATCCTCCACATCAACCCGGCACGGTGGAGAGCGCGCTCGAAAGCGGTCTGTCACTGGCTCACACTCGGGAACAGTTTCTGAGCCCGGCGCTGAAACATACGTTCTGAAGTGTTCTATATGCATAGAAAGGTAAGATATATACTATATGCTAAGACAAATGTTTGACTAACTGACGCTAAATAATACCAGATGTATCTGTTCTGACTTATTTAGTAAGAGAACTTCCAGTTTTTTTCGATCCCGATCCACGATAACCCATGCACATCCTCCCGTATACTTTAAATCATCTCTCGATTACTTATAATACCTAATACAATGTAAATACTATGTAAAATAGTTGTTGTACTGCGTTGTTTAGGGAATAATGACAAGAAAAAGAAGTCTGTACATGCTCGAACCACAAGCGCTGGAAGAGCACTTCCGGGTTTTCGCGATTCGCGGTTGGTTGAATTCGCGGATAAGGAGGGCCGACTGTAATTGCTTTTTGCCACATTGCAAAAATAATCTTGTGCAACCAAAGAAAGTCGTACAAAGATGATACATGAACCGTGAAATTGTACCTATCTGAAAAAGATGAACAGAATCAGTCAAATGGAGACATACTGATTTCTCTGACCTCTGAGAACCACTGTCCTCACTGTTCCCCCCCTTTTTTTTTCCCTTATGCCACCGGCTCCTATACATCTTCTCTTTCCTCTCCTCCTCCCTCTCGATCTGCCTATCTTCCATACATTCCTCTCTCTGTACCCCTCCTTTCCTCCTTCATAGTATTCCATGATCCTCTCCTATCAGATTCCACCTTCTTCAGCTCTTCCTTCTATCAGCTCCCACTTTCTTACATTGTTAACTCTTCCTCTTTCTCCATGTGCCTACCTTCTTCCTCTCACTGAGATCCACCTATCACTCACCGGCTCTCACTCCTCTCCTCCCATCCTTTGTTGTACCTGCCATCTCCCTTCTTTAAGAAGTGTCTCGACCCAAAACTTTGTCTGTCCATTTCCTTCCACAGATTCTGCCTGGCCCCTTGAATCCCTCCGACACGATCTGTGTTGTTAACCAGATTAATCTCCTTTTTATCCTAAAATGTGAATTGAGAGGTGCCTAATGTCAGCCAGTGGGAAGAAAAAAAGTTGATATAATCGAGGTGGGACAGCATAAACCTGATTGGATGAGGACTAACCAATCAGGAGGGACGGATGACAGGGGTTTATTTTCCACCAAACTAAGCATGCCCAGGCATCATCCCTGATGAAGATGGCAGAGTTTGTCATGGAAACATCAGTTAAAATAGATACCTGTACCCAGCTGGAAGCCCGAGAAGAGTTTTTTTGAGATGTAGTCAATATACAATGGCCAACAAGAAATCAAATAAGAAATTCAAAAGAAATCCAAAGCAACACGCACAAAGTGCTGGAGGAGCTCAGCAGGTCAGGCAGCATCTATGGAGAGGAATAAACACTGATGTTTCAGGCCGAAGCTCGTCATCAGGGCTCTCCTGTACCCAAACTGTGTGGAGAACATCATCATCATCATCATCTTCTAATGCCTGTTATGCCACTGGCATTCGGAGCAGCGATGAAGGTACTCCATCTCTGTCTGTCCTTAGCACTTTCTCTATTGTGTCTCAGGTATGGTTCAGGGACCTCATTCCTGCCTCTGTGGTACAGCATCAAGTTGCCTTTGGTCTCCTGTGTTTCCTCCATCCAATGAAGTGCTGTCTTGATGGAGTTGGCCTCTCTCCTCATCATGTTCCTATCTTCCCATCTACCATCTAGAAATTTGCTGATGATCCAACCATTGTTGGTAGAATCTCAGGTGGTGATGAGAGGGTTTACAGGAGTGAGGTATGCCAACTAGTGGAATGGTGCCACAGCAGCAACCTGGCACTTAACGTCAGTGAGATGAAAGAGCTGACTGTGATCTTCAGGAAGGGTAAGACGAAGGAATACATACCAATCCTCACAGAGGGATCAGAAGTGGAGAGAGTGAGCAGCTTCAAGTTCCTGGGTGTCAAGATCTTTGAGGATCTAACCTGGTCCCAACATATTGATGTAGTCATAAAGAAGGCAGGACAGCGGCTAAACTTTATTAGGAGTTTGAAGAGATTTGGCATGACAACAAATAACACTCAAAAACTTCTATAATTGTACCGTGGAGAGCATTCTGACAGGCTGCATCACTGTCTGGTATGGAGAGGCTACTGCACAGGACTGAAAGAAGCTGCAGAAGGTTGTAAATCTAGTCAGCTCCATCTTGGGTACTAGCCTACAAAGTACCCAGGATATCTTCAGGGAGTGGTGTCTCAGAAAGGCAGCGTCCATTATTAAAGACCTCCAGCACCCAGGGCATGTCCTTTTCTCACTGTTACCATCAGGAAGGAGGTACAGAAGCCTGAAGGCACACGCTCAGCGATTCAGGAACAGCTTCTTCCCCTCTGCCATCCGATTCCTAAATGGACATTGAAGCTTTGGACACTACCTCACTTTTTTTAATATCCAGTATTTCTGTTTTGCACATTAAAAAAAAATCTATTAAATATACATAATTGATTTGCTTGTTTATTTATTATTATGTTTTATTTTATTTATTTTTTTCTCTCTCTCTGCTAGATTATGTATTGCATTGAACTGCTGCTGCTAAATTAACAATTTCACGTCACATGCTGGTGACAATAAACCTGATTCTGATCTTCAACATTTCCTCATGATGATGGTGACCATGTCCTCTTGGTGACACTGAAGGAGTAGGGTGTGGCTGGAGATCTTTCTTGGCCAGAAAATACAGAGGATCTACTGGAGGCTCCTGGTGTGGAACGGCGACAGCCTGGCAAGGTTGTTCTCTGAGTATGAACACAATGCTGGAAGAACTCAACAGGTCAGGCAGCATCTGTGAGAAGAGTAGCCGATGTTTTGGGCCGAGACCCTTCATCAGGAATGGGGAGGTAGAGAGGACTGAAGCCCAGTACTAGAGGTAGGGGAGGGGGTAGGGCCTAGAGGCGCCAGGTGGAAAA
Organism: Hypanus sabinus; assembly: GCF_030144855.1. Lineage (NCBI taxonomy): Eukaryota > Metazoa > Chordata > Chondrichthyes > Myliobatiformes > Dasyatidae > Hypanus > Hypanus sabinus. The sequence goes on from NC_082718.1 coordinate 78,011,139, forward strand.
CCAATCAGAGGAAAGATAAAGGGGGAGGGGGAGGGGATAAGCATGAAAGAACTGTAGAGATAAAGAAGCAGAAAGTTGAAAGGGGAGAGAGGCAGAGAGGGACCTGGGATAGGGGGAAGGGGAGGGAATTACCAGAAATTGGAGAATTCATTGTTCATACCACCAGGCTGGAGGCTACCCAGACGGTAGATGAAGTGTTGCTCCTCCAACCTGAGTTTGGCCTCATCATGGCAGTAGAGGAGGCCATGTATGTACATATCTGAATGGGAATGTGAAGCAGAGTTGAAGTGGGCAGCAACCGGGAGATCCTGTCTGTTGTGACGGACGGAGCGGAGGTGCTCGACAAAGCGGTCCCCCAATCTGCATCGGGTCTCGCTGATGTAGAGGAGGCGCACCGGGAGCACCGGATGCAATAGACGACTCCAGCAGACTCGCAGGTGAAGTGTTGCCTCACCTGGAAGGACTGTTTGGGGCCCTGAATGGTGGTAAGGGGGGAGGTGTGGGGACAGGTGTAGCATTTGCACTTGCAGGGATAAGTGCCAGGTGGGAGTTCTGTGGGGAGGGACGTGTGGACCAGATAGTGGTGGAGGGAACGATCCCTGCGAAAAGCTGAGAGGGGTAGGGAGGGAAAGATGTGCTGGGTGGTGGGATCCTGTTGAAGGTGGCGGAAGTTGCGGAGGATAATGTGTTGGATCCAGAGGCTGGTGGGGTGGTAGGTGAGGACAAGGGGAACCCTGTCCCTGTTGTGGTGACGGGAGGATGGGTTGAGGGCTGAAGTGCGGGAAGTGGAGGAGATGCGGGTGTGGACATCTTTGATGATGCCAGAAGGGAAACCACGATCCTGAAAGAAAGAGGACATTTGAGAAGTCCTGGAATGGAAAGCCTCATCCTGGGAGCAGATGTGGCAGAGACGGAGGAACTGGGAATAGGGAATGGCATTTTTGCATTGGGCAGGGTGGGAAGAGGTATAGTCAAGGTAGTTAAGGGAATCAGTGGGTTTGTAGAAGATGTCAGTGGATAGTCCATCCTCCTATCGCAGTTCAGCCCTCAACCCATCCTCCCGTCACCACAACAGGGACAGGGTTCCCCTTGTCCTCACCTACCACCCCACCAGCCTCCGGATCCAACATATTATCCTCCGCAATTTCCGCCACCTTCAACAGGATCCCACCACCCAGCACATCTTTCCCTCCCTACCCCTCTCAGCTTTCCGCAGGGATCGTTCCCTCCACCACTATCTGGTCCACACGTCCCTCCCCACAGATCTTCCACTTGGCACTTACCCCTGCAAGCACAGATGCTACACCTGTCCCCACACCTCCCCCCTTACCACCATTCAGGGCCCCAAACAGTCCTTCCAGGTGAGGCAACACTTCGCCTGTGAGTCTGCTGGAGTCGTCTATTGCATCCGGTACTCCCGGTGTGGCCTCCTCTACATCAGCGAGACCCGACGCAGATTGGGGGATCGCTTCGTTGAGCACCTCCGCTCCGTCCGCCACAACAGACAGGATCTCCCGGTTGCCACCCACTTCAACTCTGCCTCTCATTCCCATCTAGATATGTCCATACATGGCCTCCTCTACTGCCATGATGAGGCCAAACTCAGGTTGGAGGAGCAACACCTCATCTACCATCTGGGTAGTCTCCAGCCTGGTGGTATGAACACTGAATTCTCCAATTTCCGGTAATCCCCTCCCTCTCCCCCTGTCCCAGGTCCTTCTCTGCCTCTCTCCCCTTTCAACTTTCTGCTTCATTATCTCTACAGATCTTTCAAGCTTATCCCCCCCCCCTTTATCTTCCCTCTGATTGGTTTTCCACCTGGCGCCTCTAGGCCCTACCCCCTCCAATATCTCTATTCCTGGGCTTCAGTCCTCTCTACCCCACCATTCCTGATGAAGGGTCTTGGCCCGAAACGTTGGCTACTCTTTTCTCACGGATGCTGCCTGACCTGCTGAGTTCTTCCAGCGTTGTGTTCGTATTCTTTGATCCACAGCATCTGCAGTTGTATTTTTGTGTCAAGGTTGTTCTCTGTCGTGCACCAGCATTCTGACCCGTACCAGAGTGTGGACAGAACACAGCTCGGGCACAGCTTTATCTTGGTGTATTGCGTGCTTGGTTGATCCCCATTCGTTGAGGAGAGTATTGTCATCACCATTATGTGTTGTGTCGGATGACCATGGGTGATCATGGTCTTGACCATGACTGTTCTTGGCATATTTCTCTACAGAAGTGGTTTGCCATTACTTTCTTCTGGGCAGAGAGAATGTGAAACAAGCCAGCACAGGCAAGTAGGATAGAGCTATTCATGAATAAGAAAAGCAAATGGGGGGGAGGAATGCATAATTTTGCTGAAAGAGAATGGAAACAGACGTGAATGATGAAAATCCATATGGCCTGTTTCTGTTTACACCACGCAATTCTACATGAAAGAGACAAATATGCCCAATCTTTAAAGATCAGAGTAAATCACAAACACAAGAAAATCTGCAGATGCTGGAAATCCAAACCAACACACACAAAACACTGGAGGAACTCAGCAGGTCAGGCAGCATTTATGGAAAAGAGTAAACGGTCGCTGTTTCAGGCCGAGACCCTTCTTCGGGACTGAGAAGGAAGGGGGAAGATACCAGAATAAAAAGATGGTGGGCAGGGGCATATCTAAGGAAAATAGCGCCTATGGCAAGCACTGAAATTGCACCCTGTCTGAACATCTGACACCCATCTTTTCAGATAACTTTACAATAATATCAGCTCAAAAATACAAATCAAGCTCATTAATCTTTTAATTAACAAATTATGGCACTACATGAAAATTATAACTGCACCTTCCTTGCTTTCACTGATGCAAATTGGTCCATGATGTGATCAAAGTCGGTTTTCTCAGTTTCTTCCTTTCTACACTCAGCAGAGCAAGATCACAGAGTCTGCCTTGACCCATGGAGGCTCTCAAATACAAAAGACTTGCTGAATGATCTCTCACAGCTGGTGATGGAAACTGCGATGGTTAGCATTATCTGAATAGCAATGCGAAGATTGGTGAAGACTCTTTCATCTCCATACTGAACAATAAAATCAAGAAGCTCTTCCGGTCTTAATACTTCCATGTTGACCCGTCTTGATAGTAACATTCTGCAATCCAAAATTTCTTCATGTAGCTGCAGTCCATCAACATCAGAGCTGTACAATTCACCCAAATTTTCACACTTCACTCTTTAGGTCGTTACTGTCGGCGCCGTAACACAGTCCCTCGACTTCGAGAAGGAACCCAAACTTGACGTCAGTGTCGTGCAAACGAATTAACCTTTCGTCCATTTCTCTGTGAAGACAGTCAAATGTTCCCTTCATGACTCTTTCTATTTCCTCCTTAGCTGTTAACCCAGTGTCTCTCAAGTTTCATCAGCCTTTTGTTACTTTCGTCTCTGACGTCTTTCAACTTCAATATTCTATTCTTGACAGAGCCCGGCTCCTTCTTTGAGTGACTCACTGACCAACACTTCTCTTTCATCATAAAAATGATCTTGGAGGGCTTTCAAATCCAGGGCAGCATCATGAAAGTTCATACTAGGATCCTGCAGTCTCTTTTGCAAATGAGTACTTTGTTCCAAAATCCTAGCAAAATCAGAAAATCGTAACTCAACATTCGGTTGTACAGCTGACTTTCGTCACTTGTTGTTTCACTGATCTCGTTTTCATTGTCTATCATGTCCTGGAGAACCTGAAGTATCTGCTCAAGGTACTTGTTGACGGGCTTCACTGCTTCTGTCCTTGCACTCCCCCTGGTTTTGGACTCCAACTTAACAAATACAGGCACAGCGTTTTTGAGTTTTTCCCAGCGCTGTGTTGAACGAGAGAAAAACATGGAGAGAACTTCAGTGGTTCCAAAAAACGTGACCATCATTGTATCCTGCTTGGCTGCATGTACACCCAACAAGTTGAGTGAGTGATTGTCGCAATTCACAAACACTGCCAGGTTGTTTTTCTCACTTATTCTTTGATTAACACCACTTCTGTGTCCAGCCATCACAGCAGCGTTGTCATATCACTGTGACCGACAATCTTGTAGCTCCATTTCGTCCTTCTCTAGCTGTTTCAAGATGTCTTCAACCAAGCTCTCAGTATCCTTCTGGCTTATCTGGATAAAACCAAGGAAGGACTCTCTAACACGGACTGTTTTCCTCTCAAAATCAACTTCCACATACCTCACTACTTCTGACATCTGCTCACGGTGTGCCTGATCAGGAGTCGAATTGAACATGAGACCATAGCATTTGGCTTTACGAATGCTTCTCGGTAAACTCTGGGGAATAGTGGGTGAATTTGTCTGGACACCCAATGAAAGATAAAACGTGGATCCAGGATGCCTTTCCAAATGAATGAGGCGTTCTTTTATGACAGGGTCAAAGATGTCCAGTAGTTACAGTAATCCAAGGAAATTTCCCACATTGGAGTCATTGTCTAGTTTAAGTGACTCCCTGTGTCCTCACAAAGCCAGGTTCTGAGTCACAAGGAATTTTAAGCAGTGAAGGATTCTTGTCAAGATATCATGCCACTTCCGCTTTTCCTTCTCAATCTGTGACTGAAATACTGCATCAATAACTCTTCTGTTACCAGTTAAATTTCTTTCCGTTTCTTTCCACCGTGTGAAGCATTCCCAATGATTCTTGGTATTTTCATGAACACTAATCCTTTCAGGTGCTTTCCACTGGTTGATTCCACTTTCCTGCTCTAATGAGGAATAGACCAGGAATGAGGAATCTGATTAGGAATAGAGAAGACAACAGATACAAAATGCAGACTTTTTAGAAGGGGAATAGACCAGCCACTTACTCACCACGACTATTTCCCAATTTCCTCTTGAACCAAGTTTTGTTGATTGAGCAGCTATTTGTTGGTAGGAAAGGCCCCTCACTATTCTGGAAGTACTTCGAACCCAGCTTTATTATTTCTGTTCTCAACGCATCAGGTAGAATTGCTTTTCCAGTATCCTTGTTGAACTTCAGAAGTCCAATGTCATGCTGTTCAATCAGTTTGGTATGACAGTTTGAGGCTCTTTGACAACATCCAGTTCACTAGGTTCAGTGTTGTCAGGGTCAATCTCGTCAGGTAAAATCTCTTCAATAAACTCAACATCACCACCACCACCATCGTCTTCCCCTCCTGTCATGTCCACGTTCTCTGTGGCAAACTCATTCTTAATCTCATCGTACTCGGGTTGATCTGACTTGACTTCCTCCTCGGCTTGTGACACACTTGTACTTGATCCACCTTCGGATTCTAACAAACTTGTAGCAGGTTGAACTACTTGTTTCAGGCTTTTCAAAGAAGGACATGAAGAACTTGCTCGACTTCTTGGCTTCCTCCACCTCCAACTTTTGTCTCTTCTGTCCTTTAGCTCCACTTTCCTTCTTTTTTTGTGAAGAAACGTTTCAGGGTCTTCTTGCACAATGCTCTGAAATGGAGCCACCCTAGCCCTTCTCACCCATGGTCATCAAAGACAGATCATACATCTGAAGAAAATTCTTTTTTCCTTATTTGAGGATGGCTTGTCTGACTTTAATAGAAACTGCTCAGTGGCGCCCAGTGCCGTACCTGCCATACCTTAGACATGCCACTGATGGTGGGAGGGGAAAGAGGCTAGTTGGATGGTGATGGGTGAAGCCAGGTGGTTGGGCAAAGTCAAGGGCTGGAGAAGAAAGAATCTGATAGGAGAGGAGAGTGGACCATTGGAAAAAGGGGAGAAGAAGGGGACCCGGGGGAAGTATTAGGCAGGTGAGAAGAAGTGAAAGGTCAGAGTGGGGAACAGAGGAAGGAGGGAGTGGGGAATTTGCTCATTGGAAGGAGAAATCGATATTCATGCCGTCGGTCTTGAGGGTACCCAGACGGAATTTAAGGTGGTTGCTTCTCCACCGTTATCTCAGTATCTCATTCTAAATCTAGATCTCATTCTAAATCTAGACCTCAATCCTGCACTGGCAAACCAGCGAAACACACACGAAATATGGAGGTATGCAGCCTTCCCCCAGCTGGTTTTCACCGGCATTTTGTGTGTGCATCGCTGAAGATCTCCAGTGTCAGCAGAAACTCTTGTGTTGATAAAACCAGTGAAATGGGGTGTTGGGTGGGCTTGACATAGAGGGGCATTAGGGAGTGAGCAATTGGCCTGTCAATCAGGTGTGGCAATGGGATGACAATGCAGCAGCCACAGATACAGGAGGGCATCAGACACGGGCATGGATGCTCCAAGGACAGCTATTTTACATGGTGGTTGTAAGTGAAGAATAGCAGATAGTGGAATTATCAGACACATCCATGAACTCTGGGGAAATGTAACTCCATAAAAAGCAGCCCTTTAAAGTGACAAAGTAATAAAGTCAGGAGAAAACGTGGAAGAAAAGAATTATAATCATTCTATTAATGAGGTTCAATGTAGCATGCTTGCCTGTTACAAGAACCCAGAGCTCTTGCTAAGTGAATTAGCGGCAATAGAGAAGGTGTACAGGAGTGAGATAGATCAGCTTGTTGAGTGCTGTTGCAGCACTCAGTGTCGGTAAGACCAAAGAACTGATTGTGGACTTCAGAAAGGGTGAGACCAGGGAGAACACACCAGTCCTCATCGAGGGATCAGAGGTGGAAAGAGTGAGCAATTTCAAGTTTCTGGCTGTCAACATTTCTAAGGATCTGTCTTGGGCCCAACCAGTGGAGAGCATTCTAACGGGCTGTATCACTGTCTGGTATGGGGGCACTACACAGTATCGTAATAAGCTACAGAAAGCTGTAAACTCAGTCAGCTCCATCACGGGCACTAGCCTCCCGGCAACCGCCTTCAAAGAGCGATGCCTCAAAGAGGCAGCATCCATCACTAGGGACCCCCGTCACACAGGCCATGCCCTCTTCTCAATGTTACCATCAGGGAGGAGGGACAGAAGCCTGAAGGCCCACACTCAATGTTTCAGGAACAGCTTCTTCCCCTCTGCCATTAGATTTCTGAACGTACAATGAACCCATGAACACTACCTCTGCATTTTTTTCTCTTTTTGCACTATTTATTGAATTTAACATTAGTTTTCTATAGATATATATATATATATATATATATATATATATATATATAAATGTTAAATTCAATTCATATATATATATATATATTACTTCTTACTATAATTTACAGTTTTTATCATAATGTATATAATGTGTTACATTGTACTGCTGCCATGTAACAACAAATTTCATGACATATGCCAGTGATGTTAAACCTGATTCTGATTCTGACTTCAATTCATTAAAACTGTTTACAAGATCTAGTATGAATTGGTTAACTGCACCTCAAAATGCAATTGTATACCAACATGCATCCCTTCCCCCTCATGGTATACTACACGCAGAGCCTCAAGGAAGAAAAATACACTCTACTTCTTTGTTTTGTCCAGTTTATGTTTTACTAATGTATGATCATGACAAATGAAGAAAGTCTAAATTTGAATCCGTAATGTGTGCTGAGTTAGCCATTCTCAATCAGGGCAGCAAAAAGGGGCTCCAATTTCCTACGGCCAGAGAGGAAAAAATAATGTCTGGGTTCCTGCTGCTGATCACTGTGCGGTGACCTTTGTCAGGAAGTGTATGTTTGTGAACATCTTCTGTTCCCTGGAGTCAAAAGGCAAACTGACACCTGTTGTTCAAGTTTAGCATGAAAAATGGAAAATAAACCTGTATCCCCAGGTTACAGAATAACACTGAGGTAGAAAACTAGTTGTTTGAAGTGAGATACTTCGTGAAAGTCAAAAACACACACCGACATTGACATGAAATAAGTGCTGACGTCCAGAGAAACGAATCCCACACACTTTGTGCACTTCATTGAAAAGTATTACCACAGGATATTGTAATTAATGTTGAATGCCTGTTTATGATAGATACTGGCTGGAGAGCACCTTATAGACACAATATACACAACCCTGGCGACGCTGTGACTGAAGCTCAGTTATGAGCCTACTGATGTTTTGCAAATGCTGAATCCTTTAGGCCATTTGATGCCAAGATTTTGCTCTTTCTCCCTCACGTAGAAGCTGCTGGCGGGTACCAATGGCCTCCTTCCTGATGAGGCAATTCCTTCTGTTTGCCCCTGGGCAGTAACAACTACATGTTATTTTGATGGACAAAGTTAATCCCATCTGAGGGCGGTATGGTAGTGTAGCAGTTAGTGGAATTATTTACCGATTGGGGTCTGATTCCTGCCGCTGAGGGTATGGAGTTTGTATTTACCCCCCCCCCCCCCCCGTGTGGGTTTCCTCCGGATGCTCTGGCTTCCTGCCACGTTCCAAAAGCGTAGAGTTGGGTTTAGGGTTAGTGAATTGTAGACATGCTCTGTTGGCACTGAAAGCGTGGCAGGCTGCTCAGCGCAATACTCGGACTCTGTTGGTCGTTGGCACTCGCTGTTATGTTTCAATCTGCCTCATTTCGATTGTTACCCTCTTTGCTACAAGATCTTCTTAAATCACTGCAGCAGACTGCTGGAAAGTCTGCCAACTTGCTCCTCCACAAAACAGCTGCAACAAAATAATTTCATTTACTTTCATTTTTTAAAGAAATTTTTTTATTTCTTTAACGAAAAATAGAATCTCAGCACTCACCTAAGCATCTCTAGGCTGGGGAAAAATGCAGCCATTTGATGTACTTCTGCTGCAAAGTACAAATCGAGAAGGCACTTTTGATTTTCCAAGCCTTTTCATGTGAGCAGGCAGCTGTTGACTGAACTCACACACTATTAACTGCTCTCCTTGACAGTGCTGTGAGAGGGATAGTGTTAAACTGCAGCAGTATCTAAACAGGCTGAGAGGAAAGGGCATGCACCTGGCTGAAGAAGGTTTTGAAAAAGTGCGAGTTGGTGCATCTTGGCAGGTAGGATGGGGAGTGGCATAGCATATTGTTCTAAATGGAGCACCCAGGGATTTGGGTATAAAGTAACACTATTACAGTGGCAGTGACCTGGGTTCAATTCCCACCACTAACTGTGAGGAGTTTGTATGTTCTCCCTGTAACCACGTGGGTTTCCTCCGGGTGCTCCGGTTTGCTTCCACATCCCAAAGGTGTACGAGCTAGTAGGTTGATTGGTTACGTGGGTGCAGTTGGGTGGCTGGTTGAGTTGGAATGGCCTGCTACGGTGTAGTATTTCTAAATGAATTATCGCATCATCATTATGTGCCATGTTATATGACATGGGTGATCATGTAAGTGACCTTGTGATCTGCACCAGCTGCTCATCCAACCATACATCACCTGCTCCCATGGCTTCACGTGACCCTGATCAGGAGGCGGGGACAGGGTGGAGGGGGTTGCTAAGCAGGGGCTACACCTTGCCCAAATGTGACTTGCCGGCTAGTGAAGGAAAGGAGCACCTTACATCCCCCTTTGGTAGAGATGTATCTCCACCCCACTATGTAAATAACTAACTAAATAAATAAACAGAGAAGTTACGCCGAATCTTTATGAACCTCCTCTGGAATTTTGTTTTCACCTCTAGTTAGAAAAGGAAGAATGTGGAGGCATCAGAGAGGGCCTGAGAAAGATTCATGAAAATACCCTGCAGCGACGAGCCAGAGTCACAAGGATATATTGGGGAGGCTGGGTTTGTCTTTCAGACAAGAGAAAGCTGGCAGGCAGATCTTACTGAACTGAGTGGATAGCATTGGGTGGAGAGATCAGGAATAGAGGCTATGAGTACAAAATAAAGGGGTGGACAATTAATTTATGGCATGAAAAGGTTTGGAAGGCTGCAGAGGAGGGTCCAGGTGACAGAACTAGTGAATTGTTCAGGCAATGAACCAGTGCAGATAACAAGACTGAATGGTCTCCTTCAGTGATGTAGCCTTTCTGTGATTCTATGATCCTATGACTTCAGAATAAACTTAGTCTTCGATGACTACTACGAAAATGGGCTAATGGGACACGATCGGACTTGCCTCTGATTGTGTCTATTTCTTGCACTAAGGACTTGCTTAAGCACAGGCGTTTTCCCCTCTCTTCTTCAATATCTTGCATAGATTGTGTATAATTTATATTCTGTGAGTTGTCTGTGCCTGTGATGTCACTGCAAAACAAGTTTCCATTGTACCCCTATCTCACTGTACTTGAAAATAAACTTGATTTGACAAACGGCCTGATCTGCTTCGTAAATAAAAACTCAGTTGTGTACTGGTTGTGTTTATTTTGATACTGCAACACAAGTGTGTAGCATCTCTTGCAGTTTGAAAGGCGACTGACATGTATTGGATTTAAAAATTTAATCGATGGACATTTATTTTCCATCCCACCTCTTAAGAGGCAGAACCAAAATGACATGGTGAGGTGGGTGCGAGCGAGCAGGGGACAGTGCAAGCACTGTTCTGTTGCAGCTGCACAAGTTGGAGATGCTACGCTGATCTGCATCACACTGTCAATGGATAAAAGAGCAAGGGCTTCATGTCAAATCAGATGGTTCTCCACTTTCCATTCAATCATCCTTATCAAAGGGCTTAGCTTTCACTCTGGAGTCTGTTTAATTCTGATAGGACACCACAAGAAGAAAGTACCTCCACTTTAGGGACATAGACTTCCTTAGCAAATTAACCCTTGTTTGGTTCTGAGACCTTTAGAAAGTATTTATTTCCTTGCCATTTTAAAAACAATGCAAGATATTTTCTTTTTCTGTTTGTTCACAGGATCATGGATATACTTAGACTTGCATTGTGGAACTAACGGAGGAAGGTGATTGTCTGTGTGAGGAAGACTGTGGCCCTGTGAGCTTTTATGACCTAACGAGACAACTTAGCATTTCAAGAAGTAACAGCACAGATCACACAGCTGAGGAGGGACGTGTATATAAAGCAGACAATCCTCTACTAAGATGTTAAACTGTGTTAAGTTTTTTAACAGTTTAAATTTTTCCTTACCTTTTGAAAAAATGTCATCACAACGATTGAATAAATTATTGATTACAAAATGTATTAAATAGTTTTCAACTCTCAAAAATCCAACGTGGTCAACTTTTCTTGTTGAATCATTCACTTGTTTTGTGCTGTGGTGTATGACACGGGCGATCATGGTCTTTCCATGACCAAAATTGTGGTCTCTCGGCAAGTTTTTCTACAGACATGGTTTGCCGTTGCTGCCTTCTGGGCAGTGTCTTTACAAGACGGGTGACTCCGGCCATTATCAATAATCTTCAGAGATTGTCTGCCTGGTGTCAGTGGTCACATAACCGGGACTTGTGATCTGCACCGGCTGATTGATCAACCATCCACCACCGGCTCCCGTGGCTTCATGTGACCCCTGATCGGGGGATGGGGGGGGGGAAGCGCCTTACACCTCCTTTGATGGAGACGTATCTCCACCCTGACACACTTGATGAATACTACAACTAAAATCACTGCAGTTGACTGTACAAGTTACAATTGCAAGGACAAAAGTTGTTTCAGGGGCTAATCTTGACCTTTTTTAACATGGGAATATTTTTTGAACTTCATGTTGAGACCAAGACATTGATGAGGTAATACTGTGACCATTCTCTCAATGAAAATCAACACCTGAGTAGGAACAAGTTAACTTAAAGCTGCAGATTCTTTCCACAGAAGATTCTGGAAATGACTGCTGAAGCTGAGGAAATGTTTTCTGAGCCTCAAGGGTGTGAACGCATCCCCGTACAAAAAGAACAAGCTTGTGTATGCTCCTGTCCAATGTAGCAATCAAATAACACAAAGATGTTTCTCCACTACCCTGTCCGGCTTAGCACCACCTTCTGTTTATAAATATGAATAGGCTTGTACTTTTATTTTTGTAAAGTCTATATCTTTGGGTGGCGGGTTGGAGATACGTCTCAACCCAAGGAGGTGTAAGGTGCTCCTTCCCTCCGCTAGCCTGCAGGTCACCCTTGGGCAAGGTGTAGCACCTGCTTAGCTTCCCCCCCTCCGGATCAGGGTCACGTGATACCATGGGTGCAGGTGGTGGGTGGCTGTATAAGCAGCCGGTGCATATCACGTCTTGGTTGTGCAACCACTGACACCAGGCAGAGAGTCTCTGAAGAGTATTGATAGCAGTCGGGGCCACGAGTCTTGTAAAAGACGCTGCCCAGGGGAAGGCAATGGCAAACTATTTCTGTAGAAGAATTTGCTGAGAACAATCATGATCATGGACAGATGGAAGACCATGATTGGCCACATCATACGACATGGCATATAATAATGATGTCATACAACATTGCACATAATGATGCTGATATAGCAGTAGCCATTTCCTGCAAACAAAGGACAGCTATCGCTTTTAGATTTAGGGGAAAAATCAGTGATGAAAGTTCAGAATTGGAAGATCTTGCCTCCTACATAATGGGAACATGATCCGTTCGCTTCCACGGAGTGAAAGTCAGAAGTGTGTGTAAAATAACAAGGTGTACAAGGAGCATCCCATCGGTGACTTCTGGGTTGTCCACTGCCACTGAAAATGAAAAGCAGGATTTCCCATCCCAATACGGAAACAAGATATGCTTAATTAATATGTCATAAATAAAGGAGATAGGTTGTTGGGATTCTAGCTTGACATGGAGACAAAGGCTGTTGCATGCAACATGAGGATTTAAAGTTACAACCCACAACTGATAAACATCACCTTTGAACTTAACGGCTTGATTCAGTCTCAAAAGACTTTGTTGTCTTTGAGTCTCGGTGCTATCTTGGTGATAGACTGGCTGTGCTGTTTATCTTTCAGTTACATTCCAAGGACAGAAAAAGGGAAGGGAAGATTTTGAATTACTGTATAACGTTTTAAATCTGTTTCATTGTTTTAGATACTTTATCATTCACAGTCGGCTGGTGGAAGTAGTGTATTATACCCTCACAGAAACGCAAGCCACAGAAATCTTACTTTCTTGATTCGCTCCTCGTGCTTTAGGAGCGGAATCAAACTGAACTTCCATATCTACATCCTGTAGTAAAGTACAGTTCTGTTTCAACTTCTTGCCATACTGAGCTATTCTCAAGATTATTTTATTTCAGGATGAATTATTACTTTCCTGTTTTTCTGTTTGCCACCCTCAGTGACTATATCATATCTGATAGTCATGGTCTGCAAAACACATTTGTTAATAACCAGCAAAAGGCAAATTTATAAATATTTTTAATGAACTTTAGGATACGGTACCAATGCAGATCCCTTGACACGAGGATCATCCACATGCAGGTTTGCTATTCCTCTTTCTATTTCTATATATATATTTATCTATTTACTACGTTGTAACTTAAAGTAATGCTATGCCTGCACTGTACTGCTGCCACAAATTTCCTGACTTATGTCAGTGACAGTAAATGTGATTAAGCTTATCTACAAATCATTAGAGTATCAATTATCCTTTTAATCTTTTTCATTGATTTAAAAGAATAAGGATAAATACAAATCAGAGGAGAGGTTACCTCAAATACAAGTATCAATTGTCAGAGGTTCTGTGAAAAGATAGGAAATGAATTGTTGGGGAATTTCAAGTGGGGTATTTAAAAATAACAGATTGGCATAAACTGGTAAGAAAAGAAAGTGTTCCTGAAGCGTCTCTTCTGCATCAGTGAGACTCGTTGTAAATTGGGCAATCGGTTCATCAAGCACCTCCTCTCCATCTGCCAAAAGCGGAACTTCCTAGTGGCCAAACATTTTAATTCCTATTCCCATTCCCATTCCGACATGTCAGTCCATGGCCTCCTCAGGGTGGAGGAGCAACACCTTATATTCCGTCTGGGTAGCCTCCAACCTGATGGCATGAATATCGATTTCTCCTTCCGGTTAAAAAAAACTCCCACCCTTCCTCTATTCCTCACTCTGATCTTTCACCTCTTCTGACCTGCCTATTACCTCCCCCAGGTCCTCCCTCCTTCCCCGTTTCCTATGCTCCACTCTCCCCTCCTATCAGATTCCTTCTTCTTCAAGCCATGACATTTCCACCCACCTTGCTTCACCTATCACCTTCCAGCTAACCTCCTTACCTACCCCTCACCTTTTTATTCTGGCATCACTCCCCTTCCTTCTCAGTCCTGAAGAAGGGTCTCAGCCCAAAACATCAACTGTTTATTAATTTCCTGCTGAGTTCCTCCAGCCATTTGTGTGTGTCGCTAAGAAAATACATTACTTGGTTTAGTCACTTGCTTCATGGCCTACCTCACTCTTATCTCTATTTTTACTGGTATTATGCACAAAAGCAACAGTTAGAATAAGTGGCCCAATAAGGCAGCTTGCCTAGGGGCCTAAGTGAGTATTAAACCCTCAGATCAGAAAGTATCCTTGTCAAAATTGAAATGAAGGGTTAGAGGTTTCTATATTTTGATGAAAGAAAACTTCCCATGTCCCTAATTTTACTCCCCTTCCCTCTAATCTTCTTACCCATTAAGTTAAACATGTAACTTCTGTTCTTAATCCCTCTTCCAGGGGAAATGATCCTTCTTGCTCATTCTTGGGATCCACAAAAAACACGAAGCTATCCAACCATACCTCATAGTGGAAGATTTCCAGTCAAGCTGCATCCTTATAAATCTCCTCTGAAACCTCTCCAGTGCAATCACATCTGCCCTGTGATAGATTGTCCAGAACTGTACAGCAGACTCAAGATGTGGCTCAGTCAGTGTAACCTCACTCCTCCAAACTGAATTCTACTCATCACTTTGCTGCCCAACCAACTCAACTGAAAGTATCCTCCTCCATGCCAACTCCAGGATCAAATTTTGTATTTTTGGCAAACTTCATCGTGCAACTTACATTAAAGTCCAAATTAGGGACTGGATACGAGATCAACCTGAAACAACTTCCAAACACTACAGATCCTGCCAAAGAGTGAATTTTGGATCCAATTTTCCATTCAGGTGTTCTGGTGAACTGAAACACTGAAACTGATTCTCTCTCTTGCTTACCTGTTGAGTATTTTCAATTTGTGCGGCTTTGTTTCACATTTCTAACATCTGGAATATTTTATTACAAATACCAGTCTCTCAGTCTCCCTTAGATCCAGCTTACTTTTGATTTTTGTGCCTATTTGCTTTGATTAAAACTACACAAATGAGAAGTGTATTGTTTATTTATTGAGATACGGCCCGGAATAGGCCCTTCGAGCCACGTCGCCCAGCAATCTCCCAACTTAACTCTAGCCTAATCACGGGACAACTTACAATGCCCAATGAACCTACCGACCATCACTTCTTTGGACTGTGGGAGGAAACTGGAGCACCCGGAGGAAACCCACACGGTCACAGGGAGAACGAACGAATTCCTTACAGGCAGCAACGGGAACGGAAGCCGGGTCGCTGGCACTGAAAGGCGTTGTGCTCACAGCTAAGCTTTGACGCTGGCCCAGCAACCCTCCTTGTTACTTCTCCCACAAAAATTCTCAGATACGTCCTTCCCTTAACAGAGATTCCGATTACTTATTGCTGTGGATTTCAGCATCTGCTGTCTCTTCTGCCTTCCCTTAACAAATTCCTGTGATCGTCCTTGAAAAATCCGTGCCTTTCTAATTGAAGTTTTATCTTATTATTAGAATAGATCCTAATAATTTGCTCACCATCTAAGTCAAACCAATTGGCTTATAATTAATTGTTTTACCCCTTTCTTTTTTAAAAATAACAGTCTAATGTTGCCATGTTCAAGTTTGCTGATGACACTACTGTCGTAGGCTGAATCACAGGTGGGGATGGATCAACATTTAGGAGGAAGATTGAAAGTCTGGCGGAGTGGTGTCAGAACAACAACTTCCTACTCAGTGTCAGGAAGATCAAGGAGCTGATTTTGGCTTCTGGAAGAGGGACCCAAAGGTCCATGATCCCCCTCGCTGGGGGATCAGAGGTGGAGAGGGTCAGCAACTTTAAATCCCTCAGTGTTATTATTTTGGAGGACCGGTCCTGGGCCCAGCAGATAAGCACAATTGTGAAGAAACATGGCAGCACCTGTACTTCCTTGGGAGTTTGCAAAGATTTGGCATGAGATCTAAAACTTTGACAAACTTCTATAGATGTGTTGTGGAGAGTACACTGACTGGCTGCATCACAACCTGGAATGGAAACACCAATGTCCTTGAATGGAAAATCCTACAAGAATAGTAGATACGGTCAATGTTTCCTTTAAATTGTAATGACTAGAGTGGGTAAAAATCTTGTGCTGTGCAAGTTTTTTGCCCAGTGACAACAATATATGTGCACTGAATTTTATATACAGAGGTATTCATATTAACAGGTAGCAAAACTGTCAATAAGAACATTGATCTCCTTTGGGTTTGATTGTTTTCACTGTTGTTCATCAGCACTCTCATAAAGCTTACCTAGCAGGCCTGTAGCGGGTAATGTAGGATTTCCTCTCCAGTGCTTTTGCACACCGTCCATATGTAATTTGTTTGCTAGCTGACATTTTAAAATGACAAGTTTCCAAATGTCACTTCACTTCTTCCCACTTGCAAACTCTCCAGCAACCTTTGCATGGCAACAATGCACGCAGCTAACACCAGTTTCTGTATTGTATGTAAATATTAACGTAGCTGCATGTTCCTGACCTCATGAGCTTTCAGTGCAGCAGTTTCTACTGTTTCATTAAGCCTTTGCTCTAAATAAGCTTCATGCCCTTTGCTTCCTTGGAATTTGATGTAGTGAATCAATAATTTCTTCAATAAAAATAGTATAAATAAACCAGTTCTAAAATCTGCAGACAAATTATCACAAACTCCACGTTGTCAACACAGTCCACATCATAAACCGGAAAAGGAAATGTGATTATGTACGAACATGAAATGGTAGAGGGTGACAACCTTTCGTGCGCAGTTTAAATTCCTTTGTGCGCCAGTGGCAAAGGATGTGTGTGTGTGCACACACACACACACACACCTTAGAGTGAACAGTGGATATGGCCCAGTCCATCATGGGTAAAGCCCTCCCCACCATTGAGCACATCTACATGAAACACTGTCATAAAAAAGCAGCATCCATTTTCAGGGACCCCCACCCAGGACACGCTCTCTTCTTGCTGCCACCATCCGGAAGAAGGTACTCACACCACCAGGTTCAGGAACAGTTACTACCCCTGATCCATCAGGCTGTTGAACCAAAGGGGATAACTTCACTTGCCTCATCATTGAAATGTTCCCAAAGCCAATTGGACTCACTTTCAAGGACTCTTCATCTCATGTTCTCAATATTCACGGCTTATTTATTTATTTATCTATCTATCTATCTATCTATCTATCTATCTATCTATCTATCTATTTATCTGTCTGTCCTTTCATTCATCCATCCATTTATCTATCTGTTTGTTTGTTTGTTTATTTATTTATTATTCCTTTCTTTTTGCATTTGCACTGTTTGTTGTCTTCTGCACACTGGTTGAATGCCCACATTCGTTGGCCTTTCATTGATTCTGTTATGGTTATCATTCTCTAGATTTGTTGAGTATACCTACAGGAAAATGAATCTCGGGGTTGTACATGATGACATAGATGTACTTCGATAATAAATTAACTTTGAACTTTAATGAATCCTTGTGACTGCCCTTGATTAATAAGATTGCTCTTATTAGAACAGTGTCCATATCAGAATTTCTCAACTGGGGTTCTGCGAGACATCATGATTTAAAAAAAAACATTGTTTTTTGAACTCTGCACATGTGCGATTCTAGAGCTGTTTTACAAGCATTTAATGGACTTGCCCAACTTGTGCTGTGACATTAGCCTCTCCTTCCTGAATTACCTCCCCTTGTGCACCGCCAACTGACTTATGGGAGCAAATAAACTAACAGTGTAGCAGAAAATTGGAGAGACAGTTTCATTCTAAAGTTGGTCCAGCGTGGTGATTTTTGAAGAGGAGGTGTGAGTTGGAAGAGGAGGATTCTAGCTCCAGGCCTATGGACAATTCTGATAAGGTTAATGAGAAGAATTACACTCTCCTGAGTCATTTCACTGCACTAGTGCAACAACGGACACAAAGGCCGTCTTTACAATGAAAGCTACTGTTCAATGGGCTTTACATGGACTGGTGATACAAGTGATCCTGTTCCATTGTGCCTCGTCTGTGGCAAGCAACTTACTAATGCAGCAATAGCTCCAATGGAATTGAAAAGACACTTAACTAGAAATCATAGGCATATGACACTTAAAAGAAGTGCTGATTATTTTAAATGACTGTTGGAAGCTGAAAACAAACAGATTAAATCTTTTGAAAATAAAGTCACAGTCAGTAAAAGGAATTAGGAAGCAAGTTATTTAATAGCTTTAAGACCAGTTCACTAGAGAATGTTTAAAAAAAACTGTATGAAACCTGGACAAAGAGCACACCAATCTCCTGCTACATACAGAAATCTGGTGGCTTAGCAGAGCAAGAATTGTTAACAGGCTGTTTGAGCTGAAAGGTGACTTACAGGAGTACTTTCAAGAAAATAGTAGCCCAGATTTTTCTGAATGCTTTGAAGATGAAGAATGGCTGCAGAAACTAGTTTACTTAGCAGACACTTTACATCATATGAACCAGTTGAACAAGACTCTGCAAGGCCCTGGAGAGAATGATTTGACTTCAAGTGACAAGATTCTTGGATTTAAAAGGAAACTGAATCTTTAGAAAAATCATGTTGTAAAAGGAAATCTTGAAATGTTTCCACTGCTGCTTGGCTTGAGAGTGAGGAAGGATATCAGAAAGTCTCTAGTCTTATTGAAAATCATCTGGAAGAACTGCAGAACAAAATCGATCAGTATTTTCCTGCCTTTCGACACAAGTGTATGACTTGGTGAGGGACCCTTTCTCTGAATCTTCTGCTCAGCCTGAGAAGAGGAGGAACTTTGTGAGCTGCAGACTGATCATGCACTCAAGTTGAGATTTACTGACCTGCGCCTGGGCAGATTGTGGATTTCTGTGAAAGAAGAGTATCCTGCCATTCATAGGAAAACAATAAACATTTCACTACAGTTTTCAACTTCTTACATGTGTGAGCAAGCTTTTTTTTGTTTAACAAGCATCAAGAGCAAGGATAGAAATCATCTAATTTTCGTTGAAGGTGAAATCTGTGTGTGCTTATCTCAAGTTTGACTCAGAATTGAGAAAGTTATTATGTTTGCTTTTTGAGTATTTAAAATTTATGAAAGGGAAAGAAAGGTTTATTTAAAAAAAGTTAAGCTAAGCTTAACTATCTGTGTTTTTTTCCAAGAAAGGTTGGCTAAAAGTTCATTCTCTACTCAAAAGAGCATTGACAATGATTTTGGATTATTACATCTACAACTTACTGATCTTGCATAATGTACTGTGAGCTGTAATATAATAATTTTTATGCAAGGGTTCTTTGTGACCTGAAAACTATTTGAAGAGCTCCTCCAGGACAAAAAGGTTGAGAAAGGCTGGTCTATATTAATAGAATTATCTTGAAATCAAACTAACTGGCTTATAATTATTTGTTACATCCCTTTCTCCTTTTTTTCAAGCAACAATCCAATGTTGCCAATGCCCAGTCGACTGTGTTTAGGGAGGATTGGAAAACGATATGTTTTTCTCAACAGCTTTAGTTTCCCACTTATTTACTCTGTAATCTTGCAGAATATGTTGCGGTCTGAAGTCTCACAGACACAGAGCACTGAAGAGGCAGCCAGGCAGCTGATGGGTTGTTTATCTGGGTATCCAATCTCACTTTGAAATGTTAAATGATGGTCTACATGCACACAGAAAGCCACTTTATCAGTTCTATGGAATTATTTATCACGGTTTTGTGTTACGTACTGTGATCAAAGACTTATTTGCTGTTGAAACAACTCCAGACAGTGATGCTGAGATACATCCTAGGATGTGCTGGGACACATCATCAGTGATGTAACCTGCGTCGTTAGGTGTTTCTGGTCTTTCAACATCAGACGTTCTTACCCAGGTGACCCAGCCAGGTTGACCGGGACCCGGCTTGTGTCCCAGTAGCATCAGTCCACGGGTCACACCACTTGATCCACAGCCATCTGGAGGCTCGCTCAGCAGTCCTGGTGGCTCTTTTCTTTCTATAATGCCAAGGAGAGAGTAGATTTTTAATCTATAAACCTATAAGGCTAATCAACAATACAAAAGGATAAATTTTCAGAATCAGAATCAGTTTTAATATTACTGGCACGTGTCATGATTTCTTTTTGTTTAGCAGTACACTGCAGTACATAATTATGTAGTGCAAAAAGAGAACAAAAAGTACTGAGGAAGTGTTCATTGTCCGTAATCTGATGGCAGAGGGGAAGAAGCTGTTCCTAAAACATTGAGTGTGTGTCTTCAGGCTCCTGTACCTCCTCCCTGATGGTCAAAGTGAGAAGAGAGCATGTTCTGGGTACTGGGTGATGGGGGGTCCTTAATGATGGGTGCCTCCTTTCCAAGGCACCACCTTTTGAAGGTCTCCTGAATGGTGGGAGGTTAGTGCCCATGATGGAGCTGGCTGTGTTTACAACTTTCAGCAGCTTTTCCCAATCCTGTGGAACACCCCCCCCCCCCCCCACCCCGTCCCCATTCCACAGCATGAAGCCACCGGTGAGAATGCACTGCACAGCACGCCTTTAGAAATTTGCCAGTGTCTTTGGTGACATACCAAATCTTCTCAAACTCCTAATGAAATATAGCCACTGTCATGCCTTCTTTGAATTTGTATCAAAATGTTGGAGTCAGGATAGATCTTCAGATGTTGACACTCAGTTGAAACTTGAAACTGCTCACCCTTTCCTCTGCTGATCCCTCGATGAGGACTGGTGCATGTTCCCTCATCTTCCCCTTCCTGAAGTCCACAATCAATTCCTTGGTCTTATTGATGTTGAGTGCAAGGTTTTTGCTACAACACCACTCAACCAGCTGATCTATCTCACCTCTGTATGCCTCTCATCATCATCTGAAATTCTGCCAATAATAGTTGTATCATCAGCAAAACTATAGATGGTGCTTGAGCTGTGTTTAGCCACACAGTCATGGGTGTAGAGAGAATAGAGCAGTGGGCTAAACACACATCCTTGAGGTGTGCAGCTGTTGTTTGTCAATGAGGGGGAGATGTTATTCCCAATCCACACAGACTGTTGTCTCCCGGTGAGGAAGTCAAGGATCTATTTTCAGATGGAGGTACAGAGGCCAGGTTATGGAGTTTTTTGATTAGAACTGAGGACATAATTGTGTTGAACACTGATCTGCGGTCAATAAGCAGCAGCCAGACATAATTATTACAATTGTCAGGGTATCCAGCCTGTGTGGAGAGCCAGTGAGATTGCATCTGCAGTAGACCTAGGCAAATTGCAGCGGGTCCTGGTCTTTGCTTAGACAAACCTCTCAAAGCACTTTGTCGCGGTAGATGTGAGTGCCACTAGGGGATAGTCATTGAGGCAGCTCACCCTGCTCTTCTTGGAAACTGCTATGATTGGTACCCTTTCAAAGCAGGTGGGAACTTCCAAATGCAAAAGTGAGAGATTGAAAATGCCTTTGAACACTCCCGACAGTTGGTTGACACAGGTTTTCAATGCCCTACCCTTGATGCTTGCAAGGGTTCACCCTCTTGAAGGATGTTTTGACGTTGACCTCTGAGACAGACATTACAGGGTCACGGATGCTGCAGGGATTTGCTCAGGTGTCATTTTAATCTCCCTTTCAAAAGGCATTGAGTTCACCTGAGAGTGAACCATCACGGCCATTCATGATGTTAGGTTTCGTCTTGTGGGAAGTAATGGCCTGTAAGCACTGCCAGAGTTAACATGCATCTGATTCTGTCTCTAACTTCAACCAAAATTGATCTTTTGCTCTCAAAATAGTCTTCCGTAAGTCACACCCAGACTTCTTGTATAGTTTTGAATCTCCGGTCTTGAGCACCACAGATCTAGGCTTCAGCAGACTATGAATGTCCTGATTCATCCACGGCTTTTAGTTTGGGTGTGTTCCCAAAGGCACACAGGGCTCGGTAAATCAGGGACAACTGTGGTGTACTCATTCAGGTTTGAAGATGAATCTTCGTTGGGCTGGAAGGGTCTGTTACTGTGCAGAATTTCTATCTGTGATGTCATATGACTTGAGCAATCATGGATTTCCTGACCATGATTGTTCTTGGCAAATTTGAGATCACATAACTCTTTACAGCAGCTTTTTTAGTTATGCTATTTGAGTTGCTTTGCAATATTGCCTTTTGCTGAAATGCATCAATTCTTTGGCTTCTTTTCTGCAAGGTACAAACTCTTGATAATCAGGAGGACACACCACAGACCCTTGTTACTCCAAACCATCAGAAGAAAGTAAATTAACATCACAGTGTACCTGATGTGTAACTGAATAATCATGCAAAGAGAACGTTAACATTCAGTAAGTGAAGGTTATTGCACATTTCATCAGGATCAGGTTTAATATCACCGGTGTATGTCATGAAATTTGTTGACTTCAAGGCAGCAGTATATTGCAGTGCATAATAATAGAGTGAAAAAAACTGTGAATTGCAGTGAGTACATATAGTTAAATTAAATACCTAGTGCAAAAATAGAAATAAAAAGTAGTAAGGGTTCAATGTCCATTCAGTAATCAGGTGGCAGAGGGGAAGAAGCTGTTCCTGAATGAATGAGTGTGTGCCCCCAGGCTCCTGTATCTCCTACCTGATGGTAACAATGAGAACAAGGCATGACCTGGGTGATGGAGTTTTTTAATGACGGATGCCGCCTTTTTAAGGCATTGCTCCTTGAAGATGTTCTGGATTCTATGAAGTCTTGCTCTCATGATGGAGTTGACAAAGTTTACAATTCTCAGCAGATTTCTTTGATCCTGCAGTAGACCCCCCCCCCACCACCATACTAGATGGTGGTGCAGCCAGTTGGAATGCTCTCCACAGTGTGTCTGTAGAAATTCTTGAATGCTTTTGGTGACATATCAAATCTGCTCAAACTCCTAATGAAATATAGCCCCTGATCTGCTCTCTTTGTAGCTTCATCACTATTTTGACCTAGATCCCAATTACAAATGAATGAGCTCTTTACTGCATTTTGAGGAAAGAATACTAGCTACTCTTGCTAACTATTGTGAAAGAAAATCTTCTTCAAACTATTAAAAACCAGCGAGTCTTCACATCATTCCTCATTTGTTTAAAGCTATGTGTAACATTTTCCAAAGAAAGTTAATGATGCAGAGGCTGCTGTCAGAACTATATGGTCCACATAAATCAAATGTATTCATTGTTGATTCTCTACAGGTTTCTTTGATTCTGCAGTAGACACCTCCCCCCCCCCATACTAGATGATGATGCAGCCAAGTCTGCAGTTTATCTGTAGAAATTTTCGAGTGTTTTTGGTGACATACCGAATCTTCTCAAACTCCTAGTGAAATATAGCTGCTGTCATGTTTTCTTTGTAGCTGCATCACAATTTTGACCTAAATCTTAATTACAAATGAATGAGCTCTCAGAGATATCATTGCTCTTTACTACATTTGGGGGAAAGAATACTGGTTACTCTTACTAACTATTGCAAAAAGAAATTCTTCTTCAAAATGTTACATCATTTCTCATTTGTATAAAGCTATGTGTAACACTTTCCAAAGAAAGGTAATGATGCAGAGGCTGCTGTCAGAAATATATGGTCCACATAAACAGATGCATTTATTCACAAACAAGAGAAAATCTGCAGATGCTGGAAATCCAAGCAATGCACACAAAATGCTGGAGAGCTCAGCCGGCCAGGCAGCATCTATGGAAAACAGTAAACAGTCAATGTTTCAGGCCGAGACCCTTCAGCAGGAATGGAGAAAAAAAAATGAGTAAATTTAAGAGGTGGGGTGAGGGGAGGGGAGAGAGAAACACAAGGTGGTCGGTGAAACCAGGAGGGAGGAGGGGTGAAGCAAAGAGCTGGAAGTTGATCAGTGAAAGAGATACAAAGCTGGGGAAGGGGAGTCTGATAGGAGAGGACAGAAAGCCATGGAAGAAAGAAAAGAAGGGAGGAGCACCAGAGGGAGGCGATAGGCAGGCCTTCTGCCTATACTGAGATAAGATGAGAGAGGGAAAGGGGATGGGGAATGGTGAAGGGGGGGGCATTACTGGAAGTTTGAGAAATCGATGTTCATGCCATCAGGTTGGAGGTTACCCAGATGAAATATAAGGTGTGGTTCCTTCAACCTGAGTGTGACCTCATCAAGACAGTAGAGAAGGCCATGTAATGACATATCGGAATGGGAATGGGAAGTGGAATTAAAATGGATGGCCACTGGGAGATCCCGCTATTACTGGCGGACAGAGTGTAAATGCTCGGTGAAGCGGTCTCCCAATCTGAGTTGTGTTTCACTGATATACAGGAAGCCACATTGCGAGCACCAGACACAGTTAATGACCCCAACAGACTCACAGGTGAAGTGTTGCCTCACCTGGAAGGACTGTTGGGGGCCCTGAATGGTAGTGAGGGAGGAGGTGTAGGGGCAGGTGTAGCACTTGTTTCACTTGCAAGGATAAGTGCCAGGAGGGAGATTCAGTGGGAAGGAACAATTGGACAAGGGAGTGATCCCTGTGGAAAGCAGAGTGGGAGGGAGGGGGAGGTAAAGATGAGCTTGGTGATGGGGTCCTGTTGGAGATGGCAAAAGTTGTGGAGAATTATGTGCTGGACACGGAGGATGGTGGGGTGGGAGATGAGCTGGATGCAGAAGATGGGGGGAGTGGTGAGCTAGGTGCAGAGAATGGAGGGGTGGTAAGTGATGCTGGACATGGAGGCTTGTGCATTTTCACCCATGTGATTATGTATCACCCTGGACGTACTAGGATATTTCCTCTGCCCATCTTACCAACTAATAAACATCATCCTGAGCCTATGACTATAGTCACTGTCAAAAACACCACCAGATTTGGTACCTCACAGAATATTTTATTTATTGATTGATTGATATATTTATTGGGGTGTCGGGGTGGAGATACGTTTGTACCAAAGGAGGTGTATAGCATTCCTTCTCTCTTCTTGTCTTGGGAAAGGTGTAGCATCTGCTTAGCCCCCTGATCAGGGTCACATGAAGCCATGGGAGCAGGTGGTGGATGGTCGTATGAGCAGCTGGTGCAGATCACAAGTCCTGGTTATGTGACCACTGACACCAGGCAGACAATCTCTGAAGAGTATTGATAATGACTGGGGTCACCCATCTTGTAAAGACACTGCCCAGAAGAAGGCAATGGCAAACCACTTCTGTAGAAAAATTTGCCAAGAACAATGATGGACATGGAAAGATCATGATTACCTACATCCATACAACACAGCACATAACAAATAACTCACAGTGCTTAAGACATTATTGTCCAATTAGGATAAATGCCGGACTTCATTTCTAGTTTACGCTAACGTAAGCTAACATTAACAAAACTCTTAATTTTGTTAATAATAGAGCAGTCAGGTGATTGCAGTTGGTGATGTGGAAGAAAACCTAGAGGAGGCACCTTACTAACAGCTTTCCTGTGACTGTATAATGAAATCTATAATGTATAATGAAGTTTATGATTGTAGAGACTAAGGGACTGAATATAAAAATAACCTGACAGATTAAGTGATTAGACTAACATGAAGGAGTGGAGAGTAGCAGCTACCTCTAAGAACAGAATATAAAAAGATAAACATGCATATTTTGGAAGATTTTGGGTAAAAATGTAAAAGGACATCAGATTCCGATTCAGTTTATTGTCATTTAGGAACCACAAATGCAATGCAGTTAAAAAAATGAGACAACGTTCCTCCAGAGTGATATCACAAAAACACGTGACAAAACAGACTACACCAGAAAATCCACATAACGTTTGGCAATCCCCAATCCAGAGTCCGGAGATGATGCTGCATATTAATATCACACTACCATTTTAGCATGTGCCCCGGAAAGGAGCTCCAATTCCACCAGACAAAACAAGACCAAGAACTAAAGCTACAAGACCTGCACGAAACCACATAATTACAACAGAGCAAACAATAACAAAATTGATAAAAAAAAACAGACCATGGGCACAGTAAAAATAGTCCAAAGATGTTAGAAGACCATAAGTTCAAAAGAAACCACCACGCAGTTTCCACAAGTCCTCAGGGTCCCCGACAGACTCGCCATCCCACGCCAGCGGCAGAAGGGAGTACCCCCGCTATGGACTTCCAAGGTGCCGCCCGACTCAGACTTGCAGACACAGCACACACTGAAAGCTCCATCTAACCCAGCTTCGCAGACACAGCACACACTGAAAGTGACCCGACCGCAGCGGACTCCGAGTCCATCGAACCTCCGAGCCTCCGACCATCCCCTCCGGCACAGCTTCTCCGAGCATCATCCTCTGCTGAGCGTATTAAGATGCCTCTGTCAATGGTCATCGGCAACGTGACCCCGAGGACTGGGGGCCTGTTCTTCCCAGCAGTGGCCCAGACCTCACAGTAGCAGTAGCAATGAAGCAGGTCTTCCTGAAGATTTCCACGGTTCCTCCGTGCTCCCACATCTGTTTTTCATCAGATTAGGATTGTGCACGGCACCCCACTTCACAAATAACAGATAATCAGCTCCGGAGTGGCCGCTGCAAGCTGCGTCGCGCCGCCATCTTGGAAAGGTAGATCAAAAACTTTTCATAAACTGCATTGATATTCATTAAATTCTAATCTGGGGTTACATTGTTAACACTTATTACTCACAGTCTTTACTTCAGTGTAGGCTGCTAATCTGTCCTCTCCAAGTTCCCGCCCAATGCCAGAAGCTTTGTATCCACCAAATGGAGCCTGAGCTCCAATCACATTATAGCAGTTTATCCTGTAGCAGGGAGACGTGGTTAATAGAGGTACAAATTAAGAAATCAGCTTTAAAACAAAAATATTTTATTGCCAATTGGTGCTTTTCTAATGAACAAAACTTCGTTGGCCTGTGTCAGAAGTACAAATATATTGAAATAGTTTCTGAGGAAACTTGGAATGAAAGTTTTAAATTGGTTAACACTTCATTGCTATGTGCCCGTCATTCCCTTTTACAAATTAAAGTGGTTCATAGGGCTCACATTTCTTTTATTCAGATATATCTCCTTTCTGTGATAGATGTAGTAATGGAGAAGCTTCATTAATTCACATGTTTTGGACATGTCCGAGCCTTGAAAGATACTGGAAGTAAGTATTCCAAACTTGCTCGGTACTTTTCAAGGTAAATTTTAAGCCTAACCCTTTGACCACATTATTTGGTATTGGAGGAAAAGACTTTATTTTGGAGACAGCTGATTTGCATATTTTGGCTTTTACTTCGCTTAAAGCTAGGAGGGCGCTCTTGCTTAAATGGAAGGATGCCGTTCCGCCTACTCGTGCTCAATGGTTACAGGATGTTATGTCATACTTAAATTTAGAGAAGATCCGATGTTTAGTTTTTGAGTCTAGCCAAGACTTTTATACATCATGAGGACCATTCGAGTTATTTTCAAAACCTTAGATTTGTTGAAAAAGTACAGATGGTGGCTAATAATATATTTTATTATATGAAAACTTTTTTTCCTTTTTTTCTTGCTTTTCCTAACAGCTCTGACTTTGGTAGTGGGTTTAGATTCTTTTTCTGTATAACAAAATTATTATATTTCAATATTACGATTTAATTTAATTTTTATGAATACAGGGTTTTGTGATTGTAACTAGTTTTAATACAATGTATTTGGTACTATTTTATTTTTTTCTTCTGACTTATATATCTTGTATTCCTCTATGCAGAAACTAATAAAAACATTGAAAGAAAAATAAACACGATTATTCATATTATGCGGATTTTCCCATACCAGATAATTAATTACTTATGTAATATTACTCCGTAGCAATTGCAGAAAAGTAGTGAATTTTCCAATACAAACAGCTGTACATAAAATTTTGGTAAGAGCAAATATATTCTCTCTTAAAAGAAAGCCAGACAGGTAACACAAAATTGATTGGTTTTCAAGAAGACTGCAAACTAAATAATACTTTGTTATAAGACAAGGAAATTGAGAGGTACTTAACTCAGTAGGAAGATTAGAAAGGTAGAGTATTTCATAAATGGTGTGAGGCTTACTTACAAGGCATACAGAGCAGGAAGTAAGTCTTCCTACAACCATACAGTGTTTGTTGAGATTGCAACCTAAAGTTTCATGCACAATTTGATTCACTGCCTCAAAGTCTGTGGGAAGGCTGTCTGGGGGAAGATGACTCCTAGGGCTGTATACTCCTTATATACTTCGATAATAAACGTACTTTGAACTTTCAAGGCAGATACATCTGCCTTTGAGGTGATGCACTGAAAATACACTGGACTGGTTCCTGGCATGACAACGTAATGATTGACTGGAATTGGCCATACTGTCTGAAAATTAGAAGGTCAGGTGATCTGATTGACACTCACAAGTTTAATAGAGTGGCGATGATGAGGATGTTTTCTGTTCTGGGAGCACCAAGTAGTAGACAACTTGCAAGATGAGGAAGAACAACTTCTCTGGAATTCTCTCTGCAGAAGACCGTGGGTCAGTAAGTATATTTAAAGCTATGGTAGACAGACTTTTATAAAACAGGAGTCCACAGGTATGGGTTAGAAAAATGAAACTGAGGTCATAGGTTAGACCAACAATGCTGTTACTGAATGGATTGGTGTGGTGAACTATGTGCCTGTCGGGACACGCCCCCTGCTGACTGCTCCTGTGGCTCCTCCCACAGGCCCCTGTATAAAGGCGATCTGAGGCCTGACGCTCGGCCTCAGTCTCCAGGACATAGTATGATAGACACTCACTCCTGGTTCCTTCTTCCAGTCAATAAAAGCCGATATCTCGCCTTATGTCTCAGTGTGAGTTATTGATGATGCACATGGTCACATGGTCTTATCCTGCACCATCATTCCCATAACCAACAAGAACTAGGCAATGGCACTTCTGTCTCACAGAATCCAAGTTGAAATGAGAAGCAGACACAGATATCAGAACAGACTCAGTCAATGTGTGTGTGTCTTTTGCTACTAGCACACAAAGGAATTTAAACTGCGAACAAAAGGTTGTCACCCTCTACCTCGTTGGCATGGTAACTGTATTTCACAATCGTACACAGTCACATTTCCTTTTCTGGTTTCTGATGAAGGGTTGACAACGTGACGTTTGTGATGATTTGTCTCCAGATTTCAGAATTGGCTTAATTATACTGTTTTTATTGAAGAAATTATTGTTGTCACATGTTGTCACTGAACAAAAAATTGAAAAGCACAAGATTTTTGTGCACACTGGTCATTACAAATTAGAGGGAACACTGAACTGTACTCAGTAGTCATGTACCTCAATAGCTTTTTAAAACTCATGGCCACAATTGAGTAAAATAGACACTAATCTAAGGAACAGCTGCTCTTGATGGTATTTTACAGTCAGCTGTTCTAGGTTACCTTGGCATTTAGGAAAATAATGTTTTTCTTCTGAATATTGTGTATCTAACTGTGCCCACAATGCTGCTGCAAGTATGTTTTTCATTGACCTGTGCATGCATGTACTGCTGCACATGACAATAAATTCAATTTGATTTTAGAAAAGGGAAAAAATCCAAAAGAAGTCAAGAGTGGGATGTCTCGGGCTTACGCAGGGAAACTCACCAGACAGTTCCTGCACGTAAACCATGAGAGACGTAATTGGCCTTATTGAGATCATTGGTGAAAACTGCTGCTGCAAGTCCATATTTGGTATCGTTTGCTCGTCAGTTACCTCCTTCAACGTCTTAAACTTCAGAATCTGCATCACTGGTCCAAATATCTTTAAGTAAACAAAAAAACTTACATTAATTGAATTAATAACTCACTTTTATAGATTTTATAATGTTTATTGCAAGGTGATGAACCGAGAGCTTGGATACATACATGGAATTATGATGTAGTGGCCATTACGGAGACTTGGCTGGCACCAGGGCAGGAATAGATTCTCAATATTCCTGGATTTCAGTGCTTTAAAAGGGACAGAGAGGGGGGGAAAGGGGAGGAGGGGTGGCATTACTGGTCAGGGATACTATTACAGCTACAGAAAGGGTGAGTAATGTAGCAGGATCCTCCTTTGAGTCAGTATGGGTGGAAGTCAGGAACAGAAAGGGAGCAGTTACTCTACTGGGGGTATTCTATAGGCCCCCTAGTAGCAGCAGAGATACCGAGGAGCAGATTGGGACGCAGATTTTGGAAAGGTGCAAAAATAACAGAGTTGTTATCATGCAAACACAAGGAAATCTGCAGATGCTGGAAATTCAAACAACAACACACACAAAATGCTGGTGGAACACAGCAGGCTAGGCAGCATCTATAGAGAGAAGCGCTGTCGATGTTTCTGGCCAAGTCCCTTCGTCACGACTAACCGAAAGGAAAGATAGTAAGAGATTTGAAAGCAGTGGGGGGAGGGGGAAATGCAAAATGATAGGAGAAGACCGGAGGGGGTGGGATGAAGCTAAGAGCTGGAAAGGTGATTGGCGAAAGTGATACAGAGCTGGAAAAGGGAAAGGATCATGGGACGAGAGGCCTCAGGAGAAAGAAAGGGGGGGAGCACCAGAGGGAGATGGAGAACAGGCAAACAACTAAATATGTCAGGGATGGGGTAAGAAGGGGAGGAGGGGCATTAAAGGAAGTTAGAGAAGTCAATGTTTATGCCATCAGGTTGGAGGCTACCCAGCCGGTATATAAGGTGTTGTTCCTCCAACCTGAGTTTGGATTCATTTTGACAATAGAGGAGGCCATGGATAGACATATCAGAATGGGAATGGGACGTGGAATTAAAATGAGTGGCCACTGGGAGATCCTGCTTTTTCTGGCGGACCGAGCGTAGGTGTTCAGCGAAACGGTCTCCCAGTCTGCATCGGGTCTCACCAATATATAAAAGGCCACACCGGGAGCACCGGACGCAGTATACCACACCAGCCGACTCACAGGTGAAGTGGCGCCTCACCTGGAAGGACTGTCTGGGGCCCTGAATGGTGGTGAGGGAGGAAGTGTAAGGGCAGGTGTAGCACTTGTTCCGTTTACAAGGATAAGTGCCAGGAGGGAGATCGGTGGGAAGGGATGGGGGGACACGAGTGGACAAGGGAGTCGCGTAGGGAGCGATCCCTGCGGAAAGCAGAAAGGGGGGGGAGGGAAAAATGTGTTTGGTAGTGGTGTCCCGTTGGAGGTGGCTGAAGTTACGGAGAATTATACGTTGGACCTGGAGGCTGGTGGGGTGGTAGGTAAGGTCAAGGGGGACCCTATCCCGAGTGGGATGGCAGGTGGATGGGGTGAGGGCAGATGTGTGAGAATTGGGAGAGATGCATTTGAGAGCAGAGTTGATGGTGGACGAAGGGAAGCCCCTTTGTTTAAAAGAGGAAGACATCTCCTTCGTCCTGGAATGAAAAGCCTCATCCTGAGAGCAGATGCAGTGGAGACGGAGGAATTGTGAGAAGGGGATAGCATTTTTGCAAGAGACAGGGTGGGAAGAGGAATAGTCCAGGTAGCTGTGAGAGTCTGTAGGCTTATAGTAGATATCAGTAGATAGGCTGTCTCCAGAGATGGAGACAGAAAGATCAAGAAAGGGAACCAGGAAATAGACCAGGTAAATTTGAGGGCAGGGTGAAAGTTGGAGGCAAAGTTAATGAAGTCAATGAGCTCAGCATGTGTGCAGGAGGCAGCGCCAAAGCAGTTGTCGATGTAGCAAAAGAAAAGAGGGGGACGGATACCCGTATAGACTTGGAACATGGACTGTTCCACAAAGCCAACAAAAAGGCAGGTATAACTGGGACCCATACGGGTGCCCATGGCTACACCCTTGGTTTGGAGGATGTGGGAGGAGCCAAAGGAGAAATTATTGAGAGTAAGAACCAATTCCGCTAGACGGAGGAGAGTGGTGGTAGAGGGAAATTGGTTAGGTCTGGAATCCAAAAAAAACCGAAGAGCTTCGAGACCATCTTGGTGGGGGAATGGAGGTATATAGAGACTGGACGTTCATGGTGAAAATAAGACGGTGGGGGCCAGGGAACTTAAAATCATTGAAAAAATTCAAAGCATGAGAAGTGTCACGAACATAGGTGGGAAGAAATTGAACAAGGGGTGTTAAGACAGTGTCAAGATATGCAGAAATGAGTTCAGTGGGGCAGGAGTGAGCTGAGACAATAAGCAAGCTGAGTTGTTATCATGGGTGACTTTAACTTCCCTAATACTGATTGGCACCTGATTAGTTCCAAGGGTTTGGATGGGGCAGAGTTTGTTAAGTGTGTCCAGGACAGATTCCTGTCCCAGTATGTTGACAGGCCGACTAGGGGGAATGCCATACTAGATCTAGTATTATGTAACGAACCGGGTCAGGTCACAGATCTGTCAGTTGGTGAGCATCTGGGGGACAGTGATCACTGCTCCCTGGCCTTTAGCATTATCCTGGAAAAGGATAGAATCAAAGAGGACAGGAAAATTTTTAATTGGGGAGGGGCAAATTATGAGGCTATAAGGCTAGAACTTGCGGGTGTGAATTGGGATGATGTTTTTGCAGGGAAACGTACTATGGACATGTGGTCGTTGTTTAAGGATCTCTTGCAGGATGTTAGGGATAAATTTGTCCCAGTGAGGAAGATAAAGAATGGTAGGGTGAAGGAACCATGGG
The DNA here is from genome assembly GCF_030144855.1 of Hypanus sabinus. Classification (NCBI taxonomy): domain Eukaryota; kingdom Metazoa; phylum Chordata; class Chondrichthyes; order Myliobatiformes; family Dasyatidae; genus Hypanus; species Hypanus sabinus. Next base: position 78,043,689 of record NC_082718.1, read on the forward strand.
TGACAACTGAGGTGGAAAATCTAGTCAGGTGGAAGAAGGCAGCATACATGAGGTTTAGGAAGCAAGGATCAGATGGGTCTATTGAGGAATATAGGGTAGCAAGAAAGGACCTTAAGAAGGGGCTGAGAAGAGCAAGAAGGGGTCATGAGAAGGCCTTGGCGAGTAGGGTAAAGGAAAACCCCAAGGCATTCTTCAATTATGTGAAGAACAAAAGGATGACAGGAGTGAAGCTAGGACCGATTAGAGATAAAGGTGGGAAGATGTGCCTGGAGGCTATGGAAGTGAGCGAGGTCCTCAATGAATACTTCTCTTCGGTATTCACCAATGAGAGGGAACTAGATGACGATGAGGACAATATGAGTGAGGTTGATGTTCTGGAGCATGTTGATATTAAGGGAGAGGAGGTGTTGGAATTGTTAAAATACATTAGGACGGATAAGTCCCCAGGGCCTGATGGAATATTCCCCAGGCTGCTCCACGAGGTGGGGGAAGAGATTGCTGAGCCTCTGGCTAGGATCTTCATGTCCTTGTCGTCCACAGGAATGGTACTGGAGGATTGGAGGGAGGTGAATATTGTGCCTTTGTTCAAAAAAGGTAGTAGGGATAGTCCAGGTAATTATAGACCGGTGAGCCGTACGTCTGTGGTGGGACAGCTGCTGGAAAAGATTCTTAGAGATAGAATCTATGGGAATTTAGAGAATCATGGTCTGATCAGGGACAGTCAGCATGGCTTTGTGAAGGGCAGATCATGTCTAACAAGCCTGATAGAGTTCTTTGAGGTGGTGACCAGGCATATAGATGAGGGTAGTGCAGTGGATGTGATCTACATGGATTTTAGTAAGGCATTTGACAAGGTTCCACACGGTAGGCTTATTCAGAAAGTCAGAAGGCATGGGATCCAGGGAAGTTTGGCCAGGTGGATTCAGAATTGGCTTGCCCGCAGAAGGCAGAGGGTCGTGGTGGAGGGAGTACATTCAGATTGGAGGGTTGTAACTAGTGGTGTCCCACAAGGTTCGGTTCTGGGACCTCTACTTTTCATGATTTTTATTAACGACCTAGATGTGGGTGTAGAAGGTTGGGTTGGCAAGTTTGCAGACGACACAAAGGTTGGTGGTGTTGTAGATAGTGTAGAGGATTGTCGATGATTGCAGAGAGACATTGATAGGATGTAGAAGTGGGCTGAGAAATGGCAGATGGAGTTCAGCCCGGAGAAGTGTGAGGTGGTACACTCTGGAAGGACAAACTCCAAGGCAGAGTACAAAGTGAATGGCAGGATACTTGGTAGTGTGGAGGAGCAGAGGGATCTGGGGGTACATGTCCACAGATTCCTGAAAGTTGCCTCACAGGTAGATAGGGTAGTTAAGAAAGCTTATGGGGTGTTAGCTTTCATAAGTTGAGGGATAGAGTTTAAGAGTCGCGATGTAATGATGCAGCTCTATAAAACTCTGGTTAGGCCACATTTGGAGTACTGGGTCCTGTTCTGGTCACCTCACTATAGGAAGGATGTGGAAGCATTGGAAAGGGTACAGAGGAGATTTACCAGGATGCTGCCTGGTTTAGAGAGTATGGATTATGAACAGAGATTAAAGGAGCTAGGACTTTACTCTCTGGAGAGAAGGAGGATGAGAGGAGACATGATAGAGGTGTACAAGATATTAAGAGGAATAGACAGAGTGGACAGCCAGCACCTCTTCCCCAGGGCACCACTGCTCAGTACAAGAGGACATGGCTTTAAGGTAAGGGGAGGAAAGTTCAAGGGGGATATTAGAGGAAGGTTTTTCACTCAGAGAGTGGTTGGTGCATGGAATGCACTGCCTGAGTCAGTGGTGGAAGCAGACACACTAGTGAAATTTAAGAGACGACTAGACAAGTATATGGAGGAATTTAAGGTGGGGGGGTTCTATGGGAGGCAGGGTTTGAAGGTCGGTACAACATTGTGGGCAAAAGGGCCTGTACTGTACTGTGCTGTACTATTCTATGTTCTATGTTCTTTGTTATCTGTTGTTCTTTTTTTGGGCTTCTTCTGTTTTTCATGGATGGCTGCAAAGACTAATTTTAGTTGTATACTGTATATGTTCTCTGATAGTAAAAGGAATCATTTTAACCATTCGAATAGATCCTTCTGCCCCTTCAAACTGCGCCACCCAGAAGTCCCCCGATTTAACCCTAGGCTAATCACAGGACAATTTACAATGACCAATTAACCTTTCTTTGGACTGTGGGAGGAAATCGCAGCATCCAGAGGAAACCCCCGTGGTCACAGGGAGAATGTAGAAATTCACTTGCAAATTCAGATGGCAAGAGGTAGCTGGTAATTCCAGCAATAAAGGTATCTCAGAATCAGAATGTGTGACATATGTGTGAACTTCGTTATTCTGTGGCAACGGTACAGTGCAAGACTTTAAATCTTAGTATAAGTTACAAGAAAGAATAAATAGTGCCAAGGAGGAGAGTGAGGTGTTGATCATGGACCGGTCAGAAATCAATGGCAGAGGAGAAGAAGCTGTTCCTAAAACCTGGGGGTCTTTTGACTCCTGTACCTTTCCTCTAATGGTAGTAATGAGAAGAGGGCTTGTCCTGGTTGATGAGGGTCCTTAATGATGGATCCTGCCTTCTTGAGGCATGAAGCTTTTAAATATTGTTTCTTTCAGATTAAGCATTCTGCCAATTTGCAAATGGATGACCTTCAAAGTTCAAAGTAAATTTTGAGTCTGTCCTGTGCACCTCCATCACTGTGTGGTTTGGAGCCGCCACCAAGCAGGATAGAACCAGACTACAGCGCACAGTGAGGACTGCCGAGCGCATCATTGGAGCCTCCCTGCCCTCTATTGTGGACCTGTACTCTTCCAGGTTGAAGAAGAGGGCGGGGAACATCATAAAGGACTCCTCCCATCCTGCGCACAGACTGTTTGAACTGCTTCCGTCTGGTAGGCGCTTCAGATCCCTCCAGACTAAGACTAATAGGCACTGGAGAAGTTTTTTCCTTACTGCGGTCTCTTTGCTGAACAGTTAACTGCCGGTTAACTATTACTTGGATTGCACTACCTGTATGTATAATCTATATTTTCATTTATATTTATCATCTGTTATGAGCAGAGAGACATCTGCCGGAAGTAAATTCCGTGTATGTGTACAGGTACTTGGCGATTAAAGTCTGATTCTGATTCTGATTCTGATTATCAAAATACATATATGTCACCATGCAGGCATACTCAGCAAATCTATAGAATAGTAACTATAACATGATCAATGAAAGATCAGGTGGAATGCAGTAGACAACAAGATGTGCAGATGCAAATATACATAGCAATAAATAACGAGAACGTGAGATAATGAGATCAAGTGTCCTTAAAGTGAGATCCTTGGCTGTGGGAACATCTCAATAATGGGGAAAGTGAGATGGCAGCAGTGAGAAAAGTCATATTTTGACACAAATTATTCCACTGATTTTCCTCCTCATTAATACCACACATCCCTCAATTATGGCTTCATCACTAACACACCTAAGGACAATGATTCACACGACAGCATGGCTGAGGTTGGTGTAAACACCTGTGTGAACTAGGTATGCAGGGCAGTGACTGGAGGTGGCCTATACTGAGGTATGAACTTCTTCGAGGTTTCAGAAGGGTTAACATCAGAAAGTTTACTGGTATATAATCTTTTCACAGCATAAAGCATTTTGTGGTCACACTCATTTTATAAAAAATGAAAATAAAGGACAACATAACATAAAGGAAAACAGTTGGATAATAGTGCTGAAGATGAGGGAGCTGGTTTACAAACAGAGGCAATGTGTAGTGAGGAGAGGCTGTCAATAGGGCAAAATTATAGTCATCAGGATGAGTTGTAATGTAAAAGGCAGATAAAATCGAAAAGGGTGAATACAGGACTGAAGGTGATATATTTGAATGCATGTAGGATATGTAATAAGGTTGGTGAACTTGCAGCACAGTTACAGACTGGCAGGTAGGTTGTTGTAGGCATCACGGAATCATGGCTGAAAGAAGCTTATAGCGGGGAGCTTCATGTCCAGGGATACCCATTGTATCAAAAGGACAGGTAGGAATGTAGAGGTAGTGGTGTTGCTTTGTTGGCAAAAACTGAAATCAACTCATTAGAAAGAGGTGACATAGGGTCAGAAGGTATTGAATCACTGTGGATAGAGCTAAGGAACTGCAAGGGTAAAAAGACCCTGATGGGAGCTATATACAGACCTCAAAACAGCAGTAAAGATGTGGTCTACCAATTATAATGGGAGCTAGAAAATGCATGCCAAAAGGGCAATGTTACAATAATAATGGGGGATTCAACTATACAGATAGATTGGGAAAATCAGGCTGGTGCTGCATTCCATGAGGGGGAATTTCGAGAGCGCCTACATGTTGGCTTTTTAGAGTAGCTTGTGTTTGAGTCCACTAGGGGATCAACTATTCTGGACTGGGTGTTGTGCAATGAACCAGAATTGATTAGTGAGCTTAAGGTAAAAGGTTGAATATTGTATACATTCTCTGATATTAAATGGAACCATTGAACCTTTAGGGCAAGTGATCATAATATGCTGAAATTCACCCTGAAATTTCAGAAGGAGAAGCTATGGTCAGGTGTAGTGTATTACAGTGGAGTAAATGGAATCACAGAGGCATGAGAGAGGAGCTGGCCAGAATTGTTTAGAAAAGAATATTTGGCAGGGATGATGGCAGAGCAGTAATGGCTGAAATTTCTGGAAGTAATTCAGAAGGCACAGGTATATCCCAAAGAGGAAGAAGTATTCTAACGGCAAGATGACACACCGTAGCTAACAACAGAAGTTAAAGGCAAAAAGAAGTCATATAATAGTGCAAACATTAGTGGGAAGATGGAGGATTGGGAAGCTTTTAAAATCCAACAGAAGGCAACTAAAAAGTCATGAAGAAGGTAAAGATGGAATACAAAAGGAAGCTAGCCAACAATATTAAAAAGGATACTAAAAGTTTCTTCAGGTATGTGAAGTGTAAAAGAAAGGCAAGAGTGGATATTGGAGAGGTAGTAATGGGGCACAAGGAAATAGTGGACAAACAGTCCTCACTGTAGAAGATATTAGCTATATGCTGGAAGTTCCAGGTGTCAGGGGGCATGAAGTCCATGAATTTACCATTACTAAAGAGAAGGTTTTTGGGAAACGGAAAGGTCTGAAGGTAGATAGGTCACTTGGACCAGATGGTGTACACTCCAAGGTTCTGAAAGAGGTGGCTGAAGAGATTGTGAGGCATTAGTAATGATCTTTCAAGAATCACTAGATTCTGGAATGGTTCCAGAAGACTGGAAAATTGCAAATGTCACTGCGCTCTTCAAGAAGGGAGAGGCAGAAGAAAGGAAACTATAGGCCAGTTAGTCTGACCTCAGTGGTTGGGAAGATGTTGGAGTCGCTTATTAAGGATGAGGCCTCAGTGTACTTGGAGGCACAATTGGCGTGGTTTCCTCAAGGAAAAATCTTTCCTGACAAATCTGTTGGAATTCTTTGAAGAAATAACAAGCAGGATAGACAAAAGAGAATTGGTGGATGTTGTGTACTTGGATTTTCAGAAGGCCTTTGACAAGGTGCCACACATGAGGCTGTTTAACAAACTATGAGCCCAAGGTATTATAGGAAAGATTCTAGCATGGATACAGCAGTGGCTGATTGGCAGGAGGCAAAGAGTGGGAATAAAGGGAGGCTTTTCTGGTTGGCTGCCAGTGGCTAGTGGTGTTCCACAGGGGTCTGTACTGGGAACACTTCTTTTTACTTAATATGTCAGTGATTTGGATGATGGAATTGATGGCTTTCTTGCAAAATTTGCAGACAAAATGAGGTTAGGTGGAGGGGAAGGTAGTTTTGAGGAAGTAGAGAGGCTTCAGATAGACTTAGATTATAGGAATGGGCAAAGAAATGGCAGATGAAGTACAGTATTGGGAAGTGTATGGTCATGCACTTTGGTAGAAGAAATAAAAGGCTTGACTGCAAAGGGACTTGGGAGTCCTTGCGCAGGATTCCCCAAAGGTTAATTTGCAGGTTGAGTGTTTGGTGAGGAAGGCAAATGCACTGTCAGCATTCATTTCAAGAGGACTTGAAAATAAAAGCAAGGACGTAATGTTGAGATTTTATAAAGCACTGGTGAAGCCTTACTTGGAGTATTGTGAGGAGTTTTGAAACTGGAGAGGGTTCAAAGGAACTTCACGGAAATAATTCTGGGTTTGAATGGCTCGTCTTATGAAGAACGTTTGATGGCTCTAGGCCTGTAATCACTAGAATTCAGAAGAATGAGGGGTGACCTCAGGGAACCCTATCAAATAGTGCAAGACCTTGACAGTTGGATGTGAGAGGAAGTTTCCTATGGTGAGAGAATCTAAGACCAGAGGACACAGTCTCAGAATAGAGGGACACTGTTTTGGAACAGAGATGAGAAGGAATTTCTTTAGCCAGAGAGTGTTGAATGTGTGGAATTCATCACCACAGGCAGCTTTATGTACATGTAAGGCAGAGGTTTATAGATTCATGGCATGAAGGGATTTAGGGAGAAGGCAGGAGATTGGGGCTGAGACAAAAAATGGATCAAACATGATGAAATGACAGAGCAGACTCGATGGGACAAATGGCCTAACTCTGCTCCTATATCTGATGGTGTTATGGTCTTATAACAAATTGTTGAAACTAGTTGATTTCCCTTTAAAAAAGAGTCTTTGCTGGAAACATCGACAGTCTATTCATTTCCATAGACGTTGCCTGACCTGCTGAGTTCCTCCAGCATGTTGTGTGAGTTACTTTGGATTTCCAGCATCTGCAGAATCCCTTGTGTTACCTGTGGTCCTTGCTCATTCCTGGCGTCAAATGGATTTCCCACAGTACGAAGTTTTGCTCTTTCCACACTCTTCTCTACAAATTCATCGTACACAGATTCTTGAACGTAAGTGCGTGATCCAGCACAGCAGCATTGCCCTTGGTTGAAGAACAGAGCTGCATGGGCCTCCTCAACTGCGTAGTTCACTGGAGAATGGACTAAAATCAGTTTGAATATTTTTAAATAAGCATTTGCTAGGAGGGAAGAAAACTGAAAACAATTGTCATTTTCCACTGAAAGAACGAAACATAGAACAAGTAAGATATTAGTTCTCAGAATCTAGCAAGACCTTTTCCAAGATCAATTACCTTCTAATTTTCCTTCACAATGCTAACACCTTACAAAAGTGGGGAATAAATACCGCTTTTTATAATAGATCTTTACTTAGGACCACTTTGAATTAATAATATTAGGAGCTCAGAAATTTTTAGAAGAGAAAGCAAAGAGAAATTTTCATCTTTATTTTTCATTTGAAAAATACAACATTAAATATTTTAAAATGTATTTGCACACAAAGTTTTGTTAACATGTCAGATTGATCACTTTTTATTTCAAAGGCCACGAAACACTGTTTCTGCCTTCACAGAAGCTGCTGGCCAGCTAAATATTGAGCATTTTTCCCTATATAACAGACTTACTGTTACAGCTTTTACCCTGACAAAGTTTATTGTAAACTTGCTTGGCTTTAACACTAAAAAAAAAGCAGAATGAGACTGAACGTGGATTTTTCTCCCTCCTTCCTACACACTGATCCAATGTAATCACTAATGTGAAATTGTTCAATTTGCAAGTTAAGTAGCAATTCTTACCATCAGCATCAGAAAATATAATGTTAGGACTTTTCCCTCCCAGCTCTAATGTCACCTTTTTCAAATTACTTTTTCCTGCAGCCTGTTGGATCAGATGGTCAACCTACAAGAGATCACAAAAAAAGATTTAAACTTCTGCCAAAAGGAGATTAAAAAAAAAGTATAATAATTGTTCAAGAAACTATTACATATTGAGCCATACAAGACTACAGTTATCGCTTTCTTTCCTTCTGTATTTATAAATGTTCTAAATTACCTCAGGATTGTATCAGCTTCTGAACTTGTGTAATACTTGAAATCTCTTAACATTAATATACAAAAAGCATTTGAATAGAAATACACAGACAGATTATATTGTATCAGTATATCATGTTATTTTGATAACAATGCATTCACTTGGTTGTCAACAGTTCAGTTTAAACCCTGTTAATTCTGGTGACTGAAGCAGCATACCAGCACGATGAGAGGATTAACCATAGTCAACCTGACGGCTACAATTCTAGAAACATTTTGTGTTTCTAGAGCTCACTGAAGTTACTGGAATCACCAGGAGATAGTTGGCAGGTGAAGAAACTATCTTGATTCAAGGCTTTGGCACAAACTGATTGTAATTTATCTGTTGTTGGTGCGTGTACTCCTTTAAAAAGTGTAGATGAGTTTCAAGTAGCACAGGCTAATTTTAAAGTGGTACTGGCTTTTGATATTTGAAGCTCCGAGATGAGATGGCAAGTACTAACAAATGTACTGTTCATGTTGGCTGCACAGATTAATGTTAATTAGCTTGTAGAGCAGAGGTACTACCAGCATGGCTTAACTCTGCATCAACACCCTGTGCCCATCTGGACAATTTCAGGATGTTTTGCATTTTCCTTTCAGTGTTTTACAGCATGGCTGGCTCAGAATCAGAATCAAGTTTAATATCACCAGCATATATTGTGAAGGTTATTGTTATGCAGTGGCAGTACAGTACATAATAATAAAAAAAACTAAATTACAGTACTGTATTTATGTACAGTACACACTTAAAAAAAGTTAAATTAAATCGTGCAAAAAGGTAATGAGGTAGTGTTCATGTGTTCAATGTCCATTCAGAATTCTGATAACAGAGAGGAAAAAGCTGTTCCTGAATCACTGAGTGTGTGCCTTCAGGCCTTTGTACCTCCTCCCTGATGCTAGCAATGAGAAGAGTGGGTGATGGGGGTCCTTAATGATGGATACCAACTTTTTGAGTCATTCCTCCTTGACGATGTCCTGGATATTATGGAGGCTAGTGTCGATGATGGAGCATACTGGGTTTACAACTTATTTACAGCTAAATTTCGATCCTGTGCGGTAGTACATAGCTTCCTACCCACCATACCAGACACTGATGCAGCCAGTTAGAATTCTCCCAGAGGTACATCTGTAGAAATTTGCAAGCATCTCATGTGACACAACAAATCTCCACAAACTCTTAATGAAATATAGCTACTGTCGTACCTTCTTTGTAATTGCTTCAATATGTTGGGCCCAAGGTAGACTCTCAGAGATGTTGACACTTGAAATTGCTCACCCTTTCTACTTCTGATCCCTTGATGAGGATTGTTTAAGCAGTTAATTATAAACCATTTATCTTTCTACAAGTATTGACTGCAGAAATTTGTTTGCTAAGAAAGGTGACAAGAATAAGAACTGAATTTTATGGAAACCAGCAAAAGATAAGTTTTGAGAGAAAATGTAAAGAGAATTTGAAAGAAATTTATGGAAGACTAAACAACTTTCAAGGGTATGTCAAAAAGAAAGTGGGTAAAAGTGCGCCTTAAGAATGAAGATAGGAGACATTACGGAGAAATAAGGAAATGGTCAAGATATTAAAAATATTCAGTCAGGATCTTAAAATGACAGTAAGATTCAAGCGGCATATTTCTTATCTGTTTCAAAATTTATTGCTTATTCGTTTATTATTATTGTTTCCTCTTTTTGTATTTGCACAATTTGCTGTCCTCTACACTCCGGTTGAATGCCTTAGTTGGGTGGTCTTTCTTTGATTCTGTTACTATTAGTTACTATTCTATGGATTTGTTGAGTATGTCCACAAGAAAATGAATCTCAGGGTTGTATATGGTGATATATATATACTTTGATGATAAAGTTTACTTTGAATCATTTCTAAAATTCTATGTTAATCTTATAGCGTTTCTAAACTGACCTCTGTGGATCCTGTACCAAAAATTCTGCAGGTTGCTCGGGATTGGAAAATGGACATGGGCTTGGAAAAAAAGATTGTGTTTCCCCCAGACATTGCAGCTACAACACTCTGGCCAGACATGGTCCTGTGGTCCACAACAGCCAAGCTGGCATATGTTGTGGAATAGACAGTACCATGGGAAGTGTGTTGGCACATGGCCAAGTGGTTATGGTGTTCGTCTAGTGATCTGAAGGTTGCTAGTTTGAGCCTTGGCTGAAGCTGCGTGTGTCCTTGAGCAAGGCACTTAACCACACATTGCTCTGCGACAACACCGGTGCCAAGCTGTATGGGTCCTAATGCCCTTCCCTTGGACAACATTGGTGGCGTGGAGAGGGGAGACTTGCAGCTTGGGCAACTGCCGGTCTTCCATACAACCCTGCCCAGGCTTGCGCCCTGGAAACTTTCCGAGATGCAAGTCCATGGTCTATCGAAACGAACGGAGGCCTACACATACATACACACACCATGAGAAGATGGTGTTGAGAAAGCTTATGAGAGGAAAAAGTCCAAGTACTCTGAACTGTCAACTGAAGCTGCCCAGAACAGCTGGAAGACCAAGATTTTCCCTGCAGAAGTGGGATGCAGGGGATTCGTGGCTACATCTATGACCAGTCTATTGAAGAAGATGGGCGTGAGGGGTTATTCACTCCAACAATCAATCAGGTATGGAACTGAGAGGGGTGTATCTGGGACACCAGTTAGCACCGTTGAGCCCTCTGGATATGTCATGGACTTATTAACGAAATGTCAAAGAAGGAGGGTGCCCACCTGATGACCCCAATGAGGTACCTACCTTCCTTGTCACCACTCCAAGTCCACTGCCAACAAACCAACGTCGAGAGTGCTGACTTATCAACGAGATTGAAACGTGAAGTCCTATTAGCTCTATTGTAAAAGCAACTTTATCTACATCCATATGGGAGGCAATAGCTGCTCCTGCAGTTGGTCGAAAACCAGGAATGATATTGACTACTCCTGGTGGACATCCAGCCTGTAATGAAGAGAAAAGGTGACACAGACATTAAGAGTAAATAACAATTATTTTATTAATGAACCAATCATAAATAACAGCAAACACTGATATCCCTTACTTTATTTGCTTCATTAAAATTCAGGAAACTCTGTAACTGTGGACTCACTTTGAATGGTTATGATCAATACTCAACAAGCCTCTGATGACCTTTCTGAATATTTCAAGGCAAGAGGGAAGACTTCCTGTAACACCGGTGTTGCGCTCGTGTGACTGGTCGCCACACTCTACATGAGAAAAATCAAATTACATAGCATGACACTAGGTGCTTTTAGGCCAATAGAAGCTCTAGATAGCGTAAGGAGGCAGGTAACAGAAAACACAAACTTCTGGAGACAAGTTTTATTTATATAAAAAAAAGATATAATAAGTCTTTACATGAGTAAGAACACTTCAAAATTCCAATATTCTGTTTAGATTCCAAATCTCAGATATCAACAAAAACCAAATTCCTGTTCAGTTAGAATCAGTGATGTTCATTAGAATAACCTTTGTTACTCCAAATTCTCTAACTAATGAGATCTAGTGTTATTCCCTAGTTGAAGGTTTGCAGACAAACCTTTCCCTTTTATTTATCCCAAATTAGAAAAGTAATTGAATTCCTATTCTTAAGTATTATGGTTAACTTCAGTTTCAGTTCAAGTCAGTATTTCTACAAATTCTACAATTATATATCTATACTACACGTATTTTCTCCTTTCACAACAATTCTCCAACATCACAACTGTTAAACAAAGTAAATCCCATTCGGTAACTTAGCAAAGTCTTTGTACAAATAATCAGTTCTTGCAGAAAATCAAATTCAGATCATTAGACCATAAGACATAGGAGCAGAATTAGACCATCTGGCCCACTGAGTTTTCTCTGCTGCTCAATCACGACTGATCCTTTTTCTTCTCCTCCTCAACCCCAGTTCCCGGCCTTCTCCCCGTAACCTTTGATGCCGTGTCCAATCAAGAACCTATCAATCTCTGCCTTAAATACACCCAACAACCTGGCAACAAATTCCACACATTCACCACTCTTTGGCTAAAGAAATTTCACCGCTTCTCTGTTTTGTAAGGGTGCCCCTCTATCCTGAGGCTGTGCCCTCTTGTCCTAGACTCCCCCACCATGGGAAACAACCTTTCCACATCTACTCTATCTAGGCCTTTCAACATTTGGAAGGTTTCAATGAGATCTCCCCCCTCATCCTTCTGAATTCCAATGAGTACAGACCCAGAGCCATCAAATGTTCTTCATATGATAACCCTTTCATTCCTGGAATCATCCTTGTGAACGTCCTCTGGACCCTCTCCAATGCCAGCACATCTTTTCTAAGATGAGGGGCTCAGAACTGTTCACAATATTCAAGGTGAGGCCTCACCAGTGCCTTATAAAGCCTCAGCATCACATCCCTGCTCTTGGATTCTAGACCTACTGTAATGAATACTAACATGGCTCTTGCCTTCCTCACCACTGACTCGACCTGAAAGTTAATCTTTAGGGCGTTCTGCACAAGGTCCTTGGCAGCCCTGATTTTTGGATTTTCTCCCTGTTTAGAAAATAGTCCGCACATTTATTTCTACTACCAAAGTGCATGACCGTGCATTTTCCAACAATGTATTTCATTTGCAACTTTCTTGCCCATTCTCCTAATCTGTCTTAGTCCTGCATCCTACCTGTTTCCTCAACACTACCTGCCCCTCCACCAATCTTCATATCATCTGCAAACTTGGCAACAAAGCCATCTATTCCATCATCTAAATCATTTATATACAGCATAAAAATAATTGGTCCCAACACTGACCCCTGCGGAACACGGCTAGTCACCGGCAGCCAATCAGAAAAGGATCCTTTTATTCCCACTCACTGCCTCCTACCAATCGGCCATTGCTCTAACCATGTTAGTAACTTCCCTGTAATATCATGGGCTCTGAACTTGGTAAGCAGCCTCATGTGTGGCACCTTGTCAAAGGCCTTCTGAAAGTCCAAATATACAACATCCACTGCATCTGCTTTATCTATCTTACTTGTAATCTCCTCAAAGAATTCCAACAGGTTCATCAGCCAGGGTTTTCCCTGAAGAAAACCATGCTAACTTTGTACTATCTTGTCCTGTGTCACCAAGTACTCCATCACCTCATCCTTAATGATTGACTCTAAGATTTTTCCAACCACTGAGGTCAGGCTAACTGATCTATAATTTCCTTTCTGCTGCCTTCCTCCTTTCTTAAAAAGTGGAGTGATATTTGCAATTTCCCAGTCCTCTGGCACCATGTCAGAGTCCAATGATTTTTGAAAGATCATTTCTAATGCCAACACAATCTCTAACGCTACCTCTTTCAGAATTTTTGCTTTGTTGTATGCCCTTTCTTTTGCTTTACTATAGCTTTGACTTCACTTGTCAGCCATAGTTACGCTCTTTTAATTTTGAGTATCTCTTCATTTTTGGAACACAAATGTCCTGCACCTTCCTCATTTTTCCCAGAAACTCACACTATTGCTGCTCTGCTGACATCCCTACCAGCAGCTCCTTCCAATTTACTTTGGCCGATTCCTCTCAAGTCAAGTCAAATCACTTTTTATTGTCATTTCAACCATAACTGCATGTACAGTACACAGTAAAAATGAGACGTTTTTCAGGACCATGGTGCTACATGAAACAATACAAAAACTACACCGAACTACGTAAAACAACACAAAAACTACACTACACTGCAGACCTACCCAGGACTGCATAAAGTGCACAGAACAGTGCAGGAATTACAATAAATAATAAACAAGACAATAGGTGCAGTAGAGGGCAGTAGGTTGGTGTCATACCACTGTAAATTCTCTTACTCCACTGAAATACTGTTACATCAGATTTTACTTTCTCCCTATCAAATTTCAAGTTGAATGCAATCATCCTATCCCTCCGATATAATGCGTAACCTTGGACATTCAGCTCCCAACTACAACCATCCTTCAGAGATGGCCACAACATGGGAGATCCTGCTTTCTCTGTCTCCCAATGGCCACACATTTTAATTCCACGTCCCATTCCCATTCTGATATGTCTATCCATGGTCTCCTCTACTGTCAAGATGAAGCCACACTCAGGTTAGAGGAACAACACCTTATATACCGGCTGGGTAGCCTCCAACCTGATGGCATGAAGATTGATTTCTCTAACTTCCGTTAATGCCCCTCCTCTCCTTCTTATCCCATCCCTGATTTATTTATTTCCCCCCTCACTTTTTCTCTCTCTGCCCATCACTGTGCCTGTTCTCCATCTCCCTCTGGTGCTCCCCTCCCCCTTTCTTTCTCCTTAGGCCTCCTGTCCCATGACCCTTTCCCTTCTCTAGCTTTGTATCCCTTTTGCCAATCACCTTTTCAACTTCGCTCCACCCCCTCCAGTCTTCTCCTATTATTTTGCATTTCCCCCTCCCCCTCCTACATTCAAATCTCTTACTATCTTTCCTTTCAGTTAGTCCTGATGAAGGGTCTCAGCCCAAAACGTTCACAGTGCTTCTTTGTTCACAGTTCACAGATGCTGCCTGGCCTGCTGTGTTCCACCAGCATTTTGTGTGTAAGTAAATAAATAAATAAATAAATAAGTAGTTTGCTGCGATTGTTATGAGTGATGGACATAGCTGATGGAAATGGGGTGCAGAGTTAACCATTCCCAACCCCCCTCCTGAGAACTACGAACTATTACTGTTGCTATGCTGCTCATGAGAGAGAGAGATAAAGTCCAGGCAAGAACATCTGCTACAGATAAGAGGGGGAGAGAGACTGTTGATTTACTGTATTTTGACTCTTCCTGGATTATTTACCTTCCACTACAAGGACTTTATGTTGCTCATTAACATTCCTCAGGAGATAGCAGGAGTGGCCTGATTTGATGGACACGGTCATTCAGAGTTGATGGATAGCTGAGGCCCTGTGAGTGGGGATAAAAGATAGGTCTGGAGAGACACCCTTCAGACACACCAGTGGACACTGACTGAGTGTTGGGAACCCACAGAAAGGTGGGGGCTTCGGAGACCGAACCAGGAGATCGGTCAGTAAAGCTCACAGTGTTACAGCAGGGCCGGTGGGGACTTGTGTGTGTGTCCACTCATGCCAGAGTGATGAGTCCACCACAGAAGAATGGTCTAGCTGAAGACCAGAGGGGTCATAACTGAATGGCCACAACAACACGACGGATTAAGAAAGTCGCAAAAGGTTTGCCTGCTGCAACTGTCACTGTTACATCTCGCTCGCTCTCTGTCTCCAACGATTTCAACACCACAACCATAACTACTTCAGCATTTATGAACTTAACTCTATACTTTCCTATGACAATTCATTTACCCCTAGACATCGATAGAGCTTGTTTATTATTGATTATTATTATTCCTACACTTTTAGGTTTATTACTGCTAACTTGTTTTATATGTATATTTGCATTTTTGATATTGTATTGTGTAGTTTACTGATAAACACCTTTAGTTTGGTACCACCAGACTCCAATGGATTCTTCTTTCTCTGCTAGTCAGACACCCGGTTACGGGATATGTAACAAATTGGGGGCTCATCCAGGATTTGATTACCTAATGGGGGGGGGGGCAGTGAAAAGGGATAAAAGTAAAAGTTCCTTATCTGATCTGGTTGTATGGATAACCAGACAGGAAATCAGCAGAGATGGAAATTGACAAATTTTTAAAAGACCCGACTTCGGGGGCATTAGAGGATGCCAGGAAGGCGGAATTGGTGAGCGTTGCAAAACGATTAAATCTGTCGGCGGTGAAATCGTCGATGAGCAAGTTGGATATACAAAGAGCAATAGCTGTGCATTACATCGGATGTATTGGACCTGTTCCCTGAGAAAAAACCAGTCGAGGGTGAGCTTCAGATACAGATAGAAAGATTAAGGTTGGCTGCGGAGAAGGAGGAAAAGGAGCATGAGCTCCAGATACTCCAGATAAAGGAGACAGAAGCTGCAAGGCAGGGGGAGGACAGAGAGAAAGAGAGGCAGTTTGCGCTGGAAATGGAGAGGTTAAAGGCATCGCAGGGAAGAGACCAGGTTGCAAACCCAAATGATTGGTTCAAGATTGGTCGGGAGATCCAGTTGGTACCTCCATTCGAGGAGATGGATGTCGATAAGTTCTTCCTTCATTTTGAGAAAGTGGCTGTGAATCAGAACTGACCTAAGGAGAAATGGGCTGTTCTGTTACAGAGCGTACTTAGGGGGAAGGCCCAGCAAGCGTATTTGGCATTGTCTATGGATGAGTCTAAGGATTACGAAGAAGTAAAAAGGGCTGTATTGAGGAGTTATGAGTTGGTGCCAGAGGCACACTGGCAGAAGTTCTGGAACTTGAGAAAGCCGTGGAAACACACGTATTTAGAGTTTGTCCGTGAGATGCAAATGTATTGTGAGTGTTGGTGCGCCTCAAAAGAGGTCATTGGAGATTATGATAAACTATTACAGTTAGTACTGATGGAGCAGTTCAAAGGTTGTATCCCTGAGAGTATGAAGACGTACTTGGATGAGAAGGAGACAGTGACTCTGTCTGCGACTGCCAAATTAGCAGACGAGTATGCCTTAGCCCACAAGACAAAGTTTTCCTTAAATAAGAGCTACCAGGGGGTCAGTAGGATTGGCAGAGGAAGCCCACCGGCCAAGGCAGAGAATAAGCCGGGAGCTAGTGGAAAAGGTAAGGAGGAGGAAGAACAGGCTAGCAGGAAGGTTCCCAACTGTACGTGTTATAATTGTGGGAAAGCTGGTCATATAGCATCTAAGTGCTTTGCTCTGAAGAAGGAGACAGGAAGAGGGAAAACGGCAGTCCCGACTGGTTGCATTGAGTCGGTCAACAGATTGATGAGGAAGGCAAAGTTAGATAGAACACAAGAGGGGCATGAGAAGTTTATCTTGGAAGGGACAGTGTCTATGAAGGAGGGAGAAACCCCAGTTCCAGTGCGGATCTGGAGAGATACTGGGGCTGATCAGTCATTGATTCTAAGGAAGGTGTTAGACTTTGGTCCTGAGACTGAGACTGGGGAGGTTGTGTTAAAAGGTAGCAGAAAAGGGACTGAGGCTGTAACCTTGCACAGGATATTTCTGAAATGTGACCTGGTATCTGGACCAGTCAAAATAGGGGTGCAGTCGAAACTACCGATGGATGGCATGGACATCCTACTTGGTAACGATCTGGCAGGTGGTGACATGTATTCAGCAATGAAATTAACAAGTAAGCCTGTAAGTGCTGAGGACCCGCCCATAGATTCCAAGATTTATCCTGCATGCGCAATCACTCTCAGCATGTCTAGAAAGGCGGCTGAGAAAGGAGACAGTTTAAATGAGTCCAGGGTTGATTTAGCGGAGGAATTTTTGCTGAGTTTGTATGAAAAGGGGTTACCGGGGGAGAAGGAAAAGGATAGTGGGGTTAAGTAAAGTAAGGGAGACAAAGCAGATTTAGTGTTGTCAAGGAACGAGATTTTGAACCTGCTTCATAAGATACCCTTAGGTGGACACTTAGGAGTGAGGAAGAAGGTTATGGAGGCACAGAGTAAAGATAAGAAACAGATAAGGCAGTTAGAAGGTCCAGGGTTGGACATGAATGATCTGTCTGGCTTGACAGAGCTGTTTTCAGTTGAAGAAGTTAAGTGTGTTCCCGATGATATGAGAGCAGTCTTAGATGAAAAGGATGCCGCTACCTTGAGGGAGTCTGCTGGGTTAGCAGATGAAGTTGTCTTAACCCACAAGGTTGAGTTTACTCCGAAGGGGAGTTGCCCAGAGAGTAACTGGGAGGATCAGGGGAACTTTGAAAAGGGCACTGGTATTGAAAGCCTAGAAGAGGCAGTTGTCCAGTTTGCTTGTGTTCAGGATGTGAAGGATGTGGAGTCACAGGGTACTGAACATAGTTTGGAAGCTCAGAAGAAGTCTGAGGTATCTGATTTAGTTGAAAAGGAATGCAGTTCTTTTGGGTCAGATGGACTTGGTTCAGTGAAGAAAGGGTTAACATTGGCATCGGTAGAAAGTGAGAATTCTCAGTCACTTGTGTTAAAAGTTAGTAATGAGATGAAAGCTGGTGATGTGAATATTATTGAAGGGAAAGGGAAAAGTATTGTTCCTAAACTTTTGAATAAAGAAAATTTAAAGTCGAGTTTGGTGTCAGAACTGTTGACAAAAGTGAAGGGACCATTAACTAAACAGTGGCTTGTTAACAAGGTGCCTGTGAATCAATTACAGTTTGTTTTGGAATTTAAGGATAAACAACTTGGTGATGTTGTTCAAAGATGTGATTTGGAGAGGCAGAACTTAAAGTGTTGTTTTGACCAAGAGGGATCGCCTGTAGATGTTAAACGAGAAACTAATAGAATTAAAGATCCTGAAGATGAAATTAATGACCTGCTTAAAATTAATGAGTGGTTTGGAAGTTCAGCAAATGGGCTTAGTTTGGAAAACATTGATGATAAGCTAACTCCTATGAAAGGAGTCTGTGAAGGCCTATTCCACACTGGTGAGCAAGCTAACCACGTGAGGGTTAAGTGGAAAAGAGGCAAGAGTTGACCAAATGCCACTTTGAATAACAGGATCTGGTTCTGCGGGCATTTGACTTTTTTTTTGAACAAAGCATGTGAATAATAAAGACAACATCATGGAAGATTGAATGTTAAGTTTAAAAGTAAAATAGAGATTAGTATTTGCACAAACTTCTGTAATGTACCACTGTATAATCACACATGTATTGGTTCACACTTTGTAATATACACCTAAGCTAAGAACACAACCCCCTTGGTATTTTTGGCTAACACGAAAAATAAAAATAGGAGGTTATTAAGATGGAGTCTATTGTTACAGGAATTCAATATTAAAATACAACATGTAAAGGGGAGTGACAATATAATTGCTGATTGTTTATCTAGATGTTAATTTGAAAGTGTATCTGTATTATTCTTGTAGTTAAGACCACTTCTGTATTTTGTTAAACTCTGTAATTCAGTAATATGCTTTATTAGTTAATTTTCACTCTGGTGAAAATTCCCAGAAGGATGGGAATGTTATGAGTGATGGACAGACCTGATGGAAATGGGGTGCAGAGTTAACCATTCCCAACCCCCCTCCTGAGAACTACGAACTATTACTGTTGCTATGCTGCTCATGAGAGAGAGAGATAAAGTCCAGGCAAGAACATCTGCTACAGATAAGAGGGGGAGAGAGACTGTTGATTTACTGTATTTTGACTCTTCCTGGATTATTTACCTTCCACTACAAGGACTTTTTTTTGCTCGTTAACATTCCTCATGAGATAGCAGGAGTGGCCTGATTTGATGGACACGGTCATTCAGACTTGATGGATAGATGAAACCCTGTGAGTGGGGATAAAAGACAGGTCTGGAGAGACACCCTTCAGACACACCAGTGGACACTGACTGAGTGTTGGGAACCCACAGAAAGGTGGGGGCTTCGGAGACCGAACCAGGAGATCGGTCAGTAAAGCTCACAGTGTTACAGCAGGGCCGGTGGGGACTTGTGTGTGTGTCCACTCATGCCAGAGTGACAAGTCCACCACAGAAGAACAGTCTAGCTGAAGACCAGAGGGGTCATAACTGAATGGCCACACCGACACGACGGATTAAGAAAGCCACAAAAGGTTTGCCTGCTGCAACTGTCACTGTTACATCTCGCTCGCTCTCTCTCTCCAACAATTTCAACACCACAACCATAACTACTTCAGCATTTATGAACTGAACTCTATACTTTCCTATGACAATTCATTTACTCCTAGACATCGATAGAGCTTGTTTATTATTATTATTATTATTCCTACACTTTTAGGTTTATTACTGATAACTTGTTTTATATGTATATTTGCATTTTTGATATTGTATTGTATAGTTTACTAATAAACACCTTTAGCTTGGTACCACAAGACGCTAATGGATTCTTCTTTCTCTGCTGGTCAGACATCCAGTTACGGGGTACGTAACAATATATATAGAATAGATTGAAAATAAGTAGCGTGAAAACAGAAATAATATATTTTAAAAAGTGAGTTAGTGTTTATGGGTTCAATGCCCATTTAGGAATTGTCTGGTAGAGGGGAAGAAGTTGTTACTGAATATGGAAACTAAAGCAAAGAACTTCATGAAAAGAGAAAGATAAGATGGCAATTTTTGGAACAGCCAGGCACTTTTATATTTAGGGTAAGGCAAATTTCTGAGATAAGCAAAGGGGCCAATTAAAAGATACATAGCCACAGCATGTGCTGTATCATGTGCTAATACCCAGCCAATGATAAACCTTTGCTATACCACTATTCCACCAATAGGTGGAGACAGACACCACATATCATGAAAATATACTGTTATGTATCCCGTAACTGGATAACTCACCAGCAAAGATAGAGAGGTCTGTTGGAGTCTGATAGCACTATTTTCGAACGTTTTATTCATAAAGGGGGCACGAAATTAAGGTTAAACCAAACATTCAGAACATATACATCGGCCAAACTCAATCTAAAGCGCGGGTATAGCAATAATCATCATTAAGAAATAATCTCGACTGTTGTCTAGGGGATAATATATGGTCCGTTGGAAATATAAAAGTCACTCAGAAGTCTGCAGCCTTCAGTCTTTTTGGGGAATCGCTGGGTTTCATGTGTTTCAGAGAGAGTGAGGAGAAAACGGGAAAATTTGCCCAGGTCTTTGACGAAGCAACACCATTGAATCAGGGGAGCGTTGTTTCCCTGTTATTAGTTCGAAGTCCTTCTCGGTATTATCAGCCACCTGCTCCCCAGGCAAAAGGAGATGCGGAACGCACGTGGCTTTGTATGGCTTCCCGCTAGCACGGGAGCGCTGAGCGATGGTGGCCTTCTGGTGCGTCGCTGGGGTACTGCCTCCTGCAGTCCCCTTTTATCTTGACTTGCAGAGTTGTAGATGTCCATCAAAGTAGGGTGATGCAATCCCCACCCCCACATTGCCCGAGGGTGTCCATATCCATGGTAGCTGTCACGTAGCAGGGACATGCACGTCACACAGGTGTCTCTAAGAGCAATGGCCAAAACCGTTGCATTGTCTCTCATTTCCTGGGTCTGAGACCCGAATTAATAGTGCTCTTGCAATTCTCCGGAAGGAGGGGGCTGCTCCCGCCCCTTCGGCCCCTCAGAGCTGTGGTACATTCATAACAATACGAGTTTAAAAAATTCAAATTGTATGTGAGTAAAAACAACCAATTTAGTCTTGTTATAAACCTTTTTAAAAACATAAAAATCAATTCCAACACACAGAAGAGAAAAGAAGTTAATTTGTTGTGACAGAGAAGGAGGGAGTGAAAGAAATGGATAGAACAAAGGAGATATCTGTGAAAGGGCAGCACTATGGTTGCCATCTTCAGTCTGATACACTTACTGCTTCTGAAGATACTGTCTGACTTGTTGAGTGTCTTGTTTCCAGCATTTGCTGTTTTGCTTTAAGCTTGCCAATGATAATGCTTTTGAAAGTCAAGAATAGATAGTCAGAGATTGCTGGGGATTCTCTTTGCCCAGTATTGTAGGTTGAAGATGGTAGTTTTCAGCTTTATTTCAAAGTTGCCTTGAACATAGTGCACTTTGCCATGGGTTACTTTATCTGCAAATGGAGTTTGGCAATCATCCCCACATCTATCCTTAAGTCAGGAGGAAATTTATTAATGAGCAGTAGAATATGGCTGGGCTGGGAGCAGGACCCTGAGAAACAGCTTTGCTAAAGCTTCTTGATTTGCCCCATTCTGAGAGTATATGTCACCTGCTACCCAAGATGCAAAGATGCTCCAAGCTACCTCACACAACATCCTTTTAATTCATTGTCAGCATTTTGGGAGAAACTGCTCATATTGGGTTTCTAGACCTGGATCTCTCTTCCAATGGAGTCATCCACTATTAAATAGCACTTACTGATGACAAGCTCAGTTCCGATTTCAGTTCAGAAGCACTCCAGATTTCATTCCAGCCTGTGACCAAAGATACAGATAATTTTTGAATTTGAGGCGAGGTGCACAAGGCATACACAGCACATTTATGACAGCAAGCAGAAAGAAGATATCAGTAAAATGCAATCACAGAAAACAATTATTATCCAAGTCCCTGAGTTCATGAATGTTGCAGCAGTCTGTCTTCTGATGGTTACCACTGAGGAGCAGAACCAACTCCAGCTTGGATGTCAAGGCACACCACCTCCTGTGGAGCATAATGACTTTGTTGCCTCTCCTGGTCGGCTGTAAACAGGCCTCACTGTGGCCTAAGGCCTCATTTTGTTACAGTCAAGGGCAACTAAAATAAAAACTGTTTGCTGTTCTCTGTCATACCTCCACCTCTCCATGCTCTTAAATGCTCTTCAAAGCCACTGTCCAACATTTGGTTTTCTGTAGTAATAATTTCCACAACTCAGTGTCAAACTTTCCAAATCTTTGTTTGATAAAAAGATCTGTTAAGGAACAATTCATAATGTTAGAGGTGCTAAATACACACAAGTTATTATTGACTGAAGTTGAGTTACTGATCTCACCAACTCTGTCACAAGGATCCACGTTCCCACCTCACTGAAAACTGATGGACTCTACTCATCTCAGTTCATTTATGATTTCATTGCTCCAATCACTCTTTAAATATCTGCATCTTTCAGGACTTCTCAAAACCACTGCTGCCCATGTTCTAAGTTGTACCAGCCCATTCTCCCATTGTGCAACTTGTTCTATTTTTTTCTTTCCCATGTTGGGTGCTTGATGTTTTCTTTGTACAGGTTCCTTTTTTTTCACTGCTGTCTGTGGGAAGACAAATCTCAGGGTTGTATACTGCATACACACTTTGATAAAAGATGTACTTTGAACTTTTGTTGATCCACATTAACTCCAAATTATGCAAAGGCTTAAATTTTTAAAACTCTCATGTCTTTGCAAATTCTTAAATAGCCTCAAAGCCCCACTCTCTGACCAAGACATGCTAAATTTTCCTTATGTGATGCAGCTACAAAATATTTTAGTGAACATTTATGTGTGAAAATGCAATATTGTTGAAGGTTTCAGTTATGTATTCAAGTAAAAAAACTGGTCTAATTCAATTCATAGCATTTCACACAAGGTGCTGGAGGAGCTCAGCAGACCAGGTTCTATGGATGGGAAGGAATAGTCGATGTTTCCGGCCAAGACCCTTCAACAGGACTTGCGTCTAATTCAATTCCCACTTGGGTAGTTTACACATATTAACAAAATGATTTCACTCTTCATGTCCGGGCTGAGAAATTTAATAGATTAAAGTAGAAAGAGCATGAGCTCACTGCAAATCCAACCTCTTTTGCAGTATATTTGATGATTAATGATTTAATCTATCTTTGATAAATCAGTAACAGTAGTCAAATTTTAAACTAAGCAGTTTAAAACTACAAGTGCTTTAAAATTGTTTTCCAGTTATAGTTTAGCTACTGCGAAGAGCATGTAATATTAATAAAGATGCAGAATGTGCTGTATGTAGTTGCCAGCATAGAGACATTTACAGGAAAGCTATGCAAATTCTTAAATATCAATTTATGGGACATGGCATCACAGGAAAGACGAGTGCCTCTTACCCATCCTTAACGTCTTTGAAAAGACTGTGGCAAGTTGCCTTCTTCAACAGCTGCTTCTCTTTAGGTGACGTCATTCCCGTGGAGTTTGGGGCAGGGTATTACAGGATTGAGGCCCACATGATAAAGAAATAGCAATATATCTCCAAGTCAGATGGTCTGGGATTTGGAGGAACCCACCAAGTGATGGTGTTTCAATATATCTGCAGCCAAGATTCTTCTTCGTGGTAGAGATGAAAGGTTAGGGGTTGTTGTTCAGAGTAACTAAGATTAGTAATTGGCAGCAGATTAGATCTGTAGAAAGTGACAGTAGAAGCAAAAGGTGAATTGATGAGCATGTAGGACAAAATAAGCTGCAGAGCTGCAGGGACATTATCCTGATGGGATTGTTCTGCCAGTACTAATATTGCCCTGTCAGTACTAGATAGTATCCTCACATCAACCATTACTGTCTAGTTTGGAGCAGCATCCTCTCACAATGAATGAAAACTACGGTGAACCGTCAGGTCAGCAGAAAAGGTCACTGGCTGCAGTGACCTTGTAGTTGTCCTTGTAGTTTCTCTCCCCCGATATAACCGTACCTATGTTTAAGTGTTAGAGTTTCCTTTTCTGTTGCAAGTTTTTAAGAAGTAATTATTACGTTAACACTTGATGTGCACCCTATCAAACCCCTGGCCCCCCTTTTTCCCACCCCTACCTTCAGTGAAAAGGTCCACTATCACTGCAGGAGTTGTATGTGTCCAGGATAAAGAAGCGAGCAGGAAAAAATAATAGCTGACACTACCCACTCGGAAAACCACTTTTTCCAAGAGCTCCTTTATGGAAAGCACTATAGGACTTTCAAACTGAAGACCTGGGTAAACCGAGTGGCTGGTGTGTTCACTGAGATCTTTAACCTCTCACTTTGACAGTGCTCCACTCCTGACTTCATTGTTCATGCTGGCATCAATAGTCATCATGGCAGTTCCATTGCAACCGCAAGGTTCCCTCAGACACTAATCACCTCTTTCTCACTGTCCACAAACCTGAACAGTCATCTGAGATAAAGCAGCAATTCACAAGCATTTAATTCAGTGCTGATTGTGCAGTCCTCCCTCATTATCAGCATCATGTTGTATGATGTGGGCGATCATGGTCTTTCTGTGACTATGACTGTTCTTGGCAAATTTTTCTACAGAAGTGGTTTGTCTTTGCCTTCTTCTGGGCAGTGTCCTTACAAGAGGGGTGACCCCAGCGTTATCAGTACTCTTCAGAGATTGTCTGCCTGGCGTCAGTGGTCACGTAACCAGGATTTCTGAGGTGCACCGGCTGCACAATCCTCTCTACATTGGGAAAATAATGTTTTGCAGAGCTCCTCCAGTCACCTTGCACTTTATTTTTGATTACACTTCAGCCTTCTCTCTTGCTCCAATACCGTCCTAGGCAAGGAAGTGGAATTGTACCTCATTACCCACCTGAGCACAGTGCAGTCCTCCAAACTTATTACCTAGGTAATCATCCTTGTAGTTTCTCTCCCCCGATGTAACCGTACCTATGTTTAAGTGTTAGAGTTTCCTTTCCTGTTGCAAGTTTTTAAGAAGTAATTATTACGTTAACAACTTGATGTGCACCCTATCAAACCCCTGGCCCCCCCCCCTTTTTCCCACCCCTACCTTCAGTGAAAAACATATTTCGTTTTATAGCTTTTCTGGTTCTGATGAAAAGTCCTTGACTCAAAACATTGACTGTTTCCTCATAGATTGCACTCATCTTGCGAATGCTTTAGGCATCCTGTGATTTAGCTTCATATTTCCAAGATTGGCATTTTTCTTTTTGCTTTTGGGATGTATTTGTGCATCCAGTGGAAAGAGAATTCTGGTCTGTGGATGAAGAGTAATCTGGTGACAGCAACGTCGATGCCAGTGGTGTTGGTTGTGCGGAGCTGAGATATCATTGCTAAATACCTGGCTTGATTATCTGACAGAGCGTTAATATTGTTACATGCTTGGTGCCACTCTTTTTATTGTTACATTCTTCTTCTCACGTGTTGGGTGTTCAGTCTTTTCTTTGTTTCATGGCTGCTTGCAGGAGGACAGATCTCGGAGCTGTATTTTAAATTGAATTTACTATATTGAGATACAGTGTGGAACAGGCCCTTCCGGAACTTAAGAGTCCCCCAATTTCCTCCTAGCCTAATCACGGGACAATTTTCAATGACCCATTATCAACCAAGCAGTAGCTCTTTGGACTGGGGGGGGAAACCGGAACATGTGGAGGAGACCCACACATTCACAGGTTTCTGTATGCATACTTGGATAATAAATGTACTTTGAATCTATCAGCATGGAGGACATTTATAATGGAACTAATGAGGAAGAAAGAAAAAGAAGATTATGCTGATGTTGTGGGTAAAACAAGCACCATGATGGATGAATCGTTCAAAAGGCCTCTTATTTGCTGTCCATTTATGCAATTATAATATTACTAAACAAATTCAGTTCTCTTGGTCTTCCTCTATATAGAGATATAAAGAAAACAAATAAAAAAATCATTCCCCACAAACGAAAGCTACTCTCAAAAATCAGATGGTATTGGTGAATTCAGGAAGCTACACAAAACCAAGACAGGTTAATGCACCTGAAGTGACATTAAAGTAGCATTAGATGTATGGACAAAGCTTTTAAACGTGACAGCATAAAGAATACAACGTGGGTCAACAAAATGTACAAGTTCCTATGCAAAGTACTTACAGCTAAGTATACTTTATCACGTTCAATGAGGTCAGCTAAGCGGTGTAAAAGCAGCCCTCTGTGTGACGCATCCATTAATCGCCACGGTGATCCAAATTTAAATGCATCTTTCGCTGCCTTCACTGCTTTATCCACGTCAGCCTGTGGGCAGATTAATCACAACGTCTGACAATATTCAATACAAGTACAGAGCATGGTAACGTAGTGGTTAGCTCAGCACTTTAGCGTACCAGTGACCTACCGCCGCCTGAACGGAGTTTGTATTTTCTCCCTATGATTGCATGGGTTTCCTCCGGGTGCTCTGGTTTCCTCCCATGCACCAAAGGCGTACCAGTTGTTAGGCTCATTGTTCGTTGTAAATTGTCCTGTGATTGGTATAAAGTTCCATCAGAGGGTTGCAGGATGGAGCAGCTCGAAGGCCAGAAGGGCCTATTCCACACTGTAGCTTAACAAAGACATTAATAAATAAATGGAAAATAATTTTCTAACAATAGAGGCACACACAGTTATGTTAATTCTGTTCTCGCCACTCCTAAGGCCTCTTAACACTGAGATCCATCAAGCCTCACCCACCGTATCACCGCTAATCCTTGGGGAAATTCCCTCCTCATCCTTTTCCTCAATTCTCTTAGAAACCAAGACTCATCATCACCCCTTTCTCAAAAGTTATTAGGGATGGACTGAGTCTGTTGGTTCTGCCTGCAGAACTCATATCATCAGCATCATCAGCATCAGCCTTATGTACCGTGTCGTATGATGTGGGTGATCATGGTCTTTCCATGATCATGATTGTTTTTGGCAAATTTTTCTACAGAAGTATTTTGCCATTGCCTTCTTCTGGGCAGATGATCTCAGCCGTTATCAATATTCTTCAGAGATTATCTGTCTGGCGTCAGTGGTCACATAACCAGGACTTGTGATCTGCACCAGCTGCTCATACAACCATCCGCCACCGGCTCCCATGGCTTCATGTGACCCTGATCGGGGGTGGGGGGGGTAAGCAGGTGCTACACCTTGCCTGAGGGTGATCTGTGGATTAGTGGATGGAAGGAGCGCCTTACACCTCCTTTGGTAAAGACGCATCTCCACCCCGCCACTCGAACACTCATATATAGCGCTTAAATAAATAAAAATGTTCAGACCTTTTTGCAGAATCTTTCATATAGATTGGGAATAGTTAAGGCAACATAAACCTAATATGTTAATATTGCCTAAAAAGGGACTTAGTATGATTATTTAATCATACTCTATTCAGATTCAGATTCAGATTGTTTATTGTCATTTAAGAACCACAAATGCAATGCAGTTAAAAAAATGAGACAACATGCCTCCAGAATGATATCAACAAAGCACATGACAAAATAGACTACACCAGAAAATCCACATAACATTTGGCAATTCCCAATCCAGAGTCCGGAGAGGCTGCAGCGTATTAATATTGCGTTACCGTCTTAGCGTGTTCCCCAGAAAGAAGCTCCAAATCCACCAGACAAACAAGACCAAAAACTAAAGCTACAAGACCTGCACAAAACCACATAGTTACAACAGTGCAAATGATACCATAATTTGATAAAACAAAGACCATGGGGATGGTAAAAATAGTCCAAAGATGTTAAAAAGACTATAAATTCGAAAGAAACCACCACACAGTTTCCACAAGTCCTCAGGGCCCTGATAGTCCCGTCATCCCACACGGGCAGCAGAAGGGAATACCCCCTGCTATGGACTTCCACGGCGCCGCCCAACTCAGCCTCGCAGACACAGCACACACTGAAAGCGCCCGACCGCAGCGGACTCCGAGTCCATCGAACCTCCGAGCCTCTGACCATCCCCTCCAGCACAGCTTCTCCAAGCATCATCCTCTGCCGAGCGTATTAAGACGCTCCCGCCAACGGCCACCGGCAATACAACCCCGAGGACTGGGGGCCTGTTCTTCCCAGCAGAGACCCGGACCTCACAGTAGCAGCAGCAATGAAGAGGGCCTTCCTGGAGATTTCCAAATCTTCCTCCATGCTCCGTGCTCCCATGTCCATTTTTCATTAGATTAGGATTGCGCACGGCACCCCTGCTTAACAAATAACATATCAGCTCTGGATTCAGCCTAGAATATGGACATCTTGCTAATATTATACAAGCCAACTTGGACAAGGACAAATTGAATTGGAATCAGTGCTGTGGAGTTTTTCCGGTGATTTCATCGTTGAGAATGGCAGCTTAAGTCACTAGCTCCTCTGGAAAAATGCGTATTAAACCCCATTAACCCATCAAATATAATATTTTATGAAAAATATTTGAACTGAAAAGAGGGGCAAGAATGGGGAAAAAGAACGGAAATAAAAAAAGCGACAGTGCGGAGCCTGGGTCCGAGAGGAGTGCAGCGAGCGGCTCTCCGACCCGACCGCGTGCGAGCGAGGCGGCCGCCGGGCCTCATTCAGTCGAAGCGACGAATGTCTTCGAAATCCTGAAAGAAATAATGGAGGACCAGAAAGATATAAAGCAGCAGCTCCGTGATATTAAGGCAGAGCTCGCCAGCGTTAATCAAAAAATAGCAGTGGCAGAGACTCGAATTGAGAAGGTGGAAGATCGCGTTCAAAACGTGGAATGGATACTGAGCAAGACAATAAAAATAGTACATCACCAAGAAGATAAACTGCTTGACCCGGAGGGAAGATTACGGCAGAAAAATATCAGAATCTACAACGTTCCCTAAGGAGCGGAGGGTTCGTCTATGATGGAGTTTGTCGGAAAGTTATGGAGCTGGAAATCGAGAGAAGTCGATTTCTAGTCCTAAAATCTACCCAGGATAGAAAGCCACGCTCAATAATAATAAAATTCCTTCGGTACAGCACCAAGGCGGAGATTCTACGAAGGGCCTGGGGTAAGAAGAGAGTGTTTTTAGATGATAAATTAATATATTTTGACCAAGATTACCCCCCCCCCGCAGTCCTCCAGAAATGCAAAGAATACTCTGAAGTAAAGCGAGTACTAGAGCAAAGTAAGATTAGATTTCAAACTCCGTACCCTGCTAAACTTCGAGTGTTTTATGACAACGGGACGCGGTTATACCAGACAGTGGAAGAGGCGACTACAGACATGAAGACCAGAGGGTTGCCCATCAGCATGACCAAAACGAAGGAAAGCCTGACTGAGGAATTGTCCTATTCCGCTGGGGAAATAGTGCGAGATTCGAGAAGGCAGGAGACGGGAGGAAGCCGAGAGAAGTATATCAGGAAGAGACTGGGAGTTTCCCGAAGACAGTCCTCAGACCCCTTCAGAAGAGCCATAAGGTTTGGCTAACTTTAAAAATGTTGAGAAACTAAACAGAAACAAAAGTACACAGTGATAAACCTATCTCAATTAACACTGATTATAATGTGGATTTTATATTACTTAGTTGTTATTCTTTATTCTCTCACTTACTCCTTTCTCCCCACCAAAATGAGAATATATTTGTGTGTATGTATGTAATGTGTGTGTGTGTGTGTGTGTGTGTGTGTGTATGTATATATTTGTGTGTGGGTGTATATATATATATTTTTTTGTGTGTGTATATATATATATATATATAGGAGGAGTACACACGGAAACCTTTTCTGTGTAATGGATATGTTCACTGACTTTTATGAATACTGCAATGGGGGCCCTGTGGTGAACTATGTGCCTGTCTGGACACGCCCCCTTCTGACTGCTCCTGTGGCTCCTCCCACAGGCCCCTGTATAAAGGCGATTCAGGTCTAATCCTCTGCCTCATTCTCCAGGATGTAATATGATGGTCACTCACTGCTGGTTACTTCTTCAGTCAATAAAAGCCGATATCTCACCTTACGTCTCAGAGTGAGTTATTGATGGTGCATCAATTTTATTGACTGAAAGTTTTAAAACATGGAAACCGTTTTGCGTCCGGACCGGTTGGAATTGGACCCTCAAGACCCTGACGCAGTTCTCGCTTTTGAACACTGGCTTGCATGCTTCCAATCACACTTGGCGGAGCTTCGTGTGACTGACCCTGCCGTTATGTACAGAATTCTCCTCTCGAGGGTCACCCCAAAAGTTTATTCCATTATCCGGGACCTGCCGACCTACGAAGGGGCACTGGACACCCTCAAAAGACAGTACCTGCGGCCGGTGAACACCGTCTACGCAAGACATCGTTTAGCTACCTGGCAACAGCGGCCTGGAGAATCGAGCGCTGAGTTTCTCCGAGCACTACAGACACTCGTCCGAGCTTGTGACTGCAAGACGCTCACGGCAGAACAACATGCAGAGCTGCTGGTGCAAGACGCCGTTGTGACGGGACTGAGGTCAGTGTACTTGCGCCAGCGACTGCTGGAACACTCAGATCTTACCTTACGCTCGGCGATCGAGACGGCCAACGCTCTGGAAGCTGCGCTGCACTACGCCAACGCTGTCCAGTCGCGCGATTCCCTGCCGGTTCCGTGGACGCCTCAGACCCCGCCACCACCGGCTCCCGCGAGCGAAATCGCCGCTGCCAGTCGCGATTCCACGAGCTCCCCGAACCCGACCACAGCGGCAGCCCGTCAGAAGCCTGTGCTTTGTTATTTCTGCGGCCATAAAAAACACTCCCGAAAACGCTGTCCAGCGCGAGGAGCGACCTGCTCCAGCTGCGGAAAGCGGGGCCATTTCGCCGAGGTCTGTAAGTCTAAACTGCGAGCGGAGTGCAGCGCTGTGGGTGAAACGTGGGGGCCGCCATCTTGCATGCCCGGATGTGGGCAGCCATCTTTGTCGGCGTCAGCACGCCCCGCCCCCGACCCTCCGATGCTTACCGGGTCTCTGGCCACTGTAACTCTCGACCAAAGCGCCCCACACCCGCTTGCAAGGTCCATGATGGACATCCGGGTGGAGGGGCACCGGACTAGATGCCTGTTTGACACGGGCAGCACTGGGAGTTTTATTCACCCGGACACAGTGCAACGCTGCGGACTCGCAACGCGGCCGGTAAGTCGGAGGTTCCATTTGGCTTCTGGGTCGCAGTCCACAGACATCCGGGCGGGTTGTGTAGCAACATTGGTGGTGCAAGGCACAGAATATCGGGACTTTGAGCTCCTGGTCATGCCTAATCTGTGCGCACCTGTGCTATTGGGGCTGGACTTCCAGAGCCATCTCGAAAGTGTGACTATGGCATATGACGGGCCCTTCCCACCACTCACTGTCCGGAATCCTCAGTTCTGTGGGACTTCATCACTACTGACCACACACACACAGCGACACACACATCCCATCCAACACGACAGCTGCGCTACCGACACCACTTGCAGTCTCTCCGCTCTCGAGGTCCCTCCCCCGCCGCTGTTCGCCAACCTGACCCCGACTGTATACCGGTGCAGTGGTTGCTCAGGGAGGGGATCATTGAGCCAAGCACAAGCCCTTGGAGAGCCCAGGTGGTCGGATGGTGGCCCCACCCCCCCCCCTCACGAACTCCTATTCTCTTTTCCCAGGAAGTCTGTCACTGGGACCGCTCTACCAGTTTGGCTGATGTCCCCGGGGCCAGTGCTGCTCCGGAAACATGTGAGGAGCAATAAATACTCGCCGCTGGTCGAGAGGGTTCACTTTCTGCATGCGAACCCCCAGTAGGCCTACGTGGTCTTACCTGATGGGCGGGAGGACACTGTCTCCATCCTCGACCTGGCGCCCGCAGGTGCAGCAGACCTCTACCCTGAACACTCTCCGGTCACTATGAACCCTGTACCCGAGGTGACACCGCGCTCACCAGGCCCTACATGGACTCCTCATGACACTTATATACCAGGTGCCTCGCACATGCATGTGCTGGAACCAGCACAACCTCCGTCTCCTGTGCAATCTCCAATGTTGCTGGCATCGGTGCAATCACAGTCGGTGCTACGTAGATCGCAGCGACAGATTCGACCACCTGATAGACTTGACCTGTAAGAAACCTCGCCACATGGGGACTCTTTCAAACAAAGGGGGGGTGAATGTGGTGAACTATGTGCCTGTTGGGACACGCCCCTGCTGACTGCTCCTGTGGCTCCTCCCACAGGCTCCTGTATAAAGGCGATTCAGGTCTAATCCTCTGCCTCATTCTCCAGGATGTAATATGATGGTCATTCACTGCTGGTTCCTTCTTCAGTCAATAAAAGCCAATATCTCGCCTTACGTCTCAGAGTGAGTTATTGATGGTGCATCAGGCCCTCAACTCACAAGTAGGAGGGGTTATCCCCCACAGCTAGACATTTCCTCTAGCTCAGCACAGGGTCATCTACTGGAGACCACAGCCTTGGAATCACACGTTCGTTGCCATTTTTGTTGTTATTTGCATTTCTTGGTTCTTACTTGTTCAGGGAGTAGATCGATTAAGTTTTATTCTAATTTCAATGGTACATTGACAGATAAATACAGATGGCTAAGGACAAGGTAAAATTCATTTCTTTTAATGTCAATGGGCTATTAAATCCAATCAAACGTAAGAGAATTTTATCCAAAATGAAAAAAGAACACGCCCATGTGGTATATTTACAGGAATCTCATTTAAGTGATAATGAGCATAAAAAACTAAAGCGAATGGGCTTCACTAATCTGTTTTTCTCCTCATATAAATCAGGACATAAGAGAGGAGTTGCTATTCTTATCTCAAGTAAGGTAAATTTTGGAAAAGTATTCAAAATGGGAGATAAAGAGGGCAGATATATTCTGGTAAGGGGGAATATAGATGGCAATTCAGTTACTCTATTGAATATATACGCACCCCTGGGAAGTGATATTGGTTTCTTCCAGAAAATTACTGATATTATGGTAACGGAAACAGAAGGTCTCCTGATATGTGGGGGAGACTTAAATTTACAATTACAACCAAACTTAGACTCTTCCAATAGAAAAACCTATGAAACAAAATTTTTACAATAGAAAGTTAATACACTTTTTGAGGATGTTGGTTTAATTGATATATGGAGGGACCTTTTCCCTGACAGAAGGGATTACACTCATTATTCTGCTCCACATTCTGTATATACAAGAATAGACTATTTCATGACATTTGGAAAAGACAAAGACAAAATAAACACCTGTGGAATTGGGACAATAGATGTAAGTGACCATGCACCTATATATTTATCTGTTGATTTTGACCTACAACCAAAGAATACTATTTGGAAACTAAATTCAAGTCTACTCAATGATCCATACTTTAAGGAACAAATTAAAAAAGAAATTGGTCTCTACTTAGAATTTAATGATAATGGAGAGGCTTCACCTCCCATTTTATGGGATACTCTGAAGGCGGTCTTAAGAGGGAAACTTATAGTGATATCTTCATATAAGAAAAAAATAAGGAATAAAACATTAGAGGAATTACAAAATAGGCTGAAGGAACTAGAGAAAAAACACAAATTGAATTTGGCACAGGATACATCAGGAAAAATTAAAAGAATTAGGGATGAAATAAATAATTTGTCTACGCAAGAAATCAAGAAAAACTTAATGTTTCTGAAACAGAGACATTATGAAAGTGGATCAAAATCTATGAAAATACTGGCGTGGAAACTGAAAAAAAAAATAGCAGAAAATACAATTCATAGAATTAGGGACCCAAGAACGAAAATGATAAAAAATAAGCTAAGTGAAATTCGAGAAGCTTTTGAAGTGTTTTACAAAACTCTATATTCCAAAGTTCCAGGGGGAAGCATAACCCAAATTGACACCTTCTTGAATTCTCTAGAGCTACCCACGTTAAGTGAAGAACAAAATAGAACGATGACTGCTGATATAACTGAAGTTGAATTAAAAGCTGCAATTAATAGGCTTAAATTAAGCAAGTCACCAGGATCAGATGGGTATATGGCAGAGTGGTACGAAGAATTTAAAAATGAGTTAATTCCTGTTTTTCTCCCCACACTGAACTGGGCTCTAAAAAAGGCACAAATGCCATCCAGTTGGAAGGAAGCGATAATCTCAGCTATACCGAAAGAAGGCAAGGATAAAATGGAATGCAGGTCATTTAGACCAATATCCGTTCTTAATGTAGATTATACATTATTTACCTCCATCATGGCCAAACGATTAGAGGAGTTTCTACCCTTACTGATATGTAATGATCAGACAGGTTTTATACGACAATGCCAGGCTCAAGACAATATACAAAGGACACTCCACATTATGGATCATATACAAAAAAATAAAATCGAAGCAATAGTGATAAGCGTGGATGCTGAAAAGGCATTTGATTCGGTTGATTGGAATTTCCTTTACAGAGTTTTACATAGATTTGGTTTCCAAGACACAATTATTAAAACTATACAGACATTATATGACAATCCTACTGCTAGGATTAAAATCAATGGATATTTATCAAATAGTCTTACCCTAGAAAGGGGCACGAGACAGGGTTGTGCATGGTCACCACTACTCTTCGCGCTGTATCTGGAACCATTAGCTCAATACATCAGACAGAATGAAGATATCAGGGGAATTACTATTAAAGGAACAGAGCATAAATTGGCTTGTTATGCAGATGACATCTTGATCTATCTAGGGCAACCAACATACTCTTTGCCTAAATTGATGCAATCCTTTGAACAATATGGTCAACTATCAGGATACAAGATCAACATAGATAAAACCCAATTACTTTCATATTACTATAGCCCACCAAGAGAAATTGAAAGTCGATACCCCTGGACATGGCACACAGAGTCTTTCAAATATTTGGGCATCATTATACCAAAGGATTTGGCAAAATTATCAGAATGTAATTATCAGCCTTTATATAAAAAAATTAAGGAAGATGTGGCAAGATGGAACCTGATCCCTTTTCTCAGTCTCAGTTCAAGGATTGAGTCTATTAAAATGAATATACTGCCCAGACTGTTCTATCTCTTTCAGACCCTACCAATAGAGATTAATCAAAATCAATTCAATGAATGGAACAAAATGCTATCAAGGTATATTTGGCAGGGTAAAAGGCCTAGAGTTCATCTCAAAACTTTGCAATTAGCAAAGGAAAAGTGGGGATGGGGCTTGCCTTCTCTTAGAGATTATTATTTTGCAGCACAGTTGAGAGCTGTGATATGTTGGTGCAACCCATCATATGACGCTCAATGGAAAAATATTGAGGAGCGGGTACTTCCCATCCCCATACAAGCAATTTTGGCTGATAACAATCTGCAAAGATACATAAATACTATTGATAACCCATGGGTGAAATTGACTCTTAAAATATGGAAAACTACTATAAAAGAATATAATCTAGAGGGGGATATTGCAATTCTTAAATGTTGTGCATTTGACTCGGATTTTACACCAAATAAATTGGATGCTGGATTTAAGGACTGGACAGCTAAAGGAATAACAGTTCTTTGCAACATAATGAAAGAAGGAACACTGTTCAGTTTTGAAATGCTTAAAGAGAAACACTTATTAGAAAAACAAGATTTTTATCGGTATTTACAGATGTGACAATATGTTAATAAGATGCTTAAAAATGTAACCAAGGCAAGTACATGCTTGATAGAGCTCTTTAGAAAAGCATATAATTCAGAAAATGGTAGCAGAATCATTTCAAGCATGTATAAGGGGTTGTCAACTCTTAAAACACATTCGACTTCATACATTAAAACAAAATGGGAGAAGGAACGAGGGATAATTATATCTGAGGAAGAATGGACAACAATATGGAGGTTTCAATGGAAGTATGCCAGTTCACAGAAATGGAGGGAGTTTGGATGGAAAAACTTGATAAGATATTTTATTACACCCTCTCAGAAATCCCATTATGATAGGAACCTCCCTGTTTGCTGGAGAAATTGTGGAAATCAAAATGCAAATCATTATCATATTTTTTGGGACTGCCCTGTTATCAAAAACTATTGGAGGGGGACACACAATGCCCTACAAGACACCTTTAAATGTGAAGTACCCTTAGAAAGTAAGACCATATATTTTGGATATATACCTCAAGAATGGTTGAAAAAAGATAAATATTTAATGAATATATTGTTGGTGGCTGATAAAAAGACTCTTACTAGGAAATGGTTATCACAGGAGAGCCCAACTTTAAATACATGGATGGAAACTACAATGGACATTTACAAAATGGAGAAGATAACAGCATCTGTTAACCATAAGCTGGAACAATTTGATTCATACTGGGAAAAATGGTTTAACTACGTAATGCCTCATAGGCCTGATTTTATTCTCACAAATCAATGAATCTGTTGTAAAAAAGATCACTCCCTACTTGTACATAGTTTTTTCCTTTTGCTTGTTTTTTCTTTCCACTCTTTTCTGTAAGTGTATACCTCAGATAAATACTTTGTGGAGATTTGTGATATATATGATTATATGATATATATGTACAATGTCTGAAATACATCTTATGGAAATGTTTGTTTGATGATGAACTTCAATAAAAAAATAAATTACATAGGAATCAGTGCTGTGAACCTTTTAGAAAACTGGTTCTTGGAGCATGGGAATTCTCCAATGAATAATGATTGGATAACTTAGCTTTTATCCACTTAAGTTTAAAAGAATGAGAGGCTAGATTAGATCTCTTCTCAGAGATTCTGGAAGGAATAAACAAAGCAGATGCCAAGAAGCTGTTTCCTCCATTTAGAAGGGCAGAACCTAGGGTAGAACATAAGGGATCGACATTTAGGATAGAAGACCCCTTCACCAGAGAGTTATACATCTTTGGAACTGTCAGCAACAGAGGAATGTCAATGACCACAATTGAGTTTGGTTGGGAATGACCAGAACTTTGGATAATTCCAGAATCAGAGACTGAGCAACAAGGGGGATATGAGACACAAGATCAACCGCCATTCTACCCAGTGTGGAATAGATTTGTAAGGACACAATGATCACGTGATCCTCACCTTCATACTTCTTTTTTTGAATGGGATCTTAATGACTTTTGATGATCCAAACACAACTATTTCACTGCTTGCTTGACTCTGCCTATGTTCCCAAAGTCCCATTGCCATTCAATAACGAATTCCAACAGTTACCCAATAACTGATGGCAAGCTTAGACCTGTAGTTTCCCCTCAGCAACTGTGGAGAGAGAAACAATTAACATTTTGACAGAACAAGGAGAAGTTAGAAAACAAGCATGCTTTTAAGTTGCAGAGAACAAAGGGAACTTCAGTGTTCAGCAGAACATCTGCAGATTTATCTCAATAATGGAACAGAGAGAGAATGATAATGGTTCCTTAATTGCATCTGGAGCCATAAATAGAAAATGAATGATGACCACAGATTAAAGTTCCTAATTCTCAACTAACAGCTTCACTGTACAGCCTGACTGTTTTGTAACCGACTTGGGTCTCCCAGTAACTTTATACACCGTATTGATGTGAGCAGCAAATCACCTGGCTCAGACTGGGTGACAAATGGCTGTGCTGATTTGTAGGGGCTGACATCTACAGCTCCTGCATGAACGTCGAGGTCAGTGGATACAACAAACAGTAGGAACCCCAGTCCAGGTGAACATTGTATTCATTCCTGTTCAAATCAACATCTCAATTCAATGCTGCCTCAAACTTCTAAATGACAGGAAGGGAAGAAAAGCAGTGTTCATAGCACTACCAGCTTCTAGATATTATCAGGGTATATTCCCAGCAAAGCTTCCCAAGTCGTTGCATTGTCAAATGATAAGCTATTGGTCGTTTGGGCTTGGTAATACCCCAAGCCGTCCTGCAGGTTCCCCTGTGTTTCTGATACTTTACTTATACAATGTAAGGTATCAGAGGGAATTTGTTGGATCCAACCTGTATTAATTATTTTTTCATAACTTTGTACTTTCTGAACAGAATTCAATATGCAGGAAGCATTCAGTTTAACTCAAGGGTTCCCAATCTGGGGTCCACATGTCCCTCTGTTAGGGTCCATAGCATGAAAATGGTTGGGAACCTCTGGTTTAAATGAAAATGTTAAATATGTATAAAAACAAATTACCTTATCTCCTTCAGCAACTTGACAGATGATTTCTCCTGTGGAGGGATTGATGGTTGGGAACGTTTTCTTACTGACTGCATCATGCCACTCATTGTTAATAAAGATCTGCAATAGAGGAAAGAAAGGATATAGACCTCTTGTTGAGCATGGGATACAGAAACCAAACAGCACAAAACTTGGAAGAGTTTCCTAAATTTATCATTTCTTTCTCCAGTATAGTCTATGGTAGATAAAGAACAAATTTGACATTTGGTATGCGATCAAACATTACTGTGAATGCCAAATTTATGACAGTTCAGTTGCTCCAAAACTACTTTTATAACTCACACAGTTTAAAATAAAGCATAGAATGCAGAGAAGAACTTCCTTGTGAATCTTTGAATATACTGAGAAACCTGTACTCAAAAATTTCTTCAGGACATTGAGATGCAGCCAATTGAAAAAGGTAGAGTTGGTGTTCGATTATTTTACACCTTTTTAACCTATACTAAACAAATTATGTAAGCATCAGCTGAATAATTAAATAACTCTTCAGAACCAGACAGATGCTACAACTTTTTAGTGTGTTCTTGTGCACTGAAGACACGTGTAGAAAAAGACAAAATTGTGCTGTTTCTCCAGTAAAGAGTTAAATATTCTAACCAAATGCATGTTTATATGGAGGTGACAGGCTTTGATTTATCTTCAAATTCCTTTAGCTAAGTTATACAAACTTCTTGGTGGAAACAAAATTCCAACAATGGATTTAGAATTATATTGTATCAGGTCATTGTTTTTTTTTAGTCAAAAATACACTTTTGACTCTTTGAACAACGAGCAAAAGCAAAGAGTTTGGCAATTTCAAAGTTCAAAAGTTCACAGTAAATTTATGCCTAAAGTACATATATGTCACCATATAGATTCCTGAGATTCATTTCCTTGTAGGCATATTCAATAAATCCATAGAATAATAACCATAACAGAATCGTTGAAAGACCGCACCAACTTGGGTGTTCAACCAGCATGCAAAAGACAATAAACTGTGCAAATACAAAAATGAAAAAAACAACAATAATAATAATAATAAATAAATAAGCAATAAATATTCAAATACAATTTTGGATGCCAAGATCAAGACTAGATGAGTTATGACCTTACCAAATTGAGTTTTATTTACATCTACTTCATTTATGCTGTAAAAAAACATTAATTTTCGTGGCATTTACATCCCCATGACAATAAACAAGAACTTGAATATATTAAAATTATCTAGAACTGAAGGGGTGTATGAACCACAATTTTGTTGTCTGGATGACAAGAAGAGCACTTCCAATGTTTCTCTCTCATGCACAATGCTAACCAATAAATCAAAGTGTTGTGTTTTTAATATTTCAGTAATATTTGAGTAATATTGTAAATATGTCTTCTTAAGCAGAGTACATAATTCATTATGGGTTTTCTGTAAAAAAATACTGTGAATGGAAAACATCAGCATGCCACAACATCGTAAGTAGAGTAAAAATGATTTATCCTCAGCTCTTCTGTCAATTAGTCTTTGGAGTTACAAATTGTAACAGTGGCGATAGGTGTTTTTAAAATTAGCCCAAGATGACTACCTTCCTGTTGAAGTGCAGCATGTTCTTTCTTCGCACAGGGAGGGAGGGAGAAAGAGAGAGAGAGAGAGAGAGAGAGAGAGAGAGAGAAAGAGATTTGAATCTTTTTAAAAGCGCACCACTTTTTTTTCTTATGAAGTGCAGCAAGACATTGGAGTTAAAAGGAAGGCTGATACTGGATGAGATTCTTGGGTTCAGAAACATTGAGTACCATGTGATAATAATAGTAAATTAAAATGCCTGGCTACATCTGAAATATAGATGTGTTGAATTGCACAACAGATAACTGGTTGTTATATACCAAGCAAGTTGCACAGTGTTTTGATGCAAATGAAATAGCCAATGAGAAACAAGTGCCAGTTTTGTTGACTGCAATAGCTGGAATATGGTTTGCTTAGAATGCACAAGAAAGAGAAAAAGATGAAAAGTCAGGTTGCAGTTTCAAAAAGCGCACTAATCTGAAGAACGTTGACGAAAAATTCAATTACGATGACAGGGCACATGAATGCTATCTTTTCTTTATCAGATTCACTCATTGGTATTTGATAATTAGA
Organism: Hypanus sabinus; assembly: GCF_030144855.1. NCBI lineage: Eukaryota > Metazoa > Chordata > Chondrichthyes > Myliobatiformes > Dasyatidae > Hypanus > Hypanus sabinus. Next base: position 78,083,963 of record NC_082718.1, read on the forward strand.
TCCAACTCACTGAACCATTTGCTTCCACTTAAGCAGGCCGGAGCATCCTCAATCTGTTGAACTGTTATATGGTCTGGGATTGTGTATCTGTTCAATATTCTATAATCAACACACATTTATATTTTCCCATTCTTTTCCTCACAACTACTAAAGACAAAGCATAGGGACTCCTCAACTAAGTGATAATTCCAGTTTCCTTAAGTTTCAGCAGGATCTGCCAAATATCTTCAACCTCTGCTGGTGCTAACCCACGAGACTTCTCTCAGAAAGGTGTGTCTTCTGTCACTTTCATTATGTGATGAGTACTCTTGGAGCAACTAACATCAAACTCATCAGCATAAAAGACATCTTCTTGTTCCAATATCCTATCAGTTAGTCTCTTTTTCCATTCCTCTGGAATTAGAGTGTTATCAAAGTTGAATGACTTTGATGTCAACTTTCCCAATACAGGAGACAGTTTTTCTTTCTTTTACTCCACTGGAAAGCTAGAAACTACCACCACAGGAAAGAACTGCATGATCTGCCGCCTCATTTGAGGGTGGTATCTCCTTCTGAGATGTTCCTGACAATCACTTTTATCCTTTTAGAATAGACAGCTGATGATTTCTGCAGTTCAGGTAAGAGTGGCTCTTCTTCCTAATTGTCAGGAGCATCCACAAGAACGACTGGTGTGCTGGGCACTCCTGAAAATGTAGGTGTTCCAGTCACTCTAACTACTGCACCAGGACATAAAGTGACTGTTTTAGAGTGAGTATACCACACTGTTCCTCTTTCATTCTAAATGTCCTGCAAAGAAATTTACAGATTCTCAAAAGCACCTCTGAATGCAGGGTGAATAGACAAGGTTTTCAGAAAGTTCTCTCTCCTTCTCTCGTTACATGATCCCATGGGCCTTATCACAAGGATGGAAGCTTTACCTTTTTATGACCTGAACCAGGCAGACCAACACAAGTGTATCAATAGTCTCGGCTACTCCAACATCTGCTTCTGAAAACTCTAGTTTCAACACCAATAATCACCGTCACTAAGCCCCAAATTTCAAGAGCACTGATAGTAGTTAGTGGCAAGTGCATTAAATACCTGTTGTAAATGAGTCTGTAGAGTAAAGTAACTTGAGAATCTGTGTCAAGTACAGCTCTGGCATAAATGTCTTCAATTTGTATGGAGATATTGGAGCCTAGCCCTGCTGAGCCTTCAGGAATTGTGTTTTGCACTTTAGTACTTCTGTTGATACACTGATTGGAACGTACTGTATATGCTCCTGGACATCAGGCTGTTCCTTTACTGGGTCCCTCTGTAGTCTCCCATCCTCTCTCTCTGTTTGATTAACCACTGATTTACTTTTCAAAGATTTTCCCGTCCCTCACAATCTCACTTGAAATGTCCATCCTATCCACATTTGTGACAGAAAGTCTCACACCTATCCTCAGCCAAGAGAACCCCTTTGCAGTGGCGTTCCTCTGCTTTGTGATTTTCACAAGGTGGTCTGATTCTCCAATGAACGTGGCACACTCAGCTGTAACAATAGCAGACATCAGCTGAGTCATCTCAGCTCAAATGTTTTTCACCTCATTTCTCAAAAGCTCTACTTTTGTGGCATCAAGGGTCACTTTAGCAACAGATGCCACAACTGAAGACATTACTCAGCTTATGGAATAGTCTCGTCCTCTCAAGCAAATTTTCCTTTTCTCTAACTTCTCTTAGTAGCTCAGTAAAAGATAGTGAATCAGGCATCTTGTGGGCCATTCAAATATGTAGAGCAACCATGTCATGTGACAGTGCACCCTTCACAACTTGCCCCACTCTCAAGCGATTTATCTTGGACAGTTGAATGCCCCTTTTTGCAACACAAACAATGCAGCAGTTTGTCCAGCGTGAAAATGTAGGCAGAGAGCCTCTTGGATTGTGTCTGAACTTCACCATGAGATCAGCTGAACTTTAAGTACAGCCAAGAGTGTTTTCCAGAGCCTGCATAATTAACTGTCGAGGCTGAAGGATTTTCTGCCTTTAGGAACTTCTTTATATCAGTGGCAGGACCTGTTAAACTCTCTACAAGTCTGCTTCTTTATATTGTCCGAGTACTGCCATTCATCTAGTAAATGAGATGACTGCTCAACCCAGGCCTCATGTTCTTCTTCCCCATCAGGTTGGGCTTGACCCCAGAGAACATTCTCACCGTGGATCTCAAGTGATATGCTATGGCATTCATCGACCAGTGATGTGGTAGCAGACACCAGCTCAGAATCCAGATCAATAGATGAAGACTTGGTAGATTTTTAACATCAGTCAGAGTATTTGCTTCATTTCGCAGAAAAGAAAGCGACTTAAACTGCAAATCTTCACCCTCAGCAGCATCTGGAATTGTATTCTGTGCAACTCTAAAGACATGAACTGGCCACAACGCTGCCTCACCAAGTATTCCTATCACATCAGCCAGAGTAGGTTCAGTCATATCACCGAAAGTCTGAACAAGCACAAAATATTTGCTCAGTACACATACATTGTGAGTGGTTAACCCCTTTTTATTACACCAAACCTTAATCCCTAAGGCATCCATATCACCTTCACTGGTGTAACACCAGCTTGAAGATAAATAAATGGGCTATCCAATCACTATACAGTATACAGCATTCATACAGGGTTAATCACCCAATCCCAGATGAGCCCCCAATAATGTAACCCTCTCACTGTAAGCTCATAATGAGTTACCTATTATCATGAATACAAACTAACAGCAACATAACTCTACAATACATGGGAATAATGATGAAAAGACCATTACCAGTTAATAAATGAGTCTAGGATGAAAATAATTCAGGTAAACACATAAAATACATAAAATACAGAGTGAATCTGCAGATGCTGGAAATAAATGAAAACACAAAATGCTGGTAGAACTCAGCAGGCCAGACAGCATCTATGGGAGGAGGTAGTGATGATGTTTCGGGCCGAAACCCCACTCCTGATGAAGGGTTTTGGCCCGAAACGTCGTCACTACCTCCTCCCATAGATGCTGTTTGGCCTGCTGAGTTCTGCCAGAATTTTGTGTTTTTATTTTTTTTAGATAAAGTACATAAATGTTTGAATGTTCCTTTTAAGGGAAAAAAGACCCTGTATGAATACTGACAGACACCCATACAAATTTAGTGTTTTCTAGGAAGCAATAATTCAGCTCACACCAGTTTAAGCTTAGATTTAAATTGCATTGACAAGATATTTTAAACTATAACAAAGTAAAGGGCCCATTGTATGTGCGTGTAGATATATAAATAACACACACAAACTACTGGAGGAACTCAGAAGGCCAGGCAGCATCTGTGGAAAGGAGTGAGCAGTTGGTGTATTGGGCTGAGACCCTTTCACAGGATTCAGGAATGGTCTTGGCCTGAAACATCGACTATTTACTCTTTTTCATAGATTTTGCCTGGCTTGCTGAGTTCATCCAGCTGTTTATGTATGTTGCTTGGATTTCCAGCATCTACAGATTTTTTTTTTGCTTATAATTGGACCATCACATATACAGTATATCAGTTTACAGTACGCACAAAATTGTTGGAGATCATTGTCACATAATCAATCCAGTTTGCTTCAGTTTGTTTACTCATGCCACCAAAATGGCTCTGCACTGAAAAACCATATTCTTCTGCCATGTTGGTTGTCTATTTTGTAACTCTTTCTCAAAACTTCTTCGATCCTGTGCACTCTCAAATGGCTACCCCCATCATCCTTTTCTTTCTCCTGGGCATCTTATTGGCCAAAATGTTAGCAAGACAAATTCTATTGGCTGATACAACAAGCCTAACTTATTAATCTACGGAATTTTTATTTTAAAGAGCAAAATGAAATACTCACTTGAAACTATGAATTATTGAGTGCATAATGTAACTAAAGGAACAGTTTTTAATATAGATTTACATTTTGAAGAAATCTACAGAAAATAAAATGCCCAATAGCATAACTGAACTAATAAAATTAAGCATTGTCCTAAAGCAGGGTATTAGATGGGTGGAGCTAAAGATGGCAGCCAGTTCACCAGCAAAATAGTTAAATTCTTCCTTTTCTAATGTCCCAATTTTCCTTTTCAGTGTAGCTGGATCTTTGATCTACAGCAGCGCTCAAAACTGTGCTTCTGCACAACGGCATGTTCCTGTTCTTTGAGCTCATTAATCAGCCATGTTTCTGTATGTCTGGGTCTGGCCTAAAGTCTCACAGCGAGAGTGTCTGTCAGAAGGCTCTGCACCCAGTAATCAATCAATCTCTCTCGCTATCAATAGTGAGGGAGAGTTTGCTGCCGATTCTCGAGTCAGAGAACTCAAAATGAAAAGTCATGTTTCAGATTGACTGCAATAGCAAAGTAGCAACTGTGGTCTCCTCTGTCGCTGTGGAAGGAGTGGTGTGAGAGAGAGAGCCTGTGGGATGTCAAAAACGTTGGAGTGCGCATTTAGTTTCTGATGGTCTCTCTTTGAGTGCTTTAATGTTGCTTGCACGTTAAGTGGTGGGAATGCTGGTGGGAATGCTAGAATAATTGCAGGATGGGGAGGGAAGGGTTGATGATACCTACTGCTGCTTGTACATGGGGGAAGGGTAGGGGGCTTTGGGTTCTTACTTATTTCCGTCATTCGTTCTTTGGGGTTTTTCTTCTGTTTCTTGGATGTCGCAGAGAGTAAGAATTCCAGGTTGTATATTGTCCAGATTCTCTGATATTAAAAAGAGCTATTCAACTATTACAATTAGAGGAAAGTCTGAACAGCCCCAAGTGACATTTTAACTTGGTGTGAGCTTGCAGCATGTAAGGTGCCTGTACAAATTAAACACTGCAAGTTTGTTAAATGTTTGCTAATAGCAGCAGGATTCTTTCTTGGCCTCAAGGCACCAGTGGCATGAGAACGAAGAGCCTGTCTGCCTCTGTGAGTGTCACTATGCTTTTGGGTTGAACCCCTATTTATTGTGGCACCTTTCGCCTGGTTCTTGGGATTTCACCCAGATCGAGGAGTCATGATTACCAGTGCCCAGACCCAGGATGATTTCACGAGACAGAATTCGGAGTTCCCCTGACAAAAGCAATTAAGTGGAGACTATGAATTGTGAGCCCTGAAATTTTTGTGGAAATCTTTGTAACTTACTAAATAGTATTCTGTGTAGTTTGGTTGTGCTTTCAGGTTTATGATAATAAATTAGGCTCAAATTCCTTGGTTGTGCTTGTAAACTTATCACCACCCCTCCTAGGCACTCGAATCATTTGGGTCTTATCAACCCAGCGCATTACATTTTGGCACTGTGCGCAGGGTCCAGGAAAAAATGGTGGTGGACAAGCAAGTTGAGAGATACTGTAGCCGAGACTTTTTAGGTCCTTCGACGGATGGATAATTCTGAGGGTTTTGGATCACTGGCTAATGCTCTGTGTAAATGGGGTCTTCCCAGATGATGAGAGAAGGTGATGTTAAGCTTCTGTGTGCGATATCACAATGCCTTAAGCACATAGGTAGCTTTTCCCTCTAAGAGGGACTATTTTTCTCAAGTAGGGTGGATTTTTATGACTGCGTTGTGACAGATAAATACTGAGAAAGCCCAGCTGTCTGAGGAAACTTCATGACCACAGCGCGAGTTAGCTTATTTGAGTTCTCAGAACACTATTTTAAACAAAATGCCATGCGCAGCACAAGAACACACGGAGCACTCTGAAGTTAAACAAGTTGCCATGGCTATGGCATCAGATACCAGGGACAGGGGTTTCTGCTATGATAATGCCTTGGATGGGGGCTGGACCCAATTTAATTGAGGCGTGCCCCCTCAGACACGTAAATGATAAAAGAGGAACTCTGGAATGCTGATGAACAAAATCAAGCTGTGGTGGCTGTCCCTATCACCACTGAGGCCACTATTGGTAACTACACCATCAGTGAATTACAGTTAAATCAGTTTGCCCCTCCACTGGCCACAGATGTTCCAGATGTGGTGACCCAAACAGAGGACTTTTCTAATGGGACTGGCAGTTATCATGCCACCATTGATTTGGCTAATGCTTTCTTCATTCCTATTGCTAAGCATTCCCCAGATCAGTTTGCATTTACATGAAAGGGCCTTTAGTGCACCTTTACAACACACACAAAATGCTGGAGGAACTCAGCAGGTCAGGCAGCATCCAGGAAAAGAAGCCCTTTTCCATAGATCCTGCCTGGCCTGCTGAGTACCTCCACCATTTTGTGTGTGTTGCTTGGATTTCCAGCAGCTGTACATTTTCTCGTTTGTGATTAGATCAGTACACCTTTATGTGGTTTCCACAGGAATATGTATAAGGTCTTTGCCACGGTGTATTGGCACGGGATCTGCATGAGTGAGTCTTATCCCACAGCATTAAAGTAGGTCACTGTATAGATGATGAGTCATTGTGGGGATCCTCTGAACAAGAAGTTTCTGAAACCCTTAGTACTTTGATTGATCACATGCAATCGAAGGAATGCGGAATTACCCCAGATAAAATACAGGGCCCAGCTACCACCGTTCGTTTTCTGGAAATACAATAGATTAAGGGTGATAGTATAATTCTGGATAATGTCAGAAATTGGATCTTAGACATAGCACTCCCATGACAAAACAAGGTGCCCAACACTTTGTTGGCCTGTTGGGATCTAGTGACATCATATATACCATTTGACTCTGCTCCTTCGACCCTTGTACACTGCGACCAGAAAGAAATTTAGTTTTGTTTGGATCCCCGAGCAACAATCAGCTTTTGAGGATGCAAAGGAGGCTGTCAGTGTGGCCTTACCCCTGTCTCCTCATCGAGAAGGCCTCCCATTTGAACTATAAGTTTCTGTTGAAGATTATGTGGCAGAGTATGCAGAAAGGAAAATGTCTCTGGGTTTCTCATCCTGATGCTGCCACCGGATTCACTGTGTTTGAGAAGCAGCTTCTTGCCTGCTTCTGGTCTTTAGAAGACACCGAACCACAGGCGGCGACTTCTCTCATCTCCCTCCAGCCCAACTTTCCTATTATGGGATGGGTACTCTCTGACACACTCACCCATAAGGCGTGGCCTGCACAACGGAGTTCAGTTGTCCTGTGGAGGTGGTACATTTCTGAAGGAGCATCAAAGGGGCCGGACAGAATCAGTAAAATACATGCACTGACTGCTGAGTCCTCTCAGCCACACCTGAAGTTACTCGGGTTGAAGTCTCGACTGTTGCGTGTGGCGTTCCACACCTGGTTCACCGACAGCTCCGCAATATGGAAGAATGGTTGTCGTCGTTGGAAGGTTGCTGCCTCGAAGCCTCTCACCCAACAAGCTCTGAAGAAGGAAGGAAGGCTCTGATGGGTCGAGTCACTATGCAGGACTTGTAGCAGTGCATACTGTCATTATGCACGAAACCGAAAAAGCTCGTAATAATGCCGATTCTCTGGCGTTGTTAATGGACTTGCTGTCTGGTTGCTCTGATGAAACCAGCAGTCTTATACTGTTATGGGACATCCTCTATGGGGAACAAAGTCACTGAAGGACGTTTGGAACCGATCATTGCATGCTATCATTTCAGTTCACCATGTCAACGCCCATTTGAAAGACAATTTGCTAAAGACAAGATCAAAGAGCATTGCTGAAAAACTGGCTCGTGTTGACACAGTGACTTCTAACCCCCAGCCTCAAGTACTGCTATTGCCACTTGTTCAGTGGGTCCAAGAATATTCTCACCATGTGGAGCGGGCTAGGAAACAGGGATTATTCCTTCCCACTTCCCCCAGTGGCTCACACAGCGGCTGGGAATTGCAGTCTATGACTAGAAATTAAGGACTGACAGCTTTTAAAAAATCCACTAGCTGCTTTTAGAATTGGTTGTGCCCCTGCTCATGTTTGGCAAGTAGATTGTGCTGGTGCCCTTCCTTTACAGAAGTGATTCTAGTACCTCCCCACAATGATAGACATGCATTCTAGTCCTTTGATGCCATTCCCTACCGTTAAAGCTAATGCCATTCAGGATTAGAGCATCTCGTTTCTGTGTGTGACGACCTCCTTGAAATTCTATCTAAAAATCTTTCACACTTTATGGTTCCAGGGTACGAGAGTGGGTTGTCTCCCATGGTGTGAGTGAGTCTTTCATGTCCCTATTATCCCCAGGCCAGTGGTCTGATTGCACAAATGAATATACATTTTGGTCCAAGACCAATGGCATTCTTCTCTTCTACAAGAAGTAATTTCTTCAAGAAGATATAACGACTTGAAATTCAATCACACCAGCGCATATTCTGGATTCTTCAACATTAGCTTACAGCTTCACTGACATGTCAGTCTATGGCCTCCTCTATTACCACGATGAGGCCACGTCCAGGTTGGTGGAGCAACATCAGGGTAGTCCGACTGCATGAAAATCCATTTCTCAAACTTCTGGTAATGAACCCCACCTTCACCATTCCCCAATCCCCCCCTCTCTCCCACCATATTTCATCACCGCTCTCTGGTGCTCCTCCCACATTCCACTCTTCCATGGTCTTCTGTCCTCTCCAATCTGATTCCCACTCCTCCAGCCCTTTATCTCTTTCACCAATCAACTTCCCAACTCTTCACTTCATCCCTCCTCCTCTCCAGTTTCACCCATCACCTACCACCATGCACCTCTTCCTCCCCTCCCTCATATCTTCTTACTCTGACTTCTCCTCGTCCTTTCCAGTCCTGATGAATGATCTTGGCCTGAAGCATCGACTTTTCACTCTTTTTTATAGATGCTGCCTGGTCTGCCGCATTTGGCCAACATTTTGTGTGTTTGCTTTTAATTTATAGAGTTCAAAAAAAAGTTTGTCACAATATATTATCAGCACGTTGTATTCATTTCATAACATTTCACCCAAGTTTTAACTCGTCACACTGATTTTTAAACGAGTACAAACAATATTCCCTACTGCTATGCACAGGACTGCCCGCCATTACCTTGTTGAAGTGAATATCGGGGTGGGTAGTCGGAGCTGGAATCGCCGCAGCAGCGGAGTATCGCATCACTCGCGAGATCCTGAACAAGCGACTAACTACCGATTGCAGCATTCTCCGTGTTCGTCCAGAATCAACCTCCCAGGCAGAAAAAAACTCTTATTCAAATTCAATTAACTTGTCCTAAAAATTGTGCCCAGTTGTATCATTGCACAAATAGCACATTTTCTTAGAATAATTTCGTGTCAGAGCATTAATGGGTTTCTAGATGTGTTTACTCTGAATGGCTTCTATCCTGATTTACAAATAAAACCATGCAAAATGACACTATTGCTCAAACCAAGCCCACACGAATTGATGCTTTGAACTGCTTTTATTGAAAGATTGCAATGAAGTTTATATTGAATTGTCTTGGGAAAACAAGGCGTGTCCAGCCTTCTTTGGTTACTCTGAACTTCATCCACGCAGGCTTATTGACACAGATTGCCGAAGAAGAAATTTGCAAGGTTGGTTTGTACAATTGGTTGTTTGACAGAACATTAGGGCCTCCATTGCTGTGACATTTACAGTTTGGCTGTTGCAACACACATGATGCACCATCAATAACTCACACTGAGACGTAAGGCGAGATATCGGCTTTTATTGACTGGAAGAAGGAACCAGGAGTGAGTGTCCATCATACCATGTCCTGGAGACTGAGGCCGAGCGTCAGGCCTCAGATCGCCTTTATACAGGGGCCTGTGGGAGGAGCCACAGGAGCAGTCAGCAGTGGGCGTGTCCCGACAGGCACATAGTTCACCACATTCACCCCCCCTTTGTTTGAAAGAGTCCCCATGTGGCGACGTTTCTTACAAGTCAAGTCTAGCAGGTGGTCGAATCTGTCGCTGCGATCTCCGTAGCACCGGCTGTGATCGCATGGATGCAGGCGACATTGGTGATTGCACAGGGGACGGAGGTTGCACTTGTTCCTGCCCACTAGGCGCCGGTGATCCCTCACGCATGTGCGAGGCGCCTGGTATAAATGCGTACGAAACGCCCGGTATACAAGTGTCGTGAGGAGTCTGTGTAGGGCCTGGTGAGTACGGTGTCACCTCTGGTGCAGGGTTCATAGTTACCGGAGAGCCTTCTGGGTAGTGGTCTGCTGCACCTGCGGGTGCCAGGTCGCGGATGGAGACCGTGTCCTCCCGCCTATCAGGTAAGACCACGTAAGCATACTGGGGGTTCGCATGTAGAAGGTGAACCCTCTCTACCAGCGGGGAGTATTTATTGCTCCTCACATGTTTCCGGAGCAGCACTGGGCCTGGGTACGTCAGCCAAGCCGGTAGGGTGGTCCCAGTGGCAGACTTCCTGGGAAAAGAGAATAGGCGTTCGTGAGGGGTGGCATTGGTGGACGTACATAACAGAGAGCAGATAGAGTGCAGTGCCTCAGGGAGGACCTCCTGCCAGCGAGAGACCGACAACCCTTTTGACTTAAGGGCTAAAAGTGTGGCCTTCCACACTGTGGCATTCTCCCGCTCCACCTGGCCATTACCCCGGGGATTATAACTCGTGGTCCGACTGGTAGCAATGCCCCTAGCTAGCAAGTACTGGCGCAGCTCCTCACTCATAAAGGAGGACCCTCTATCGCTGTGGATATAGCAGGGATACCCGAACAGAGTGAAGAGCTGGCGCAGGGCTTTTATGACGGACGTGGCAGTGGTGTCGGGGCAGGGGATGGCAAAGGGGAACTGTGAGTACTCGTCGATAACACTGAGAAAATAGACATTGCGGTCAGTGGAGGGAAGGGGGCCCTTAAAGTCAACACTCAGTCGTTCAAAAGGGCGGGTGGCCTTGACAAGTTGTGCCGTGTCAGGACGGTAGAAGTGCGGTTTGCACTCAGCACAAATTTGGCAGTCCCTGGTCATCGTCCTGATGTCCTCCAGGGAGTATGGCAGGTTCCGAGCTTTCACAAAATGGTAAAATCGGGTGACCCCCGGATGGCAAAGTTGTGCATGAAGGGTGTTCAGCTGGTCGAGCTGTGTGCTAGCACATGTTCCCCGGGATAGGGCATCAGGGGGCTCATTGAGTCTGCCAGGCCGGTACAGGATATCATAGGTGTAGGTGGAGAGTTCTATTCTCCACCGCAAAATCTTATAATTTTTGATTTTGCCCCGCTGTTGGTTGCTGAACAGGAACGCAACCGAGCGCTGGTCGGTCAGCAAGGTGAACCTTTTGCCAACAAGATAGTGCCTCCAGTGTCTAACAGCCTCCACTATGGCCTGGGCTTCTTTCTCCACCGCGGAGTGCCGAATTTCGGAGCCTTGGAGGGTGCGAGAAAAGAATGCTACTGGCCTGCCTTCCTGATTGAGGGTAGCAGCCAGAGCAAAATCGGAGGCATCACACTCCACTTGGAAGGGAGCGGTCTCGTCCACGGCATGCATCGTAGCTTTGGCAATGTCCTCTTTAATGCAGCTGAAGGCCGCGCGGGCCTCAGTAGAGAGGGGAAACGAGGTAGACTTGACCAGGGGGCGTGCCTTGTCTGCGTAATGGGGGACCCATTGGGCGTAATAGGAAAAAAAACCCAGGCACCGTCTGAGGGCCTTGAGAGTGGTGGGAAGAGGGAATTCTAACAGGGGGCGCATACGTTCGGGATCAGGGCCAATAACCCCGTTTTCCACGACATACCCAAGTATAGCAAGGCAGGTGGTTCCAAACACACACTTGTCCCTGTTATAAGTAAGGTTCAGAGCTGCAGCCACTTGGAGAAATCGTTGGAGGTTGGCGTCGTGATCTGGCCTGTCGTGACCACAGATGGTGATGTTATCCAGATAGGGAAATGTGGCCTTCAGTTGGTACTGGTCCACCATCCGGTCCATTTCCCTCTGGAAGACAGAGACACCATTCGTGACACCGAAAGGGACGCGCAGGATAGAGCCTGCCACCCGCCTCGAAGGCGGTGTAGGGGCGGTCCTCTGGGCAGATGGGGAGCTGGTGATAAGCGGATTTCAGATCTATTGTCGAGTACACCTTGTTCTGAGCAATCTGGTTGACCATATCCGCGATGCAGGGTAGGGGGTACGCGTCAAGCTGCGTGAACCTATTGATGGTTTGACTATAGTCCACCACCATCCTATTTTTCTGCCCAGTCCGAACAACAACCACCTGGGCCCTCCAAGGGCTTGAGCTTGGCACAATGATCCCCTCCCTGAGCAGCCGCTGCACTTCCGACTGAATGAAGGCCCTGTCCCCCGCGCTGTACCGCCTGCTTTTAGTTGCCACAGGCTTACAGTCAGGGGTCAGGTTGGCGAACAGCGGTGGGGGAGGGACCTTGAGAGTGGAGAGGCTGCAAGTGGTGTCGGTAGCGCAGCTGTCGGCCTGGTTCTGGATGGGATGTGTGTGCCCGTGTGTGTGTGTGGTCAGTAGCGGGGTATGTGAAGAAGTCCCACAAAACTGAGGATTCCTGACAGTGAGTGGTGGGAGGGGCCCGTCATATACCATAGTCACACTTTCGAGATGGCTCTGGAAGTCCAGCCCCAATAGCACAGGTGCGCACAGATTAGGCATGACCAGGAGCTCAAAGTTCCGATATTCTGTGCCTTGCACCACCAATGTTGCTACACAACCCACCCGGATGTCTGTGGACTGCGACCCAGAAGCCAAATGGAACCTCCGACTTACCGGCCGCGTTGCGAGTCCGCAGCGTTGCACTGTGTCCGGGTGAATAAAACTCCCAGTGCTGCCCGTGTCAAACAGGCATCTAGTCCGGTGCCCCTCCACCCGGATGTCCATCATGGACCTTGCAAGCTGGTGTGGGGCGCTTTGGTCGAGAGTCACAGTGGCCAGAGACCCGGTAAGCATCGGAGGGCCGGGGGCGGGGCGTGCTGACGTCGACAAAGATGGCCGCCCACATCCGGGCATGCAAGATGGCGGCCCCCACGTTTCACCCGCAGCGCTGCACTCCACTCGAGGTTGAGACTTACAGACCTTGGCGAAGAGGCCCCGCTTTCCGCAGCTGGAGCAGGTCGCTTCTCGCGCTGGACAGCGTTGTCGAGGGTGTTTTTTCTGGCCGCAGAAATAACAAAGCATGGGCATCTGACGGGCCACAGCCGTGGTCAGGGTCGGGGAGCTCGTGGAATCGCGATTGGCGGCGGCGTTGGCAAATTCGCTCCCGGGAGCCGGCGGCAGCGGCGGGGCCTGAGGTGTCCACGGAACCAGCGGGGAATCGCGCGACTGGACAGCGTCAGCATTATGCAAAGCAGCTTCTAGAGCGTTGGCTGTCTCCATCGCCGAGCTTAAGGTAAGGTCGGCATTTTCCAGCAGCCGCTGGCGCATGTACACTGACCTCAGTCCCGTCACAAAGGCGTCTCGCACCAGCAGCTCCGCATGCTGTTCTGCCGTGAGCGTCTTGCAGTCGCAAGCTCGGACGAGTGTCTGTAGTGCTCGGAGAAACTCAGCGCATGATTCGCCAGGCCGCTGTTGCCGGGTAGCTAAATGATGTCTTGCGTAGACGGTGTTCACCGGCCGCAGGTACTGTCTTTTGAGGGCGTCCAGTGCCCCATCGTAGGTTGGCAGGTCCCGGATAATGGAGTAAACTTTGGGGGTGACCCTCGAGAGTAGGATTCTGTGCATAACGGCGGGTTCAGTTGCACGAACCTCCTCCAAGTACGATTGGAAGCATGCAAGCCAGTGTTCAAAAGCGAGAGCTGCGTCAGGGTCTTGAGGGTCCAAATCCAACCTTTCCGGACGCAAAACGGTTTCCATGTTGTAAAACTTCCAGTCAATAAAATTGATGCACCATCAATAACTCACACTGAGACGTAAGGCGAGATATCGGCTTTTATTGACTGGAAGAAGGAACCAGGAGTGAGTGTCCATCATACCATGTCCTGGAGACTGAGGCCGAGCGTCAGGCCTCAGATCGCCTTTATACAGGGGCCTGTGGGAGGAGCCACAGGAGCAGTCAGCAGGGGGCGTGTCCAGACAGGCACATAGTTCACCACAAACACAAATGAGTCATGTGGCAGTGGGATAAGGACAGATGATATCAGTGGTTTGTGCTGTGATCAGAGGGTCATGAGAGGGCTCTGGTATGGAGAAAGGCCATTCAGTTCATTGACCAGCATTTCACTAATCTTCAAAGTTCAAAGTGCAGTTCTTATCTAATTAATTAATCTTTCATCTAAATTAATCTTCTGATCTTATTCTACCCACATTCTCATCAACCACTCCTGGATTTTACCATTCCTTCATCATCATTATGTGCCCTGTCCTATGACATAGGTGATCGAAGTCCTGTGACCTTGATTGTTCTTGGCAAATTTTTCTTCAGTAGTGCTGAGTTTCTCCAATATTTTGTGTGTGGTGCTTGGATTTCATGCATATGGAGATTGTCTCATGTTTGTAAATGTTTGTACAGTATCTTCAGAAATGATATCAAAAAATTAATGTTATTGCTGTTAATTATTCAAGTAGCTATAAATATATATTGTAATAACATAAGGTATAGGAGCATAATTTGGCCATTTTGCCTATCGGGTCTGCTCCTCCATTTCACCATGCTGGTCCATTTCCCTCTCAACTCCAATCTCCTGCCTTCGTGCCCTGACTAGTAAAGAACCTACCAGCCTCTGTCTTAAATACACCCAGTGACTAGAGGTAATGAGTAAATTTATTCTTAAATAACGTAAACTCAACAATGACATTTTCTAATTTCAATTCTACTCTAGGTTCCCCATTATCAGTCTTCCTGTTCAATTTCAATGACTATCTTTCCTGAAGCTTTGATGACTTCACCTCCAAGCCTTCTCTCTCTGGATTGTGGATGTAACTCCTCTGTAATTGCTTCTGGCCTCTCTTATCATAATGCAGGTACAAAAATACAATGGTGGAGATTGCAGCATGATGGAGGAACCCAGCATTTTGTGCGTATTGCTTGGATTTCCAGAATCTGCAGGTTTATTAATCACCTGCCTGCACACTCACTAGGTTTCCCCCGTCGTCCATGAACTGTCAAAGAAGAGAAAAGGTAACACCTGGGAAAAGGAGCCTACATAGGCTAGGTGTTCCTTGTGGTCATGATGTGATCTCCACCTGACCGATGTGGGGTCCGCCACATCTGCAATGGTTGGTCTCTAGTGTTGTTGTTACTTGAACCCCCAGAATCATCCATTTTGATTCTTTTTCTTATCAGGTCAATCTATGATGTTTTAATTTCATTGGCTCGAGGTCATCTGACCAACGTGAGTCAGGTTCCCATTGGATGTAACCCAGGGCAACAAGCAGTGTTGTTCTATGACCTTCCCTTCAGCCTTGTGCCTGAGGTGACTTCTCTTGTTCTGTCCAACTGAGAATGTTCAGATCAGTCTAACCAGGTCACACAAAACCTGGACCTAGACAACCAGAACACAGGCTGTTCCTTCTTCAAACCTGCCAATATTCCAAGATTCAGAGTACATTTAAATCGTTGTTGTTACTGTAGAAATTAAAACACAAATTAACTTTTAGTAAAGCTTTTTAATACACAAAACAACAAATAAAATCAGAAGGCCTTCTGAGCGAGCTTGAACGAACCACTCGTACAGGGAGCCATCGAGGCTGACATCTTTGGCTGTCTTCAAGCTTTTGGCTTTTAGTCCTGCTTCTTCTTCAACTTTGCAAAGTGACGCCCCTAACTTTTTTCGGGAGGTTTCCAGCCACGAAGTGTTGATACTGGTATCCCAAGGTCTCATGCAACTTGAATTTAACTTTTAGTCTTGATCGCGTTAAGTGCGTGAAGCTTATCTTTCACAGAAAAAGAATTTCTTTTTCTAGCAGTTTGTTCCATTTTGAGCAAAACAAAGGTCCAATGACTCACACAAAATGCCGGTGGAATGAGCAGGCCAGGCAGCTCCTGGTTGAGACCCTTCATCAGGACTAACGGAAAAAAGAGATAGTAAGAGATTTGAAAGTGGGAGGGGGAGGGGGAGACTCAAAATGATAGGAGAAGACAAGAGGGGGAGGGATGAAGCCAAGAGCTGGGAAGTTGATTGGCAAAAGGGAAACAAGGCTGGAGAAGGAGGAATATGGATTGACATGGACATGGATGATCATGGAGTTCATTGACTCATCGCGTTATATGCGAATTTGCGTTAAATCTGAGCGCATAAAATCGGGGTTTCACTGTATGTATGCTTTGAACCCTGAGACTTGTTTTCCCCACAGACAGCCACAAAATAAAGGAAAATCTGGATGCCATTCAAAGAAAAACAACAAACCGTGCCACACACAATTTTAAAAAAATCATGCAAATGGCAACAAGAAAGAGCGAAAAACACAGAATATAAAACACATAATTGAAAGAATCCAGGCATATTCAGTTCAGCTCAGTGGTTATCTGCAGGCTGCCCGGATTCAAAATTGCCCAAATTTGCAACAAAAAAAGAGGTGACCAGAAACCAGAAACACATCATTATGTGAATACGGAGTCCAATCCACAATCCTCGTCAATTAAACTTTGCTCCAGGACCATCCTCCAACTTCATTGAGGGAGAGGGAGATCATTCAAATGCAAGGACCTTCCCTTGGGAGCAGTGAGCAAGAGGGAAAGTGAGACCACCACACACAGTCACCTTCCTCCAGCAGCAGCAGGCAAGAGGCTAGTAGACAGTGAGCACTTGTTCACCTTCTGCTCTTGCCTTGATCTTTGTCGGTGCTTTAGTTGGCAGATTGGTGAGAAATGGAGTCAATCGTGAGCTCAGGCCCTGTCTCCAGGCTTCTTGGCCTCCAGGTTGCCTGCTTCACATGGAATCCTCTTGGAGACAGCAAAGTCCTAGATCACTCAATTGGCCCAAAACACACCACCAGAATGTAGATCACAGGCACTGAACAGTGGCAGAACCACATTTGAAAGAACAAGAAGATGTGAAAGAAGTAGCTTTGTGAACCATCTGGAGGACATCGTCCTTGGTAGCATTGTTCACTGGTGCCATCTCCTTCTAGAAGCTTTACCTAGTATACAGCTTCTTATCTGAGAATAGCCTCTGTTTTAGCAGATCATTAACTGAAACTCCTTGTGACCACATTCAACTGCTCTGACATTTGGCCCATTGAATCAACATTATTTAATCATAGCTGATTCATTACCCCTCTCAACCCTATAACCCTGATATTTTTATTGCTCAAGAGCCTATCAAACTCCTACCTGGGTGTCATTGTACACCAGTCATTGAAGGTGGGCATGCAGGTACAGCAGGCGGTGAAGAAGGCAAATGGTATGTTGGCATTCATAGCAAAAGGATTTGAGTACAGGAGCAGGGAGGTTCTACTGCAGTTGTACAAGGCCTTGGTGAGACCGCACCTGGAATATTGTGTGCAGTTTTGGTCCCTAATCTGAGGAAAGACATTCTTGCCATAGAGGGAGTACAAAGAAGGTTCACCAGATTGATTCCTGGGATGGCAGAACTTTCATATGAAGAAAGACTGGATTGACTAGGCTTATACTCACTGGAATTTAGAAGATTGAGGGGGGATCTTATTGAAACGTATAAAATTCTAAAGAGATTGGACAGGCTAGATGCAGGAAGATTGTTTCCGATGTTGGGGAAGTCCAGAATGAGGGGTCACAGTTTAAGGATAAAGGAGAAGCCTTTTAGGACCGAGATGAGGAAAAACTTCCTCACACAGAAAGTGGAATTCTCTGCCACAGGAAACAGTTGAGGCCGGTTCATTGGCTATAGTTAAGAGGAAGTTGGATATGGCCCTTGTGGCTAAAGGAATCGGGGGTATGGAGAGAAAGCAGGTACAGGGTTCTGAGTTGGATGATCAGCCATGATCATACTGAATGGTGGTGCAGGCTCGAAGGGCCGAACGGCCTACTCCTGCACCTATATTCTATGTTTCTAAACTCAGCTCTAAATATACTCATTGACTGTGGCAATGAATTCCACAGGTTCCCACCCTCTGGTTAAAGAAATTCCTCCTAATATTCCTCCTCTCATGTCTAGTCTATCCAGGCCATTCAATATTCTGTAGGTTTCAATGAGATCCCCACTGATTCTTCTAAACTCCAGTGAGTACAGACCCAGAATCATCAAACACTCCTCATCTGTTAAATCTCCTCTGGACCATCTCCAATGCCAATGGGGGTTGGTAAAGGTACGTTTAGTGATAGGATCCTTTTGAAGATGGTGGAAGTTGCAGAGAATTGTGTTGGGTGCAGAGCCTCATGGATGGCAGGTGAGGACAAGAGGAACTTTATCCCTGTTAAGTCAGTGGGAAGATGAGGAGAGCACAGATATCTGGGAAATGGAGGAGATACAGATAAGGGCAGTATCTATGGTGAAGGAAGGAAAAACCATTCTTTGAAGAAGGGGGATATCTCTGATGTCCTGGAAAGAAAATCATCATCCTGGGAACAGATGCAGCAGAGATAAAGGAACTGAGAAAAGGGAAACGCATCTTTATAGGAGACAGGGTAGGAAGAGATATAGTTAAGATAGCCGTGGGAATCAGTAGGTTTATAAAAGGTATCGGTACACAGTTTGTCTCCTGACTTGGAGATAGAGAGATCAAGAAAGGGGAGAGAGGTGTCAGAAATGGGCAGTGAATTTAAGAGAAGGGTGAAAGCTGGAGGCAAAGTTGATGAAATTGACAAGCTCAGCATGGGTGCATGAAACAGCACCAATGGAGTCATCAATTAGCGCAGGAGGAGTTGGGGAGCATTTCCAGGGTTGGCTTGAAACATGGACTGCTCTACATAGCCAACGAAAAGACAGACATAGCTGGGGCCCATGTGGGTGACCATGCATACCCGTTGAGTTTGGAGAAAGCAGGAGAGGCCAAAGGAGAATTTGTTGAGTGTGAAGACAAGTTCAGCCAGATAGAGGAGGGTGGTGGTGGAGGGGAACTGGTTGGGTTTTTTGTTGAGAAAGGAGTGAAGAGCTTTAAAATCTTCTTGATGGGGAATAGAAGCGTTAAGTGATGTGGCATCTATGGTGAAAATGAAGTGGTCAGGGCCTGGAGATTAAAAGTTGTTGAAGAGATTGAGAGCATGTTAAGTGTTGTGGATGTAGGTGGGAAGGGACTGAACCGGGGGATAGAATGGAGTCAAGGTATGTGGACGTGAGGTCAGTGGGCAGAGACAATGAACCAACCTGTATAATCAGGTTTGTGGATCTTGGGTAGCAGGTGGAAATGAGTGTAAGAGAATTATGACATTGGTGTCATTGGATGGGTGATCCCAAGAGCTGATGCAGTTACTGATGGTGTGGGAGACAGTGGCAAGGAATAATAAGAAGTGCTGGCTGATAATTGCTGTCTGGCTTCAGCAAGGTAGAGGTCAGACCATCAGACTACAACAGCACCCACTTTGTCTGCGGGCTTGACGGTGAGACTGGGCTGGGTGCAAAGAGAGCGGACAGCAGTGCGTTCAGAAAGGATGAAGTTCGAGGAGTGCTGACATTGAACTGGTTGATGCCTCATGGGCAATTAGAGACTAAATGACCCACAGCAGGTAGAGGACCAGAGCAGGATGTCCAAGAAGGAAGTAGATGTCCAGAATCAGGTTTAACATGACCAGCATATGTCATGAAATTTGTTAACTACGGCAGCAGTACAATACAATACATGATAAATAGGTATAGAGAAAAAATGGTAGTTTTGTTGTAACATGGTATCCTGGCTAGTATCAGTGGTACTGAAATTCTGTGAAGATTCAACTAATCTATACAATAACCTTTAGACAGGCAAAATCACAGAGAAATTGTGCAAATACCTGTGTTTTAAATCAGTTCTCCTGGTCTTCTATTAAGATTTTGACAGAGTATCAGCAAGGCATCTTTGGAGTTGATTCAGGGAGGGTATTTTGTTAGACTCAGAATCAGAATCAGGTTTAATATCACCAGCAAATGTTGTGAAATTTATTGATTTTGCAGCAGCAGTATATTGCAATACATAATAAAAACTGTGAATTACAGTAAATATATACATACATATCTTAATAAAATAGTTAAATTAAATTAAAAAGCTAATGAGATAGTGTTGATGGTTTCAATGTCCACTCAGAAATCAGATGTAGAGGAGTTAAAGCTGTTCCTGAATCATCGAGTTTATGCCTTCAGGCTTCTGTACCTCCTCCCTGTTGGTAGCAATGAGAAGAGGGCATGTCCTGGGTGATGGGGGTCACCCAAGTGATAAGTTCAGAATAAAAAATGTAGCAGAAAGAAAACTTCTTGTCTTGTGTCTGTCCTGACATTTTAATTGTCTCCAGTGTTTATCAGCTGCCCTTGTCCTGCCTTTCAACAGGAAGCAACCTTTAACTTTGAACATAAAATCCTGTCCTTGAAAAAGAGTTCTTTCTCCTGATTTGTGTGATTCATTTCTGTTGTTTCCTAATGACCCCCTTATCTTTCCTTTCCATGTACTCCCTGTCAGTAAACTGTTTGTCATTGCTTTCATCTCTTAATGTGGCTGAATTTTCTTCACTGGTGTAGCAAATCTTCTGTGACTTCAAATTCTATCATTCTACTGATCACTGCTCATCCAGGCCAACAAATCATGTGAAGGACGTGCACTGGGGTGTAGACATTATTCAGCATAATCTTGATATCATCTGACTATAGGAGTACACTGGCTGTCGGAGTGGAGATACATTCTACCAAACGAGGTGTAATGGGCTCTTTCCCTCTGCTGTCCTGACGGTCAGCCTTGGATAATGTGTAGCACCTGCTTACCACCCCGATCAGGGTTACGTAAAGTCATGGGAGCCGGTGGTGGATGGTCATGTGAGTAGTCGGTGCAGATCACAAGTCCTGGTTATGTGACCACTGACACCAGGCAGACAATCTCCAAAGAGTATAGGAAATTTTTTTCCTTAATTTTATGCCATCATCCTTGGATGGTGCAGAGAAATTATTTCAAACATGGTCAGAGCCATATTGTATCCACTTTCAGATACAGTGTTTATGCCTGGAAAACAAATTCTTCCAGCCCCTTCAACTATGACAATATCATAATTGAGATAAATGACTAACGTGATTTTGTTGCATAATCTTTGGAAGTCAGTATCATGTAGAAGTTTTGCTTAAGAATTAACTTTATGGAATGGAGACTATGATATATGGAAAATGCATTATATTATGTACAGTAATATGTTTTCAAAGTTCAAAGTAAATTTATTATCAAAGTGCATATATGTCACCATATACAACCCTGAGATTCATTTTCTTGGGGGCATACTCCATAAATTTATAGAACAATAATCATAACAGAATCAATGAAAGACCGCATCAACTTGGGCATTCAACCAGTATGCAAAACACAACAAACTACAAATATAAAAACAAAAGCAATAGTAATAAGAAATAAATAAGCAATAAATATTGAGAACATGAGATGAAGGGTCCTTGAAAATTAGCCTGTTGGTTGTAGGAACATTTCAATGATGGGGCAAGTCAAGTTAAGTGAAGTTATTCCCTTTGGTTCAACAGCCTGATGGATCAGGGGTAGTAACTGTTCCTGATCCTGGTAGTGTGAGTCCTGAGGCCCTTGTACCTTCTTCCTTCTGGCATAAGTGAGAAGAGAGCATGATTTGGGTGGTGGGGGACCCTGATAATGGACTCTGTTTTTCAGCTACAGTGTTTCATGTAGATGTGCTCAGAGGTGGGGAGGGCTTTACCTATGATGGAGTGGGCCGTATCCACTACTTTCTGTAGGATTTTCTATTCAAGGGCATTGATGTTTCCATAGCAGGCTGTGATGCAGCCAGTCAATATACTCTTCACTATACAGCTATAGAAGTTTGTCAAAGTTTTACATGTCTTGACAAATCTCTGCAAATTCCTTTGTAAGTAGTGGCCCTGCTGTGCTTTGTTCATAATTTTAACAAAATGAAATAGAGTCTCTTTGGGTATTAATGAGAGTAACAGCCAAAGTCTGTATAATATGCTGCTCCGTCACCACAAAATTATTAGAATTTCACTGTATCAACATCACTGCCCACTACTACCTGTAAGTCACGTTTAAGCCCTTTATAAGTGCTTTTGCGTGGAAGAAGTGGTATCTGGGCTGCCCAAGCAGAGACCACCAGAGAAATAACATATGTTTGAAGTTAACTTATGTACATAAAGCTAAGTACAAAACTGCAATTTCCAGAGGCTACTGTTATACTCCCAACAGGCAGTAAAATGTAAAGTTGCATCTGCTAAATCTAAATGTATCTAAATCTCATCTAATCTCAAGTTGAAAAGATGCCTTTAGAATTATTTTTTGGCCTAATGTGCAGGTCGTCAGGTTACACAGTACACCCTTCTCAATGGTGAAGTTAGTGACTTTACCCAGTACCGGTTAGATTTTAGGAAATAGGTGAGGCTGTCAATACTCCTTGATGCCCAGCAAATCTTGCTGAAAGTGCACACATTGAGTAGCTCACAGACATTTTCTGTCTGGACTTGGCTGTGAAGGATGGCCACAGGAATGGGATACAGTTGAATGGTTGGTTCCCATGGAATTAAGCCTAATAACATTCAACAGCCTCAGCAGAAGGAAGAAACAAAAGATCTGTATTGTAATGGATCTCTCTAAAGGATTGTCTCTTAGTAAGATGTTCTGATTTTATTGGGCTTCTCTCCCTGCTGTGAGTTGCTGCATCTGCAATGCCAGACCCCAAAATCACAATAAATTCACCAGCTATAAGCGGCTCCTTCCTGTTCGGAGACTGTAATCAATTAGCCGTCTGGAAGGAAACTGCTGTTAGCCCTCCTTAGCGTCAGGTCAAAAGAGAGGGAAGCATGAATGGGATGTACTGAGATCTTATCTGATTCCTTTGTGTACACTTGTGAAGCAAGCTGAGAATATTTAATTAAGGCTCTTTGGTCCTGATATCTCTGAAAGTATAGCTGGAAAAGGCACACCCCATTATTCAAGTGATCCAGAACTGCAACAAATTGGTCATTTGGGCAAATTATTTCCAATTTTAAGCGATTTCTTGTCATGATTCTGGAACAAGCATTCTTGCATCCTGAGAGGAGTTATAAGGGCACCACTGTAGTGTAGCAGTTAGCGCAATTCTATTACATCCCAGGGCGTAGGGGTTCAGAGTTCAATTCCTGCGCTGTCTGTAAGAAGTCTCTGTATGTCTTCCTCCAGCAAACCCCCTCCCCCGGTGGAATGTGTGGGTTTCCCTGGGTGCTCCAGTTTTCTCCCACACTCCAAAGCTGTACTGGGTAGGTGAATTGGTCATTGTAAATTGTCCCGTGATTAGGTTCGGGTTAAATCAGGGTTGCTGAGGCAGTGTGGCTCAAAGGGTTCGAAGGGCCTAGTCTGTGCTGCATTACTAAATAAAGAAAGACTAAGCTTTTTTACAAATTATGTGCTCTCCATCCACTGTTCCATTCGTTATGTACGACCTTATATTCCGTTTGGGTAGCCTCCAACCTGACAGCATGAACATTGATTTCTCAAATGTCCAGTAATGCCCCCGCCCCCTCCCACCTTCACCATTTCCCACCCCCTTGTCCCTCTCTCTTGTTATCTCCTTGCCCGCCCATCGCCTCCTTCTGGTGTCCCTCCCCATTCCCCTTTTTTCTTTCTTCCATGACCTTCTGTCTCTTACACCAATCAACATCCCAGTCTTTACCTCATCCTTCCCCCTTCAAGTTTCATCCATCACCCGGTGTTTCTCTCTCCCCTCCCGCCCACCTTTTAAATCTACTCCTCAGTTTTTTTTCCAGTCCTGCTTCAGCTCCAATTCACGGACTGTACTTTTTTCCATAGATGCTGCCTGACTTGCAGAGTTCCTCCAGCATTTTGCGTGTGTGTGTATATATATATGTAAAAATTACTCAAACACAACTGAAATATTAAATACACAAAAAAACCTTCTGCTGATTTTCTCTATTTCCTGCTTAAGATGATAAAATCGATGTATTTTGTATTCTTAACCTACAATAAGATCCATCATTTTAGTGGCACATGGATGATAGAGTTAGATTGATCTTGAAGTAGCTTAAAGGGTCAGCAGAACATCATGGGGCTGAAGGGCCTTTGCTGTGCTGTGCTCAACTGTTGAATGATGGAATCACTTCCCCACCTACAGTAAACATATTGCCTGAGCAATTCCTATTAGACCAGGACCACGACATAAATGGGGTGGCATGGTAGCCTAGTGGTTAGCACAATTCTCACTGCGTCCTGTAAGGAATTTGTATGTTCACCCCGTGACTGCGTGGGTTTCCTCCATATGCTCTGGTTTCCTCCCACAGTCCAAAGACGTACTAGTTGGTTAGTTAATTTTGTCATTGTAAATTGTCCCATTATTAGGCTATCAGTAATTTGGGGGTTTCTGGGTGTTCCACTCTGCATTTCAATAAATAACAAAATTTAAATTTCCTTAGTTCACAGCGAAAGTAATGTCCTAATCAGATTTGGGAACTGGACCATGATAATGTCACAGAGCAGAAAAAAACTGTAATTTCCATCTACCCTTGATACACCTGAATTGTGGAGTGCTCAATGCTGACACTGAATAATTAAGTTTAAAAAGCATTTAATCTGGCAGTAATACAATTTGTCCTATTGCCTTTAATTAGAAAAAAATCAAATGTTGTTCAAGTCATTCAGGTCCAGAAATTTAATGCTGGCTATAAAATCATAATTGCTTTCAATGTCAGCAAGGTCAAGCAGCTGATTGCTGACCAGAGGTCCACGAGCCAGTCTTCGAAGGAGGATCAGATGTGCAGAGGGTCAGCGACTTTAAATTCCTTCAGTGTTATTATTTTGGAGGACCTGTCCTGGGCCCAGCTCATAAGTGCAATTACAGCGGAAGCATTTTGAGAAGATTCAGCAGGACATCTAAAACTTTAACAAAGTTCTATAGATGTGTTGTGGAGACTGCATTGACTGGCTGCATCATGGGCTGGAATGGAAATAGTAATGACCCTGAATAGAAAATCCTACAAAAAGTAATGAATACAGTCTAGTCCATCATGTGTAAAGCCCGACCACACTATTGTCCACATCTACATGGACTGTTGTCGCAGGAAAGCAGCATCCATCGTCAAGCACCCCCACAATCCAGGCCATGTTCTCTTCTTGCTGCTGCCACGGTAAAGAATATACAGGAGCCTTGGGACTCACACCGGTAGGTTCAGGAACAGTTATTACCCCTCAAATAGCATGCTTTTGAAACAAAGGGGATAACTTCACTCAACTTTACTTGCCCCATCATTGAAATGTTCCCATAACCTATGGACTCATTTTCAAGGACGCTTCATCTCATGCTCTCAATACTTGTTGCATATTCATTTATTATTATTATTATTATTATTTCTTTTTTTGTATTTGCATTTTGTTGCCTCTTTCCCACTGGTTGTACGCCCAAGTTGGTGCAGCGACCACACCATGGTTTTTATTCTATTATGGACTTATTGAGGATATCCACAAGAAAGTGAATCTCAGGGCTATATATAGTGATATATATGTACTTCGATAATAAATTTACTTCAAACTTTGAACCAGATGGACATTTGCCTTCTGCCAGTCCATACTATGGAAAACAAAATTGACATAGAAATTGTGCTTAGAGTGTTTCCTGGCGTCTGGGTTAACACTGCAGACCCAAATCATATGCTTCAACATATGGATGAAAACTCATTGCCAATTTCTGAAAAGTTCTCATTATTTTTTCATCGTTTGCCTCTAACATTCCTAATCCACTTTATTCTGTGATGATGCAATGGTGGATCTAGACCAGGGGTCCCCAACCTATTTTATGTCATGGACCTATGCCATTAAGTAAGGGGGTCTCTGGACCCCAGGTTTGGAAGCTCTGAGTAAGACTGGGACTTTGTACATTTCTACAATTTCTTGCAGTCATGTGGCAGGCTGTTAGTCACGGCAAAAAGAGAACTAATGTGATCAACCACCGACTCACCTGTTAAATATGGCCAAAGAAGAGGACATGGCCCTTCAGACACTGCCAGAGAACCATCAGTGCTTTCTCAGAGGTCAATGCCCCCGTGATTCAGGGTCTGATTATCTTCAGCCAGCTCCAGACTCCTGAAACACTTTATTTATTTAGAGGTAACAGGTCCTCTGGTTGGATTGTCACCTTGTCGTGGTGGAGAAGCTTGTGTGGTCCTGAGATCCCGAGGGTGATGCCGTCTGGAGCTATGCTCCTGGTAGGGTCACCCATCGTGGTAAGGTCAAGGGTGAGGTCCCTGACAAAGAACAATCCAAACAAGACCTCAACGGTGGAACAGGTGGACGAAGTTACTTTAAACTCAACGGCTGTGAAGGCTGCCGTTCAGCTCCAATCACCATGGTTTCCATGCCATTGGGATCATTTGGTTGATTTGTGAAGTATCGTGTGCTTCTTGGAGTGCAACATCAAGTACACGTTTAACAAATACATGCACAGGCATCTTTGCTCTGTGGAAACAGAACGAAAACCATCATCCTCGACCTCCAGGGCTCGGCACAATGACAAACAGATCCTTCCAGCCCAACAAGCCCAATTATACCCATGTGACCAATTAACCTATTAACCCAATGTGGGAGGAGACTGTCACACCAGGAGGAAGCTCAATGGTCAGGTGGAGAACGTACAAACTCCTTATAGACAGTGACGGAATTGAACCCGGGTCACTGGCAGCGTAACATTGTTACGCTAACCACTACCCTACCTTGCCACCTAAAAATCCATCACTGCAGGTTTACTGGAGAACAGAGAAACATTTTAGGAGTATTTTCCAATCTTCCTGGAGAAAATGTTACCTTCACACCAACTCATGGGATCTTGGATTTGTGAAGCATGAAACAGTTGCCAGAGCATCTGGGTTGGCACCGAGAGTTCAGGTTTTTATGATGGGAGAATATAGAGGCCTGATAGGACTTTTCAACTGACCGGAAATGAGTTACACTTGATCCCATAGAAATGAGTAAGAAAAAGACTCTCCAGCACAAAGCGAGGCAGAGGTGTATTGGTCAGCAAGACTATATCATCTGCATATTCCAGGTCAGTGAATACCTGGTGCCTAAGAATACTCCAGACTCCAGACTCATCTCTGAAATGTAACCTGTAAGGTTTGGTCTACTCAAGTACAGATGGTGATAGAAACTTGGGCTTCACGTTGAACCATCCTGAGGACTCGCCTGCCACTGTTGTGAAATTCAATCTAATTCACAGCCTTTTATAGTTGTGAGGAGCGGCCAAATGACCCCGACTGTCTTGGTACTCTAGGGATAACCAGACAGGGCATCCTGAAACACCGTTTAATTTGTATAAGAGTGATCAGTGTGGTTTGAAACCTTTCAGCTCTTATCGAAAGAAGACGTAATATTGGCAGAGGGAAGAATTATTTTATTTACTGCAAGGGCAAAATGAACAGACTGGAATCAGACAAAGGCAAGGGAAAATAAGATAGCAAAAGCAACTTCAAACCTAGGCAGCAGATTTCATGCTGTTTCTACTGGCAGGGCCATGGAGTGACTAATCAACCATTCAAAGATTCGAAGTACATTTGTTATCAAAGTATATATGCAGTGTACAACCCTGAGGTTCGACTTCCCACAGACAGCCACAAAACAAAACCACAAAAGCCTTTCAAAGAAGGAAACATCAACCCACACAAAAATGAGTGAGAAACATAGAATATAAACCACAAAATTGAAAGAGTCCAGTCATATTTCAGTCCAGCTCAGCATTCATTATCTGCAGGCTGCCCTGATTCAAAATCGCCCAAAAGAGCAACAAAAACCAGATATACATCATGATGTGAGCTACAGAGTCCAGCCCGCAAACCGCATCGGTTAAACCTTGCCCCAGACCCAGAAACCCAGCACCATCCTCCCCGACAGCATCAAGGGAGAGAGAGAGAGAGAGAGAGACCGTTCACAGGCAGGGACCTTGCTTTGGGAGCAGCGAGCGAAAAGGGGGAGCGAGAGACCATCACACACAGAAACATTGCTCTGGCAGCGGCGAGCAAGAGGCTGGTAGTTGGCACTGAACAGCCACTCGCCTTCCTCACTCACCCCGATGATTTCGTTCTTCTCCTGGACTCCTTGGGCTCGAGTCCACATGAAACCTTACTGCACTTTCTTAGAGACAGCAAGGCACGAGGCCGCTCAGTCAGGCCGAAAACACGCCATCAGCGGCAGCACCACTTATCAACCATGAATCTCTTGCCACAAAGCAACATATTCAGCACCCCTGAATTTTCAAAGTGAATTCCACAAAGCATTAGGTCCAGCATTAACAGCCTATTGCCTGTACTAAGAGTCCACCAGCAGGGTCTGACAAAAAAATCCCCTGCCAAAACATGGGACAGATGTGTTTTAGATATCTGCGGTGCAATAGCAAAAACAAGCTTTCTAGTCCCAGAAAGCTAAAAAAGTTTTCTGGGAGTAAAAAGCTTTGAAAATACTTGTATAAATCCATCTTTTTTTAACAAATGCCTGATAATCTGTATTAATATTTCCAAAGAAGCAAAGTTCAACTTATCACCAATAATTTCCAAAATATTTAGTAAGTGAAGTATAGAAAATGCATCAGCAAGGTTTAAGAATATGTTAAGTGCACGTCACTAAGTAGCGGAAAATGCTGTCTTGGCCCTAAAGTCCTCTCCGTTAGTTAATGAGAGAAAAATATGTTTGATTTGAAGATTACAAGACCTTATCACAATAAAACACTCTTATGTGATATTTATAGATCAGCTATCATGATTGTACTGAACAAACGCAGGAAATCATTTACAAGCGGATTTCTGACTGTGCATTGGATTGATCTTGTGCTGTTTTAAAAAGGTTGAAATAATCCTACAAAAATCAGTCACTTTCTTAGCTCTCTCCACTCCACCACCTTCTTACAACTTTGTTCTCGCTTCTTTGGTTCTGTTGAGGGCTTATTGACCTGTTGCTTTCTCCACAGATGCTGTACGTCCTGTTGAGTATTCCGTGTACCGTCTGATCTTATTTCAGGTTTCCTGTTTCAGCAGGGTTTTATTTGCTTTGCATCATTGTTTCTGTAGTGCTTGCAAGCACAGTGGCATTTTGACAGTGTATAAAATCTGATACCATTTGAGTAGTATAGCACAAGCTCAAGTGAAATTGTCAGATAAATACGTAATAGTTGAGTTTAAATCTTTGAAAAGAAATGCCATAATTTTGAAGCAGGGCAGCCTGCTGATAAGGAATACTGAGCTGAACTGAAATATGCCTAGACTCCTTTTGTTCTCAGTTTTATATTCTGTGTTTTCACTCATCATTTAGTTGTTGTTTGCATGTACTTTTGCACGTGGGGGGTGGGGTGGAATTCTGATGATTTTCTTTGACCAAGTTCCAGGGTCTGCTTTGTTTCGTGGCTGTCTGTGGGAAGATGAATCTTAGGGTTGTATACTGCACACCTACTTTGATAATAAATGTACTTTGAATCCTTTGAATTAAGATATTGGGAGATACTGGCATCTTTTGAGGAATGGTAGGCAGGAATTATTTGGGTCCATCAGCCATTAGCCCATACGACCATTAGACATAGGAGCAGAACTAGGCCATTCAGCCCATCGAGTCTGCTCCACCATTCCATCATGGCTGATCCCAGATCCCTCTCGACCCCATACTCCTGCCTTCTTGCCATATCCTTTGATGCTCTGACTGAACAGGAAACATCAACTTCCTCCTTAAATATACGCACAGACCTGGCCTCCACCACAGTCTGTGGCAGAGCATTCCACAGAATCACTACTCACTGGTCAAAAAAAATCCTCCTTACCTCTGCTCTAAAGGGTCACCTCTTAATTTTCAGGCTATGCCCTCTAGTCTGGATACCCCCACCACAGGAAACATTCTCTTCACATCCATCCTACTAGTCCTTTCAACATTCAGTAAATTTCAATGAGATCACCATGTATTTTTCAAAATTCCAATGAATACAGGCCCAAAGTTGCCAAACACTCCTCATATGTTAACCCCTTCATTTCCAGAATCATCCACATTAAACTCCTCTGGACTCTCTCCAATGACAACACATCCTTTCTGAGATATGGAGCCCAAAACTGTTGACAATACTCCCAGTGCAACCTGACTAGTGCCTCAGCATTACCTCCTTGCTTTCATATTCTATTCCCCTTGAAATGAATGCCAACATTACATTTGCCTTCTTTTCCACAGACTCAACCTGTAAATTAACCTTCTGGGAGTGTTGCACAAGGACTCCTAAGTCCCTCTGCCCCTCTGATGTTTGACTCTCCCCATTTGGATAATAGTCCACACTATTGTTCCTTTTACCAAACTGCATTTTCATACATTTCCCAACACTGTATTCCAGCTGCCACATTTTGCCCATTCTTTTAATTTGTCTAAGTCTTGCTGCAATCGCATTGCTTCCCCAGCACTACCTACCCCTCCACCTATCTTCATATCATCCACAAACTTTGCCACAAAGCCAACAATTCCATTATCTAAATCATTGACAAACAATGTGAAAAGCAGCGGTCCCAATACTGACCCTGAGTAACACTGCTAGTCACTGGTAGCCAACCAGGAAAGGCCTCTTTTGTTTCCATTCACTGCTTCCTGCCTGTCAGCTATTCCTCTATCCATGGCAGTATCTTTCCTGTAACGCCATAGGATTTTATCTTGTTAAGCAGCCTCATGTGTGGCACCTTATCAAAAGCCTTCTGCAAATCCAAGTAAATGACATGGACCGTCTGTCCTTTGCCCACCCTGCTTGTTACTTCCTTGAAGAACTCAAACAGATTTGTCAGGCAAGATTTCCCTTTACAGAAACTATGCTGACTTCAACTTATTTTATCATTAGTCTCCAAGTACCTTGAAACCTCATTCTTATTTATAGACTCTAACACTGTTCCAACCTCTGAGGTTAGGCTAACTGGACTATAATTTTCTTTCTTTTGCCTTCCTCCCTTCTTAAAGAGTGGCGTGACATTTGCAATCTTCCAGTCCTCCAGGACTATGCCGGAATCAAGTGATTCTTTAAAGATCATGACCAATGCATTTGTTATCTCTTCAGCAACTCCTCTCAGGACTCTGGGATGCAGTCCATCTGGTCCAGGTGACTTATCCACCTTAGGACCTTTCAGTTTGCCTGGCATGTTTTCCTTTGTAATAGCAATGACACTCACTCCTGCTCCCTGACACTTACAGACCTCTGGAACACTGCTAGTGTCTTCCACAGGGAAGGCAGATGCAGAGTACCCATTAAGTCCATTTGTCATTTCTTTGTGCCCCACAACAAACTCACCAGCATCACTTTCCAGTGGTCCAATATCAACTCTCACCTCCCTTTTGCTCCTTAGATAACTGAAAAACTTTTGGTATCCTGCTTTATATCATTGGCTAGTCTGCCTTCATTTTCATCTTTTCACTTCTTATTACTTTTTTAGTTGCCTCTTGTTGGTCTTTAAAAGCTTCCAAATCATCCAACTTCCCACTCACTTTTGCCATCTTATATGCCCTTTCCTTGGCTTCTATGCAATACTTAACTTCCATGGTTGCCTACCCCTGCCATTTGAGAACTTCTCCCTCTGTGGAACATACCTACCCTGTGCCTTGCGAACTGTTTCCAGAAACTTCACCCATCTCTGCTCTGCCAGAAATCCCACCAGTATCTTCCTCCAATGCACCTGGGCAAACTCCTCTCTCATGCCTCTGTAATTCCCTTTATTCCATTGCGATACTGATACATGTAGGTTATACTTCTCCCTCTCAAATTGTAGTATGAATTCAATCATATTATGATCACTGCCTCCTAAAGGTTCCTTTACATTAAGCTCCTTAATAAGATCTGGGTAATTGCACAACACCCAATCTAAGATGGCCTTTCCTTGAGCAGGCTCAAGCACAAGCTGCTCTTAGACGTTCTCGTGGACGTTCAACAAATTTCCTCTCTTGCAATCTGACACAAGCAATATACATTCTGCTACTGGCCTAATCATGAACTGTCATGGACTATACAGTTGAGTAGAAAAACTAGATTACACCTAGTAATGACCAAGGAATACTACTATGCTTCTAGCCAAGGTTGTGCATGGCTTGGAGGAGAACGTGCTGGTGTTGATGGATCCCTTGCATCAGCTGCCATTGCCCGGTCTTGCTGATATAGTTAAAGTATTTTGTTTTTACTGATTTAAGTAGATCAGCATGTGTCATGCCAGCAATGCAATACTGCAGCTGCATTGCATCAGGTTTCCTGCTACAACTTTCATCTGGCTGCAGAGCCCCTAGTTGTGCCTTGTAGCTGGTGGAAAAGTTTTGGGGAGTTACAAGGTAAATCACTGACTGCTGTACACCTATCCTCTGACCTGCCTTTGAAGCCACAGTGATACAGTGAAGTTGCTGTTCAACGGAGAACCCGAGCATGTTGATGGTGGAGGACACAGAGGAAGTTTAGAGTTGGCACTCTTGAATATCAAGGGTAGATGCTTAAACACTATCTGTGCAGATGATCAAAATGAAAGACAAATTTGCTACTTATCGAAACCAATCGAAATGTTCAAAGTCCAAAGTAAATTTATTATAAAAGTTCATATCTGTTGTCATTTGAGATTCATTTTCTTGCAGATATTCACAGTAGATATAAAGAAATACAACTGATTCATTGAAAAACTGCACCAAAGGTGGGCAGCCAGTGTGCAAAAGACATCAAATTGTGCAAATACAAAAAGGAAATCAAAATATTGAGATGATGAGCTGCAGAGTCCTGGGAAGTGAGTGCACAGGTTGTGGAATCAGTTCAGTGCTGGGGAAGTGACGTTATCCACACTGGTTCAGGAGCCTGATGGTTGTAGGGTAATAACTGTTCCTGAACCTGCTGGCGTGGGACTTAAAAGCTCCTGTACCTCCTTCCCGATATCAGCAGCAAGAAAAGAGCATGGTCTGGATGGTGGTGATCCTTGATGAAGAATGTTCTTTCCTGCAACAGGGCTCCTTCTAGATGTGCCCACTGGTGGGGAGGGCTTTACCTGTTGTGCTATATCCATTACTTTTTGTAGGCTTTTCCATTCAACGGCATTGTAAGCTGTGATGCAACCGTACAGTTCACTATCCACTTGGCATCTACTGCATAGGAATTAATCAAGGTTTTAGATGACATTCCAAATTTTTGCAAACTTCTAAGAAAGTAGAGGTGTTGTCATGCCTTCTTTGCAATGGTACTGATGTACTGGACCCAGAACAGATCCTCTGAAATTATCACACCAAGGAATTTGAAGTTGCTGACCCTCTCCACCTCTGAAGCACCCCCCCCCCCGCCCCGATGAGGACTGGCTCGTGGACCTCTGGTTTTCTCCTCCTGTAGTCGATAATCAGCTCTTGGGACTTGCTGATATTGAGTGAGGTGTTGTCGTGGCACCACTCAGCCAGATTTTCAATCTCCCTCCTGTATGTTGATTCATCACCACCTTTGATTCGGCCTGAAACAGTGGTGTCGTCAGCAAATTTAAGTATGGAATTAGAGCTGTGCATAGCCTCACTGTCACAAGTGTAAAGAGAGTAGAACAGGAGGCTAAGCAGACGCTCTTGTTCAGGTCTTGCTGGATACAGACAAGGCTGATTCATTTCCTAAAAAGTTATGAAAATAATTGAACATTGTATAATTTCTCAATGAGTTCTTCTGATATCATGATTGGGATTAAGATTATTGAGCTCCGACAAACACAATAATTGTTATTCTTTTGTGCACCCAATGGAGATTTCGGATGGCAAGGTGGAGTAGTGGTTAGCACAACACTTTTCAGTACAGGTGACCCTAGTTCAATTCCTGTCACTGCCTGTAAGGAGCTTGTACATTCTCCCCGTGACCGCATTGGTTTCTGCCCACAGTCCAAAGATTCACTGGCTGGTAGGTTAATTGGTCATTGTAAATTGCCCCGCGATTAGGCTAGGGTTAAGTCAGAGGTTGCTGGGTGGTGAGGGTCAAAGGGCCAAAAGGGCCTATTCTCAACAAAGAAATAAATAAATAGATTTTCCTCATGATCTGTATTGATTTCAGAGTTGTTCGCTGCCAAACTCAGTCAAGATGTGTCATTCTTTCTTTGTCTCTGGGGTTCAGGTTTTTTTTTCTATTTTGCAGGGAAGGGCTGGGTCTGTAAGGAGATCTAAAGAATATCAAACCTCATTAGTTAATGGATTGGTGTGGAGTAACTGCAACTTTGTAGCACTCCCAAAGATGTGCTCCGTCATTTTACTAATAAATGATAAAGAACGATGGGATGATAACTACATCAAACAACAAATGCAAACAATAAATGCATGAAAAGCAGAACGGTCAGGATAAGAAGCAGTTTCTTCCCGCCAGGCCATTAGGTTTCTGAACTCCCTGCGGCATCGTATTCAAAATGTCACTGGTTAATCTGTTCCAGTATAATGTTTAATATTAACGCACTTTAGAGTGTTATTTATGTGTGATTCATCTGTAGGTTTTATCCTTACCTTCATAAATTACTGTGTGTTATGTGTACTACTGCGCTTGACACCCTGGTTCAGAGAAACATTGTCTCATTTCTATATTCATTATATAGCTATACACAGGCCTATAAAAAGTTATCCCCCCCCCAAGGCATTTTCATGTTTTATTGTTATACAGCATTGAATCGCAGTGGATTTAATTTGGCTATTTTTGACACTGTTCAACTGAAAAAGACTCTTTCCTGTCGAAGTCAAAGCAGATCTCTACAAAGTGATCTAAATTAGTTACAAATATAAAACACGTAATAATTGATTGCATAAGTATTCAACCCTCTAATATGACACACTAAATCATCACTGGTGCAGCCAGTTGGGTTTAGAAGTCATGTAATTAGTTAAATGAGGATCACCTGTGTGCAGTCGAGGTGTTTCAATTGATTGTAGTGAAATACACCTGGATCTGGAAGGTCCAACAGCTGGTGAGTCAGTGTCCTGGCAAAAACTACACCATGCAGACAAAAGAATATTCCAAGCAACTCTGCAAAAATGATCATTGAAAAGCACAAGTCAGAAGATGGATATAAGAAAATTTCCAAGTCACTGAATATCCCTTGGAGTATAGTTAAGTTAATCATCAAGAAATTGAAAGAATATGGGCAGCTGTAAATCTGCCTAGAGCAGACTGTCCTCAAAAACTCAGTGACTGCACGAGAAGGGGTCTAGTGAGAGAGGGCAACAAGAGACCTATGACAACTCTGGAGGAGTTACAAGCTTCAGCGGCTGAGACGGGTGCGACTGTGCAAACAACAACTATTGTCCAGGTGCTTCACCAGTCGCAGAGTTATGGGAGAATGGCAAAGAGAAAGCCACTGTTGAAAAAACTCACACAAAATCTCGGCTAGATTTTGCCAGAAGGTATTCAGGAGACTTTGAAGTCAGCTGGAAGAAGTTTCTATGGTCTGATGAAACTAAAATTGAGCTTTTTGGCCATCAGACTAAATGCTATGTTTGGTATAAGCCAAACGCTGTACATCATCAAAATCACACCATCCCTACTGTGAAGTATGGTGGTGGCTGCATCATGCTGTGGAGATGATTCACTGCTCAAGACTTGTGAAGGTAGAGGGTAAAATGAATGCAGTAAAATACTAATGCAGTTTGCAAGAGAACTGTGACTTGGGAGAAGATTTGTTTTCCAGCAAGAGAATGACCCCAAGCATAAAGCCAAAACTACACAAAGTTAAGAACAACAAAGTTAATGTCCTGGAGTGACCAAGTCAGAGACCTGGAATCCAGATTCAATCCAATTGAAAAGTTGTGGCTGGACTTGAAAAGGACTGTTCACTCACAATCCCCATGCAATCTGACAGAACTTGAGCAGTTTTATAAAGTTTTTCTTTTTTTTGTAATTTATTTTTTATTGAAGTTCATTGTCAAACAAACATTTCCATAAGATGTATTTCAGACATTGTACATATATATCATATAATCATATATATCACAAATCTCCGCAAAGTATCTATCTGAGGTATACACTCATAGAAAAGAGTGGAAAGAAAAAACAAGCAAAAGGAAAAAACTATGTACAAGTAGGGAGTGATCTTTTTTTTTTACAACAGATTCATTGATTTGTGAGAATAAAATCAGGCCTATGAGGCATTATGTAGTTAAACCATTTTTCCCAGTATGAATCAAATTGTTCCAAATTGGACTGGATTTAACAGCCCATTGACATTAAAAGAAATGAATTTTACCTTGTCCTTAGCCATCTGTATTTATCTGTTAATGTACCATTCAAATTAGAATAAAACTTAATCGATCTACTCCCTGAACAAATAAGAACCAAGAAACGCAAATAACAAAAATGGCAATGAACTTGTGATTCCAAGGCTGAGGTCTCTAGTAGATGACCCTGCGTTGAGCTAGAGGAAATGAGGAAATGTCTAGCTGTGGGGGATAACACCTCCTACTTGTGAGTTGAAGCCTGAGGGCCCCCATTGTAGTATTCATAAAAGTCAGTGAACAAATCCATTACACAGAAAAGATTTCCCTGTGTACGCCTCCTATATATACACACAAACACACACATACATACATATGTACACACATACATACATACATACACATATATATATTCTCATTTTGGTGGGGAAAAAGGAGTAAGTGAGAGAATAAAGAATAACAACTAAGTAATATAAAATCCACATTATAATAAGTATTTCTCGAGACAGGTATATCACCGTGTACTTTTGCTTCTGTTTAGCTTCTCAACATTTTTAAAGTTAGCCAAACCTTATGGCTCTTCTGAAGGGGGTGAGGACTGTCTTCGGGAAACTCCCAGTCTCTTCCTGATATATTTCTCTTGGCCTGCTCCCGTCTCCTGCCTTCTCGATTCTCACACTATTTCCCAAGCGGAGCAGGATAATTCCTCAGTCAGGCTTTCCCTCATTTTGGTGACGCTAACGGGCAACCCTCTAGCCTTCATGTCTGTAGTCGCCTCTTCCACCATCTGGTACAATCGCGTCCCGTTATCATAAAACACTCAAAGTTTAGCAGGGTATGGAGTTTGAAATCTAATCTTATTTTGTTTTAGTACCCGCTTTACTTCAGAGTATTCTTTGCATTTCTGCAGGACCATAGGGGGTAACCTTGGTCGAAATATATTAATTTATTGTCATAAAACACTTCTTCTTACCCCAGGCCCTTTGCAGAATTTGCGCCTTGGTGCTGTACCGCTGGAATTTAATTATTATTGAGTTTGGCTTTCTAACCTGGGTAGGTTTCGGAACGAATGCACAGTGGGCTCTCTCGACTTCCAGCTCCATAACCGAGGGAAGATCCAGCGCGTCCCGCAGTAACTTTTCGACAAACTCCGTCATAGACAAGCCCTCCACTCCTTAGGGAACGTTGTAGATTCTGATATTTTTCCGCCGTGATTTTCTCTCCAGGTCAAGCAGTTTACCTTCTTGGTGATGTATTATTTTTAATGTCTTGCTCAGTATCCATTCCACGTTTTGAACACGATCTTCCACCTTCTCAATTCGAGTCTCTGCCACCGCTATTTTTTGATCGACGCTGGCGAGCTCTGCCTTAATATCATGGAGCTGCT
The DNA here is from genome assembly GCF_030144855.1 of Hypanus sabinus. Lineage (NCBI taxonomy): Eukaryota > Metazoa > Chordata > Chondrichthyes > Myliobatiformes > Dasyatidae > Hypanus > Hypanus sabinus. Next base: position 78,121,360 of record NC_082718.1, read on the forward strand.
GCTTTATATCTTTCTGGACCTCCATTATTTCTTTCAGGATTTCGAAGATATTCACCCCTTTGCCTGAACGAGGCCCGGCAGCCGCCTCGCTCGCACGCGGTCAGGTCGGAGAGCCGCTCGCTGCACTCCTCTCGGACGCAGGCTCCGCAGTGTCACTTTTTCAATTTCCATTTCTTCTGCCCATTCTTGCCCCTCTTTTCAGTTCAAATATTTTTCAAAAAATATTATATTTGATGGGATAACGGGGCTTAATACGCATTTTTCCGGAGAAGCTAGTGACTTAAGCTGCCAATCTAGACGATGACGTCTCTGGAACCTCGACAACAAATTTTTTCAGAAGTGTTGCTTCCTCAGAATTTTTTTTGTTTATAATAGACTGCTTGAAGATGACACAAATATAATTTCAGACTACTTGTACCATGTAGGAATTTGGAAAAACAACAAATTAACTTTTATTAAATATAATGTGTTTAATTGCATAATGGTGCTGATGCTTTGCAATAGTTCAACTAAGTTAAAATATTTTGTTAATGATTTTCATTTGTACTCAGTGTCTGAGGCTTCTCGCTTAAGTGTCCAACAATAATTCGCCAGCATAGATGAATTCCAGTTGCCCTGGTATCTTTTCTCCATGACTGCAATGTCCTGATGAATCCTTTCACCATGCTGCACCAAGATTTCCAGGGAAGAAGTCTAAACAGGAATGCATAAAATGAATCTTTAGTGTAATGTTGCATTTCAGGTTTTATATGCTTGAAGCATGCCTTCAACCAGCTGCATGTAGTTTGGTGCTCTGTAGATGCCGAGAAAAATTTCAACAACTTCCTTGAATGCCTTCCATGTGATTTTCTCCGGTTCCACTAGAAATTCTTCAAATTGCCTGTCATTGATGACCTGTTTGATTTGTGGACCAACAAAAATGCTTTCCTTAATCTTGGCATCAGTTATTCTGAGAAGCATCTGTCTCAAATATTAAAATTCTTCATAGAAATTTTTGTGCCTGGTGATAGCAAATTCCATCCTTACATCCTGAACCCAATAATTATTACTAAAACCTATCTTGCCGTGCAGCAGCTGCACTGCCTAAGCATGCCTGGACAAGATAGGAAACTTTCCAGCTTACATTGTAGGTAATATTTTAATTGACGAATTATGAATTGAAATAATAAACATAAATTTATTAAAAATGGTGCATAATAGGGAAATTTCATGGTGATTTTCATGATCAGTAGCCCAAAATTCATAAGATAGACCTAAAGGTATTCAGGAAGCAAAACCTTTGTTGATCATAATTCTCATAAATTTAGACCAATTTGTAGAAATTTGTTTTCACTTTGACACAAAAGAGTCTTTTTTATTGATCAGTGTCAAAAAAGTCAAATTAAATCCACTGAGATTTAATATTGCAAAACACTAAAACATGAAAACCTCCAAGGGGATGAATACATTTTATAAGCACTGTATGTTATATACATGTATATGAGAATCAGGTTTATTAAAAGTGAGGTAGAGTCCAAGGGTTCAATATCAATTTAGGAATCAGATGGCAGAGGGGAAGCAGCTGTCCCTGAATTGCTGAGTGTGTGCCTTCAGGCTTCTGTACCTCCTACCTGATGGTAACAGTGAGAAAAGGGCATGCCCTGTGTGCTGGATATCCTTAATAATGGACACTGCCTTTCTGAGACACCGCTCCCTAAAGATGTCCTGGGTACTTTGTAGGCTAGTGCCCAAGATGGAACTGACTAGATTCACAGCCTGCTGCAGCTTTCAGTCCTGTGCAGTAGCCCCTCCATACCAGACAGTGTTGTAGCCTGTCAAGCTTAAATGATAATAAACTTGGCTTGACTTGAAAACTAAAATTGGATATCTTTTTAAAAAGAAGTCATTTAGCTGAGATATCGAAGTCTGGAATGCAGTGAGTTGGAAGAACGATGGGCTGTTTCACATTCCTGGGATTTCCCCTGAAAGCTGGCTGAATTACAGCCTCTTATGGAAAAACCAATACCCTTGAATGGAAAATGCTCCAAAAAGTCATCCTGGATACGGTTCAGTCCATCATGGGTAAAAACCCTCCCACCATTGAGCACATCTACATGAAGTGCTGTCACATCTATTATCAGGTACTCCCCACCACCCAGGCCACGCTCTCTTCTCTCTGCTGCCATCAGGAAGAAGGTACAGGAGCCTCAGATTTGCACCGCTAGGTTCAAGAACAGTTTTCCCTCTCAACCATCAGACTCTTGAACCAAAGGGGATAATTTCACTCAACCTCACTTGCCCCATCATTGAAATGTTCCTACAACCAATTGGCTCACTTTCAAGGACTTTTCATCTCATCTTCTTGATATTTATTGTTATTTATGATTATTATTATTATTCTTTCTTTTTCTATTTGTACAGTTTGTTGTCTTTTGCACACTGGTTGAACACCCAAGTTGGTGCGGTCATTCATTGAGTCTGTTACAGTTACTATTTGATAGACTCACTGAGTCTGCCCGCAAGAAAATGTATCTTGCCATTGTATATGGTGACGTGTATGTACTTTGATAATAAATTTGTTTTGAACTTTGAAAATTTAGAGAAACAAAGTAAATGGCTAAGATCAGGGAATCCTGATTCTCTAGAGTTTCTCTCAATTTTATGTCAAAATCTCAGTGGGAAACTTAGAATGCCCTTTAAAAATTCTTAATATTGCCTTCTCTGAGGGATCCAGTGTTCGGTGGGTTAACATTCCCTTTTATTAAGATACTGATATTTTAATGCCTAGGTTACATAATAAGAAGCTGGATTTTTATCTGATGCAACCTGTCCCTGTCTCACTGTGCCTCCAGATCTGATTCAAGCAAAGAGGATATCCTGTTGTGAGGCTCACACAGAGAAATCAGTTTCCTACCTCGAAGCTAAGGTAAAGAAAACAGTGGACCAAGAGGAAAAGGGAAAGAAGGGTTTGAATCTAGGGGGAAGGATCAAGGACAAGAATAAAAACATAACAAGAAGGATTTTAAATACTCAGCACAATACGAAGCAAATTTGCTGGCACTGAACAGCAATCTCAGTCCTTTCTGTGTGAAAAACATTACTGAGAAGGAGGACAGAGTATCCTGAGGAAATTGACTTTATTTATATTTTGTCACCTCTTTAAGTGCACAAATTGTTTAGCTAACACTTGAGTAATGTGTAAGCAGGATGTCCAGTCCACCCATTGCTAGAATGGCAACCTTTAATGTGAGTAAGCCTCAGCCATAAATTGGGGTAGAAAGAGCAGGAATATGTTATTTAGTGGTTCATTGAGGTCATTGTAACTAGGGCTGGTAGTGGTGATAACTCCCACTAACTATTAAATCAGTGGCTCTTAACCTGGTGTCCACGGCCCTCCTCGGGGGGGGGGGGGGTTGTTCTGTGGATAAATTGCAGGGGGAATCTGCGAACTGGGGTATGAAAATATTATGTCTTTAGTTTTACTAACCTCTAACTAAAATTTAGCATTTCCTTCAATGGTGAATGCAGTATTAGCAGTACCTGTGAATTTGTCACCAATAGAAATCACAGATATTTTCATAGTGCATTACAGTTGTTACAAAATGTATAGTCTTGTTATATAATGTATTGGTAAAGAAGCACATATATCACTACCACAAAGTTGTTTTTAAAATATTTTAATAACTGTATTTCAATATTGATTTATTTTGTAATCCTGTGTATTTTATTTTGCATATTTAAATATATAATTCTGAGAAGGGTCCATAGGCTGACAAAGGAGTCCATGGCATAATAAAGGATAAGAACCCCTACTATTGGGCGAATAATATTCGTAACTTAATATATTGGAAATTAGATTTGGATTCACCATTGTGCCCACAGTGGGTAAATATAGAATGCAATGATGCACAGGGATATTCTCTATTCTCTGTTCTTGGTTCTTCTCTTCCTGCTGATTTAGTTAAATTCAATAAACAGATATCCAACCCTATTATCAAACATACATTACGAATTTGGTTTCAATTTCGTAAGTTTTTTACTCTGAAAAACTTTGTTCTTGATAGCCCTATCTTACTTAACTTCTTTTTTAAACCTTCTTTGACAGATCAAGCTTTTAGCATATGGAAAAGGAAAGGTATAAAATGTTTTCGTGATCTTTTTTTTGAAGGTAGTTTGATGTCTTTCGACCAACTTTCCAACAAATTTAAGTTACCTAAATCTAACTTTTTTAGATATCTACAAATCAGAAATGTTTTACATAAAGTTCTACCATCCTTCCCCAATTCAACTTCAATAGATTTTTCAGATTTGATTTTTACCTTAAATCCTTGTCAGAAGGGATTAGTGGCTTTTATTTATAATATGATTATGAAGATACAACCAGAAATATCAGGTAGAATTAAACAAGAATGGGAAAAAGAACAACAGAAAGTTGAACAGAAAACAGAAAAATGGGAAAATTTTTTACAAATGGTTAATTCTTCTTCTATATGTGCTAAACATGCTTTAATACAATTTAAAATTGTACATAGAGCTCATATGTCTAAAGATAAGCTTGCTCGATTCTATTCTCATATTAACCCTCAATGTGACAGATGTCATTCAGATGTGGCCTCATTGACCCATATGTTTTGGTCATGTCCCACTTTACATAACTATTGGAAGGACATATTTGCTATCATTTCCTCAATTTGGAATATCGATTTACAACCTCATTTTATTACTGCAATTTTTGGTATACCAAATGAGGATGGTAATCAGTTTTCCCCTTCAATTAGACGAATGATTGCTTTTGTAACATTAATGGCCAGAAGGTCTATATTACAAAATTGGAAAGAAGTAAATCCTCCTACCACGTTTCAGTGGTTCTCTCAAACTATTTCTTATCTGAGCTTAGAAAAAATTAGAAGCACTATTTTTGACTCATCAATTAAATTTGAAGAAACTTGGGGACCGTTCATTTGACATTTTCATATGAATTAATCTGGCCTCTTCCAGACCTTCTCTCTGCTTATTCTTGTTCAGGTATGGAGTTCCGGAGTTCTTTGACACTATCATATACATATAAACTGTTATTATTGCCCATGTTAGTTTAGTTTAGTGTTTTTTTTTCAATATATATTTTTTTCTTGTTTTTTTAAAAAAAAATTTTCTTTTGATGATTATTCTTACTTTTTTTTCATGTATAATTATTATAGGCTTGATTGATTAATGTACTATTTTTTGTTGATATTTTAATAGGATATTGTTATCTTATTATTAATTCAATTTCAAGTCTAGTGCACTTATAACCTATTCATTATTATGTTATGTTTTTTTTTATATATGAAATTCAATAAAAAGATTGAAAAAGAAAGAAAGAAAGAAAGAAAGAAAGAACCCCTGTATTAAATGCATCTTAAATAGCCTCTGACAACCAAGTTCAGCTCCTGACCTTCATGCGTGGCTTAGCTACTAAATCCTGTGAAACTATGTTTACTGACAGGAGAAGGGGCAAAGGCAGGTTACTGGCACTTTGGAACCAGTTGCTTCAGGCCGCTGGGGCTCGTCAACCATGGTTGGCAGCTCATCTAGGAGAAGGAAACATCCGATCTCAATCCTCCACTGCCTTACCCCTATACGCACACATGGGGAAGGCTTCAGGGGTAAACCCCAAGGACAAACCTGGAGCTGAACTTCCTGCCATTGGTCCAAGTATGCTTTGTAAAAGCAGCTACCTGGTATCATCATGTCCTTTTCATGAATATCTCAAGGATGTAACAATATCAGTCATTAATGACATCATACAATTATGTTTGCTACACAGAGTGGCCACTTGTTCATAGCCATTCAGTCCTTGTAGTTCACTCAGTGATATAACATAAAATGCCTGCTATTTATAAACAAAGCATAATGCCTCAGAGTGGTGATCTTTGATCATTGTTGCTTTGATCATTTTTGGCCCTAATTTCTCACTCTACTGCCTGCAGAGTCAAGACTAGTTATGAATTCATCTTAGATGGAAAAATAATCCTGCTCCTTCTACTTTCATATCTAATGTTTACCAGTGATTGTTGCTTCTGCCAGTGAAAATTCTTCAAACTGGCTAAATGATAAAAATTCTCCTTACTGCTTCTTTCTAAATGAACGTCTCAATTTTGGCTTGGAATGTTGTTGTCGCTCACTTCAATTGTTTGCATGGTTTTAAATTTTTTTCTTTAATTGGGTTATTTTGGGTTTCTTGATTTGTCACTGCCTATGAGCAATCAAATCTCAAAGGTTGTATAATTAGTGAATTATGAATATTTTGTGTTAATAAAATTGCAGAACTATGACGTCTGCATTCAAGATTGTCTATGGCTCTTCAGTACCAGAGTGTAAAGGAAAACGTAAGAATTGTTACTGCAGATCCGATGTAGCATGATAAGCATAAAGAACACAACAAAGCAAAATTTTACATATATATAAAACATAATATACAAGTAACTGTTATATACAGAGGATGATTTGTGTGTATAAAATGGCACCAGGTGATGATAATGTCTTGGTGGTGGGGCTGGGTTAATTGGTGGAGGTGTTGAGCAGCCTGATGGCTTGGGGGAAGGAACTGTTTTTGAGTCTGGTGGTCCTGACGTGGATGCTGTGTAGCCTCTTCCCTGATGGGAATGAGATTAAAAACAGGGTGGCTGGGATCCTTCATGATATTTCTGGCATCTTTCTGCATGTATGCCCTTGATGGTTGGTCAGCTGTTTTAACTACCTGTTATAGAGCCCTTCTGTCCGCTGCAGTTCGGTTTCTATACCGCACAGTGATGCTACATGCTCGGAGGCTTTCAGCTACACATTTGTAGAAGGTGAAGAGTATTGATATGCACGTCATATCCACTTGTAACTGAAAAATACCATAATTATAGGAGTAGCTAATCCCCAATAATGGCAGAACTGAAGGGACAAGTAGATGCCCAGTTAGCCAATGGCAAACAATAAGATGGCACTGATAAGTGGTGATTCTTTTCATGCGGCTCCAATGGGAATCTTCAAATATTCCCATTAAGGACTATAACAGCTGAAATCCACAGACACATCCCTGCTTACTTCAGTAAGCAACATTGTTTTAAGACTTTTTAAAAACCTATCAATACACAAACCTAGTGATGTCGACGGACCCCAGACCACAGACTGGGGTCGCTAGTGCAGTTCCCCTCTAAGAAAGCAGAAGCGTGGAAGCCAGGCCAGACTGCAGGTATGATGGAAACACAAAGGCTTTAGACCTGCATTCCTGACTATCCTGCAGTTGAACGTAGTCTCTGGAAAATAAAATTGAAGACCTCACAGCAAGATTGTTGGAGCAGAGGGACATCAGGGACTGCTGTGTACTTCACTTTAAGGAAAGATGGCTCCTACCTGCCATCACTGCAGCTCCACAATTCTTCACAAAGACGGACAGTTCAGTCTTTTAAAGGTAGAGGAGTGGCGTATACACTCTGATTAACCTGTCGTGGTGCACAGACATGGTGGTTCGGTCTTGGTCCTGATCACCCGCAGTCAAGTGTTGCCCATTTTATCTGCTGAGCAGCGTATATTTCACCTCAGGATAACGTCAGACAGACTCTGCAGGAGCTGTGCACTGTAATCAACAGTCACAAAACAGCAGGCCCTGATGCTTTCGCCACCATCTTATGGGATTCCAACTGGGACAGCTTGAAAAAGTCTCTGATCAACAATCACCAACATATCACTTGTGGAAGCAGAGGGGCCAACACACTTGACCACTGTTGTACCACCATCAAGAATGCTTACTGTGCCATCCCACGCCCTCCTGGAAGTCCAATCACCTGACTGTACATATACTCTCAGCATATAGGCAAAGACCGCAGCACCGGTGGTAAGGACCAGGAAGATATGGTCAGCAGAGGTGGAGGAATGCTTACTGGGCTGTGGACTGGATGGTATTCAGGGACTTGCCTTCAAATCTGAATGAATAGGCCACAGCTGTCCCACTGTGGATGATTATGGGCCTTCAAGAAAATACTGGACATACCCTAACCAAAAGCCATGGTTGAACCAGGAGATTTGTAGTCTGCTGAGCGCCAGATCTGTGGCATTCAAACCAGTGATCCAGAACTATATGAGAAGTCTAGGTACAACCCATGGAATGTCATTTTAAGGGCAAAAAAAATCTGTTTGAAGTTACAGATGGAATCATATGCACATCAGCTCTGGCAGAGTTTGCAGGCCATTACTTTCTACAGGGCTATGAATGACGGTCATGCTTCACTCCCAGATGAGCTCCACACCTTTTATGCACACTTTGAAAGGGAGGATAAATCTACACCTGTCCAGATCCCTGCAGCATCCTGTGACCCTGTGACTTCTGTCTAGGAGGACAAGATCAGAACATCTTTCAAGAGGGTGAACCCTCACAAGGCATCAGACCCTGATGATGTACCTGGTAGGGCTCTGAAAACCTGTGCCAACCAACTTGCCGGAGTGTTCAAGAACATCCTCAATCTCTCTCTGCTGCAGTCACAGGTTTCTACCTGCTTCAAAAGGGTGACAATCATACCAGTGCCCAGGGTGAGCTGCCTCCACGACTATCCCCCAGTGGGACTCACATCCACTGTGATGATATGCTTTGAGAGTCGGCCAAAATCAACTCTTGCCTAAGCAAGGATCTGGACCCCACAATTTGCCTGTGTCTACAGCAGATGCAATCTCACTGGCTCTGCACTCAGCCTTGGATCACCTGGAGAATAGTAAATCTTGTGCAAGACTGCTATTTATTGACTATAGCTCTGCATTCAACACAATCATACTCTCAGCTTTAATCAACAAGCTCCAAAACCTGGGCCTCAGTAACTCCCTTTGCCATCCTTGATTTCCATACCTGGAGACTGCAGTCGGTGCAGATCCGAAATAACACCTCCACCTCACTGACAATCAACACTGGTGCACTCAAGGATGCATGCTTAGCCCACTACTCTACTCTCTCTACACCGATGAGTATGTGGCTAAGGACAGCTCTAATGCCATCTATAAACTTGCTGATGATGCAACAATTGTTGGCAGAATTTTAGATGGTGGTGAGAGAGATCAGCGGGTTGAGTGGTGTAACAGCAACAACCTTGTACTCAATGTCAGTAAGACCAAGGAATTGATTGTGGACTTCAGGAAGAGGAAGTTGAGAAAACACACACTAGTACTCATTGAGGGATCAGCAGTGGAAAGTATGAGCTGTTTCAAGTTCCTGCATGTCAACATCTCAGAAGATTTATGTTGGATCCAACATACTGATGCAATTACAAAGAAGGCAGCTATATGTCATCAGGAGTTTGAGGAGATTTGGTATGTCACCAAAGACACTCACAAATTTCTACAGGTACCATGGAAAGCATTCTAACTGGTGGCTTCACACGTGGTATTGAGGGGCCATTGCACAGGATTGGAAAGAGCAGCAGAAACTTCTAAATTCAGTCAGCTCCATCATGGCACTAGCCTCCCAGCATCTACAACACCTTCAAAAGGGGATGTCTCAAAAAGGTGGCATCCATCCTTAAGGACCCCCACCACCCAGGACATGCCCTCTTCTCACTGTGACCATCAAGGAGGAGGTACAGGAGCCTGAAGATACACTCAAAGTTTCAGGAACAGCTTCCTACTCTCTGTCTTCAGATTTCTGAATGGACATCAAACCCATGAACACTACCTCATTATCTTTTCGGCTCTTTTTGCACAACTTAAAATATATATGTACTCTTTATTGTAATTTATAGCTTAAAAATAATGAATTACAATGTACTGCTGCCACAAAGCAAACTTCATGACATATGCCAGTGATATTAAACTTGATTCTGAAAATTTAGCCTTTTGTATTGTTGAATAGCCTTATAGGTTTATAGATTAAAAATCTACTCTCTCCTTGGCATTATAGAAAGAAAAGAGCCACCAGGACTGCTGAGCGAGCCTCCAGATGGCTGTGGATCAAGTGGTGTGACCCGTGGACTGATGCAACTGGGACACAAGCCGGGTCCCGGTCAACCCTGGCTGGGTCGCCTGGGTAAGAACGTCTGATGTTGAAAGACCAGAAACACCTAACGACGCAGGTTACATCACTGATGATGTGTCCCAGCACATCCTAGGATGTATCTCAGCATCACTGTTTGGAGTTGTTTCAACAGCAAATAAGTCTTTGATCACAGTACGTAACACAAAACCGTGATAAATAATTCCATAGAACCGATAAAGTGGCTTTCTGTGGCATGTAGACCATCATTTAACATTTCAAAGTGAGATTGGATACCCAGATAAACAACCCATCAGCTGCCTGGCTGCCTCTTCAGTGCTCTGTGTCTGTGAGACTTCAGACAGCAACATATTTTGCAAGAGTACAGAGTAAATAAGTGGGAAAATAAAGCTGTTGAGAAAAACTTATCTTTTTCCAATTCTCCCTAAACACAGGCGAATGGGCATTGGCAACATTGGGTTGTTGCCTGAAAAAAGGAGAAAGGGATGTAACAAATAATTATAAGCCAGTTAGTTTGATTTAGATGGTGAGCAAATTATGATCTATTCTAATAATATATACACTTTTCTAATATAAGATAAAACATAAGAAAGGCACAGATTGATCAAGGGGCAAATTAAAGTTATCCCATTTGGTTCAATAGCCTGATGGCTGAGAGGTAATAACTGTTCCTGAACCTGGTGGTGTGAGTCCTGAGGCTCCTGTATCTTCTTCCTGACGGCAGTAGCAGGGAGGTGATGGGTGCTGCTTTCCACCGTCAGTGTTTCATGTAGATGAGCTCAACAATGGGGAGGATTTTACCCATGATACAGTGTGCTGTATCCACTACTTTTTGTAGGATTTTCCATTTAAGGCTGTAGGATTGGTGTTCTCATACCAGGCTGTGATGCAACCAGTCAATATACTCTCCACTACACCTATAGAAGTTTGTCAACATTTTAGATGTCATCCTGAATCTTTACAAACTCCCAAGGAAGTAGAGCATTGTGCTTTCTTCATAATTGCCCTTGCGTGTTGGGCTCAGGACAGGTCTTCCAAAATAGTAACACCGAGGGATTTAAAGTTGCTGACCCTCTCTCCTCTGATCCTCAGATGAGGACTGGCTCATGGACCTTGGATTACTTCTCCTGGTCAATAATTGGCACCTAGGTCTTACTGACATTGACTTTGAGGTTGTTGTTGTGGCACCACTCAGCCAGATTTTCAACCTCCCTCCTACAAGCTGATTCATCGGCATCTTTGATTTGGCCAGTGACGGTGGTGTCGCCTGCGAAGCTGAAATATGGCAATATTCAAACATTAAAACCTTGTTGTTTTTAAAAAGAAGAAAGGGATAAAACAATTAATTATAAGCCAATTAGTCTGACTTAGATGGTGAGATAATTTGACTCCACTTCACTTGCCCCGTCATTGTAATGTTCTCACAACCAATGAACTCACTCTTAAGGACTCTTCACCTCATATTCTCAATATTTAGTGCTGTTTATCTATATTTGCATTTGCCAAGTTTGTTATCACCTGCACTCTGGTTGAATGCCCTAGTTTATTTGATTCAATTATAGAAACTGTTCTAGAGATTTGTTGAATATGCCCACAAGAAAATGAATCTGTGAGTTGACAATGGTGACATAAATGTACTTTGATAATAGATTTATTTTGAACTTTGAGCAAATTATTAGAATCCATTCTAATTATAATATAAATTTTAACTTAGAATGGCACAGACTAATCAAGAAGGATCACAAGGATTTGTTAAGGGAAAGCAGAAGAGAAAGCAGATGCTGAAATCCGCTGCAGTAAATAATTGTAATCCTTGTTAAGAGAAGGTCTGTTAAGGGAGTAACAATTATATTTGTGGGGGAAGTAACAGAGGATTGATGGGGCAGAGTGGCAGTGTAGTGGTTAGCACAATGTTTTACTGTGCCAGCAGCCCGGGTTCAATTCCTGCCGCTGTCCGCAAAGAGTTTGTATGTTCTTCCTGTGACCATCTGGGTGCTCCAGTTTCCTCCCACAAACCAAAGACGTGATGGTCAGTAGGTTCATTGGGCATTGTAAATTGACCCGTGATTAGGCTAGAGTTAAGTTGGGAGATTGCTGGGCGACGTGGGTCGAAGGGCCTATTCCGGGCCGTATCTCAATAAATAAACAATACACTTCTCATCTGTGTAGTTTTATCAAAGCAAAAATCAAAAGCAAGCTGGAGATTGAGAGATTGGTATTTGTAATAAACTGTTCCAGATGTTAGAAATGTGAAACAAAGCCGCACAAATTGAAAATACTCAACAGGTAAGCAAGAGAGAGAATCAGTTTCAGTGTTTCAGTTCACCAGAACACCTGAATGGAAAATTGGATCCAAAATTCACTCTTTGGCAGGATCTGTAGTGTTTGGAAGTTGTTTCAGGTTGATCTCGTATCCAGTCCCTAATTTGGACTTTAATGTAAGTTGCACGATGAAGTTTGCCAAAAATACAAAATTTGATCCTGGAGTTGGCATGGAGGAGGATACTTTCAGTTGAGTTGGTTGGGCAGCAAAGTGATGAGTAGAATTCAGTTTGGAGGAGTGAGGTTACACTGACTGAGCCACATCTTGAGTCTGCTGTACAGTTCTGGACAATCTATCACAGGGCAGATGTGATTGCACTGGAGAGGTTTCAGTGGAGATTTACGAGGATGGTGCTTGACTGGAAATCTTCCACTATGAGGTATGGTTGGATTGCTTCGTGTTTTTTGTGGATCCCAAGAGCAAGCAAGAAGGATCATTTCCCCTTGGTCTAAGGGTTAAGAACAGAAGTTACAGGTTCAGAGTGATGGGTGAAAAGATTAGAGGGAAGGACAGCAAAGTTAGGGACCTGGAAAGTTTTCTTTCATCAATATATAGAAACCTCTATCCTTTCATTTCAATTTTGACAAGGATACTTGCTGATCTGAAGGTTCAATATTCAAGAAGCACGCCTGGGCTCCTAGGCAAACTGCGTTGTTGGGCCACTTATTCTAATTGTTGTTTCTGTGCATAATATCAGTAAAATAGAGATATGAATGAAGTAGATCATGAGCCAGGTGACTAAACTAAATAATGTCTTTTCTTACGAGCTTATTCCAATCTGCTTTTTCAACGCCAAGTCCAGAATCTCAAACAATTCATAAGAGCACAAGATATAGGTTAAGAATTGGGCCATTTGGCCCCTTGAGTCTTCTCTGCCATTTCATCATGGCTGATCCATTTTCCCTCTCAGCCCCAATCTCCTGCCTTCCTCCTGTATCCCTTCATGCCCTGACCAATCATGAATTTATCAACTTCTGCCTAAAATATACACAAAGACTTAGCCTCCACAGCTGCCTGTGACAACTAATTCTACAGATTCACCACTCTCTGGCTAAAGAAATTCCTCGTCATCTCCATTCTAAAAGGATGCCCCTCTATTCTGAGGCTGTGACCTTTAGTCTTGGACTCCCCCACCATAGGCAACGTCCTCTCCACATCCACTCTATCAATGCCTTTCACCATTCAACAGGTTTCAATTAGGTCACCTTTTGAATTCTAGTGAATACAGGACCAGAGCCATCAAACGCTCTTTTTATGGCAAGCTGTTCAATCCTGGAATCATTTTCATGAAACTCCTTTGAACCCTCTCCAGTTTCACACACCCTTTCTAAGATAAGTGTCCAAAGTTGCTCACAATACTCCAAGTGAGGCCTCAACAGCGTCTTATAAAGTCTCAACATTATATCCTTGCTTTAATATTCTAGTCCTCTTGAAATTAATGCTACATCACATTTGACTTCCTCACAACAAACTCAACCTGCAAATTAATCTTCAGGGAACCCTGCACAAGGACTCCCAAATCCCTTTGTGTCTCAAATTTTTGTATTTTCTTTCTAGTTAGAACATAGTCATCCCTTTCATTTCTTCTACCAAAGTGAAATGACCATACACTTCCAGACACTGTATTCCACCTGCTACTTTTTGGCTATTCTCCGAATCTGTCCAAGTCCTTCTGCAACCTACTTCCTCAAAACTGTGATGAGGGTCCTTGACAAGGATAGTTTAGACCCAGGTGCTGGGGTATCTGAACCAAGGTTTGAAACACGATATCAATCTGGATCTGAGCACAAAACAAACGGTAGTCAATAGGCTTATGATTGAGCACTGAACCGCAGTTCTGGTGTTCCTTAAATACTGATTCTTGGTGCCCAAAACATGACTGTCAATTAGCAGGACCATCCTGGACCCTTAAAAGGGCTGTGCAGGCGATCCATACTCCAGTGTTTTAGAGCATCTAAATCCCAGACACTGGCACAATTGGGAGCGTCTCATAACAGGAAACCCTCCCCTATGGCTGACTCCTGACTCCTGATGGCCCTGGCTGCCCTGAGAGGTGGTGATGGTAGTCGTGGATGAGAGCCAAATTCAAGATGTCATTTTCAACCTCTCCTCAAGTCTGAATCCTTCCCAGTCCACAAAGTACAGCCGAACACCCTGAAGAATAGCGAATCCAAATGTCTTCTCACTGTGAAGACCTGTTCTTCCTCGATAAACATGGGTGATGGTGGAGTCGACGGTGGTGGGGCAGACAGCTTTAATTTAGCCATATGGAAAGTGAGGATGATTTTTAGGGTCTTGGGGAACTGCAAGGTGTAATCCACACAGTTTTCTTTCCTCTGGATTTCAAAGGGTCCAATGAACTTGGGCAGCCGGACTCATTGCCTAGGCTGCAAAGGAGGTCCCTGTCTTCTCCTTTAGTTCACTTTGGGATGAGATTTTCAGCTGCAGGGACCCCAACCTCAGTCTCTTGTTCCAGAAAGAAAGACAGAGATTAACCAAACTGGCACTCAAACAGTGACATCCAGTGTAGTAATTGCTGTGAGGTGTTGTGAGCGACCTCTGCCCACATCAAATGGTCACACCACTCATCAGGTCTTTCCAAGCTCACTATTCGTTCTAGCTCCTGGTTGGTCGGCTCCGTCTGGCCATCGAACTGTGGGTGAAACCCAGAGGAAAGACTTGCTGTTGCCCCTATTAGTTTGCAGAACACCCAAAAGAAATGTGATGTGAATTGTGGAAGAAAATCTGAGACAATGTCCACTTGGAATCCACAGACCCTAAAGACCTGGTCTAGGACAATTTTAGCCATCTCCTCCACAGACGATAGCTTCTCCAATGCAATGAACTTGCAGGCTTTCGAAAACAGATCAACAATAACCATGATGACAGTCTTCCCCTTGGTTGGTGGAAGACCTGTGACAAAATCTATGGACAGAGATGCCCAAGGTATTCCTGGAACAGGTAAGGAGTGAAGGAGCCCTTGAGGTCACATAGGGGGCTCCTTGTTCCAGGCACACACTTGGCATGCCTGCATGTACTGCCAAACCTCTTACGTCACTCTGAGCCACCAATACCTCCTCCTGATAAACTTGAGGGTGCTGACAATTCCTGTGTACACAGCCATTCCATATTATTGTCCCCACGGAGGACCTGGGATCAGACGGAACTTGGGACAAACAGCCAACTTGGAGGATAGCCCTTAGGAATCTCCCCTTGCTTTGGGCTTTGTGAACTAGAGCGTTGATTCCCCAACACATTGGCACCGCCACCCCAACCTGGGGCTGTTCCTCTCAGTCCAGTTCGTCAAACTGATGGGACAGGGCATCTGGCTTCTGGTTCTTTGAGCCCTGTCGAAAGGTCAGGATGAATGAAAGTACCTGGCCTGTCTGGAAGTCAGCCTCTTGGCCTCGTGAATATAAGCCAGGTTCTTGTGGTCAGTCCAAACAATAAAAGGGTTCTTGGCCCCCTCGAGCCAGTGACACTATTCCTCCAAGGCTAAGTAAACTGCAAGAAGCTCCCAATTCACAATGTCATAGTTCCTCTCTGCTGGGGATAGCTGCCCTGAGAAGAATGCACAAGGGTACAGTTTACTATCCGAAGGTGGTCGTTGGGACAAGATGGCACCCACCCCAATGACTCAGGTGTCCACTTTCACAATGAAGGGAAGGTCTGGGTGAGGAGAAATCAAGATAGCTGTCCTGGACTTAAGCTTTGCAAAAGCAGCCTCCGCTTTCATCGTCCAAACAAAAGGGGCCATGGATTTCTTAGTTGCACTGTCAGCAGAGTTGCTGCCGAGCTGACGTCCCTGACGAACGACACAAGGAGGACTATGTGTTAGGGAAGTCCTAGGCAGCTTCTAGAGTAGGTTTCATGGTCGGCACAATATTGTGGGCCTGAAATGTGATGTAGATTTTCTGTGTTTCCAGAAGTTAGCAAACTCCAGGAATTGCTGGACTAGTTTGATATTGGATGGTGGTGGCCAGTCTATGACTGCCTGGGTCTTGGAAGGGCCCACCTTGGGATTGCCATTGGAGATGATGAAACCCAAAAATGAAGCAGTCGTTACATGAAATTTGAACTTTTCTAACTTGACATAAAGTCCATGGTCTAGAGGCCTCTTTAAAATGTCCCTGACAGGAGTGAAGTGCTCTTCCATGGACTTCCAGAAGATTAGGATATCTTCCTGGTAGACAAAGGCATACTTATGGAGAGCATCCCGGAGCATTTCATTTATAAAGGCCTGGAAAATGGCTGGAGCGTTCACAGAGCTGAAGTGCATGGCCAGGTACGCGTAATGCCCTGGTGGTGTATTGAATGCAGTCTTCCACTAATCGCCTTCCCTAATGCGGACCAGATTGTATGAACTCAGTAGGTCTAGTTATGTGAATACCCTCGCTCCTTGGAGCATCTCAAAGGCTGTATTCATGAGTGGAAGGGGGTAGCAATTCTTGCCCCTTATGTGTTTAATCCCCTGTAATCAATGCACAGCAGCAGACTCCCATCCTCCTTTTGTATGAAGGAGACACCTGCACCGGTGGGTGAGGCCGAATGAAGCCCGTGGCAAGAGCTTCCTTTA
Source organism: Hypanus sabinus (assembly GCF_030144855.1). Taxonomy (NCBI): domain Eukaryota; kingdom Metazoa; phylum Chordata; class Chondrichthyes; order Myliobatiformes; family Dasyatidae; genus Hypanus; species Hypanus sabinus. The sequence goes on from NC_082718.1 coordinate 78,138,241, forward strand.
TATACTCCTCCATTGCACTTCCCTCAGGACCTGAGAGTGTGTACAAGTGATCCCGCAGGGGACAAGTACCAGGCAGCAGGTCTATAGCACAGTCCTAGGCTCGGTGAGGTGGAAGAATCAAGACCTTTCCCTTGTTGATGACCTTCTCCAAATCCTTGTAGATGGAAGGGTTTGGATGTTGCTATCTCTTCCAGACCTTCCTTCAAGGATGACTCCTGAGGAGACGGGGGTGGTTCGACAGACCCTCCCTGAGCTCAGAAAGTTCATTTGTAGAAACTGTGGACCAATCAGAGAGCAAGTCCCTGTCTGCATCCACACGCATTGGCAGCAAGGTTCTACAGAGGGTTCTTGCACTGCCAGGATTGGCGTAAAGAAGCCTTTCCTTTCCTCAAGATGTGGCAACAGGACTCCTTGGGCTTAGCTGCAAGTTTTCCGGACTGCTCAGGCATCTCCTGAACCAGAGATTCCCTCTCTCTGGTTCTCATGGGATCCCGACTAGACAGTGTTGGGATTCACACAGTCCCATTGGCCAGAACCAGCCTGCTGCTCTTGAGGACCAGACTAGGTCTCCAGGAGGTCTCAGATTTCCTCACAGGGTTGCCACCTTATCGGTCTGCGGTCACAGGAGAGCCTGCATGTTGGAACACCATGCCACAAACAAACACAGCCATGATTCTCCCCTCCCTCCAGTCCATGAACGGGTTATGCTGAGATAGCCAAGGGTACCCAAGGATCTAAAAAAGCCTCCACCTGCCTCAGGTCCCTACCCCAGGTGAACCCCCTTCAGCACTGTGGTGAACTATGTGCCTGTCTGGACACGCCCCCTGCTGACTGCTCCTGTGGCTCCTCCCACAGGCCCCTGTATAAAGGCGATCTGAGGCCTGACGCTCGGCCTCAGTCTCCAGGACATAGTATGATGGACACTCACTCCTGGTTCCTTCTTCCAGTCAATAAAAGCCGATATCTCACCTTACATCTCAGTGTGAGTTATTGATGGTGCATCAATTTTATTGACTGGAAGTTTTACAACATGGAAACCGTTTTGCGTCCAGAAAGATTGGATTTGGACCCTCAAGACCCTGACGCAGCTCTCGCTTTTGAACACTGGCTTGCATGCTTCCAATCGTACTTGGAGGAGGTTCGTGCAACTGAACCCGCCGTTATGCACAGAATCCTACTCTCGAGGGTCACCCCCAAAGTTTACTCCATTATCCGGGACCTGTCGACCTACGATGGGGCACTGGACGCCCTCAAAAGACAGTACCTGCGGCCGGTGAACACCGGCTACGCAAGACATCGTTTAGCTACCCGGCAACAGCGGCCTGGCGAATCGTGCGCTGAGTTTCTCCGAGCACTACAGACACTCGTCCGACCTTGTGACTGCAAGACGCTCACGGCAGAACAGCATGCGGAGCTGCTGGTGCGAGACGCTTTTGTGACGGGACTGAGGTCAGTGTACATGCGCCAGCGGCTGCTGGAAAATGCCGACCTTACCTTAAGCTCGGCGATGGAGACGGCCAACGCTCTAGAAGCTGCTTTGCATAATGCTGACGCTGTCCAGTCGCGTGATTCCCTGCTGGTTCCGTGGACACCTCAGACCCCGCCACCGCCGGCTCCCGGGAGCGAGTTCGCCAACGCCGCTGCCAGTCGCGATTCCACGAGCTCCCCGACCCAGACCACGGCTGTGGCCCATCAGAAGCCCGTGTGTTATTTCTGCAGCCATAAAAAACACCCTCGACAACGCTGTCCAGCGCGAGAAGCGACCTGCTCCAGCTGCGGAAAGCAGGGCCACTTCGCCAAGGTCTGTAAGTCTCAACCTCGAGCGGAGTGCAGCGCTGCGGGTGAAACGTGGGGGCCGCCATCTTGCATGCCTGGATGTGGGCGGCCATCTTTGTCGACGTCAGCACGCCCCGCCCCCGACCCTCGGATGCTGACCGGGTACCCCAGATGTGAGCGGCCATCTTTGTCGGCGTCAGCATGCCCCGCCCCCGACCCTCCGATGCTTACCGGGTACCCCGGATGTGGGCGGCCATCTTTGTCGACGTCAGCATGCCCCGCCCCCGACCCACCGGTGTTTACCGGGTACCCCGACGGCGATTCAACTCTGGCCACTGTAACTCTCGACCAAAGCGCCCCACACCAGCTTGCAAGGTCCATGATGGACATCCGGGTGGAGGGGCACTGGACTAGATGCCTGTTTGACACGGGCAGCACTGGGAGTTTTATTCACCCGGACACAGTGCAACGCTGCGGACTCACAACGCGGCCGGTAAGTCGGAGGTTCCATTTGGCTTCTGGGTCGCAGTCCACAGACATCCGGGCGGGTTGTGTAGCGACATTGGTGGTGCAAGGCACAGAATATCGGAACTTTGAGCTCCTGGTCATGCCTAATCTGTGCGCACCTGTGCTATTGGGGCTGGACTTCCAGAGCCATCTCGAAAGTGTGACTATGGTGTATGACGGGCCCCTCCCACCACTCACTGTCAGGAATCTTCAGTTTTGTGGGACTTCTTCACATACCCCGCTACTGCCCACACACACACACGGGCACACACATCCCATCCAGAACCATGCCGACAGCTGCGCTACCGACACCACTTGCAGCCTCTCCACTCTCAAGGTCCCTCCCCCACCGCTGTTCGCCAACCTGACCCCTGACTGTAAGCCTGTGGCAACTAAAAGCAGGCGGTACAGCGCGGGGGACAGGGCCTTCATTCAGTCGGAGGTGAAGCGGCTGCTCAGGGAGGGGATCATTGAGCCAAGCTCAAGCCCTTGGAGGGCCCAGGTGGTTGTTGTTCAGACTGGGCAGAAAAATAGGATGGTGGTGGACTATAGTCAAACCATCAATAGGTTTACGCAGCTTGACGCGTACCCCCTACCCCGCATCGCGGATATGGTCAACCAGATTGCTCAGTACAAGGTGTACTTGACAATAGATCTGAAATCCGCTTATCACCAGCTCCCCATCTGCCCAGAGGACCGCCCCTACACCGCCTTCGAGGCGGGCGGCAGGCTCTATCACTTCCTGCGCGTCCCTTTCGGTGTCATGAATGGTGTCTCTGTCTTCCAGAGGGAAATGGACCGGATGGTGGACCAGTACCAACTGCAGGCCACATTTCCCTATCTGGATAACATCACCATCTGTGGTCACGACAGGCCAGATCACGACGCCAACCTCCAATGATTTCTCCAAGTGGCCGCAGCTCTGAACCTTACTTATAACAGGGACAAGTGTGTGTTTGGAACCACCCGCCTTGCTATACTTGGGTATGTCGTGGAAAACGGGGTTATTGGCCCTGATTGGCGCCCCGTGTTAGAACTCCCTCTTCCCACCACTCTCAAGGCCCTCAGACGGTGCCTGGGTTTTTTTTCCTATTACGCCCAATGGGTCCCCCATTACGCAGACAAGGCACGCCCCCTGGTCAAGTCTACCTCGTTTCCCCTCTCTGCTGAGGCCCGCGCGGCCTTCAGCTGCATTAAAGAGGACATTACCAAAGCTACGATGCATGCCGTGGACGAGACCGCTCCCTTCCAAGTGGAGTGTGATGCCTCCGATTTTGCTCTGGCTGCTACCCTCAATCAGGAAGGCAGACCAGTAGCATTCTTTTCTCGCACCCTCCAAGGCTCCGAAATTCAGCACTCCGCGGTGGAGAAAGAAGCCCAGGCCATAGTGGAGGCTGTTAGGCACTGGAGGCACTATCTTGCTGGCAAAAGGTTCACCGTGCTGACCGACCAGCGCTCAGTTGCGTTCCTGTTCAGCAACCAACAGCGGGGCAAAATGAAAAATGATAAGATTTTGCGGTGGAGAATAGAACTCTCCACCTACAACTATGATATCCTGTACCGGCCTGGCAGTCTCAATGAGCCCCCTGATGCCCTATCCCAGGGAACATGTGCTAGCACACAGCTCGACCAGCTGTACACCCTTCATGCACAACTTTGCCATCCGGGGGTCACCCGATTTTACCATTTTGTGAAAGCTCGGAACCTGCCATACTCCCTGGAGGACATCAGGACGATGACCAGGGACTGCCAAATTTGCGCTGAGTGCAAACCGCACTTCTACCGTCCTGACACGGCACAACTTGTCAAGGCCACCCGCCCTTTTGAACGACTGAGTGTTGACTTTAAGGGCCCCCTTCCCTCCACTGACCGCAATGTCTATTTTCTCAGTGTTATCGACGAGTACTCACGGTTCCCCTTTGCCATCCCCTGCCCCGACACCACTGCCACGTCCGTCGTAAAAGCCCTGCGCCAGCTCTTCACTCTGTTCGGGTATCCCTGCTATATCCACAGCGATAGAGGGTCCTCCTTTATGAGTGAGGAGCTGCGCCAGTACTTGCTAGCTAGGGGCATTGCTACCAGTCGGACCACGAGTTATAATCCCCGGGGTAATGGCCAGGTGGAGCGGGAGAATGCCACAGTGTGGAAGGCCACACTTTTAGCCCTTAAGTCAAAAGGGTTGCCGGTCTCTCGATGGCAGGAGGTCCTCCCTGAGGCACTGCACTCTATCCGCTCTCTGTTATGTACATCCACTAATGCCACCCCTCACGAACGCCTATTCTCTTTTCCCAGGAAGTCTGTCACTGGGACCACCCTACCAGTTTGGCTGACGTCCCCGGGGCCAGTGCTGCTCCGGAAACATGTGAGGAGCAATAAATACTCCCTGCTGGTAGAGAGGGTTCACCTTCTACATGCGAACCCCCAGTATGCTTACATGGTCTTACCTGATGGGTGGAAGGACACGGTCTCCATCCGCGACCTGGCACCCACAGGTGCAGCAGACCACTACCCAGAAGGCTCTCCGGTAACTATGAACCCTGCACCAGAGGTGACACCGTACTCACCAGGCCCTACACAGACTCCTCACGACACTTGTATACCGGGCGTTTCGTACACATTTATACCAGGCGCCTCGCACATGCGTGAGGGATCACCGGCGCCTAGTGGGCAGGAACAAGCGCAACCTCCGTCCCCTGTGCAATCACCAATGTCGCCGGCATCCATGCGATCACAGCCGGTGCTACGTAGATCGCAGCGACAGATTCGACCACCTGATAGACTTGACTTGTAAGAAACTTCGCCACATGTGGACTCTTTCAAACAAAGGGGGGGTGAATGTGGTGAACTATGTGCCTGTCTGGACACACCCCCTGCTGAATGCTCCTGTGGCTCCTCCCACAGGCCCCTGTATAAAGGCGATCTGAGGCCTGACGCTCGGCCTTAAGCACAAGAGCAGAATCAGTAGGATTGGACTTAATGGCTGCTGCTGTCACAGTCCTCCCCACACTGGGGAGTCTTAGCTGTTCTCCAGGTGGCTACAGCTTCAGACATTCAGACATAAGTCGGGGGAAATTTGTGGCAGCAGTACCATGCAGGCATAACGTTATTTTAAGTTACAATATAAATCAATAATTAAATAGATAGATCTGGGTGGCAGGGAAGGAATACGTCTCCAGCCTGCAGGTCACACTTGGGCAGGGTGTAGCACCTGCTTAGCCCCCCACCTCCGATCAGGGTCACGTGAAGCCATGGGAGCAGGTGGTGGATGGTCGTATGAGCAGCTGGTGCACATCACAAGTCCTGGTTATGCGACCACTGACACCAGGCAGAGAATCTCTGAAGAGTATTGATTATGGCTGCGATCACTCGTCTTGTAAAGACACTGCCCAGAAGAAGGCAATGGCAAACCACTTCTGTAGAAAAATTTGCCGAGAACAATCATGGTCATGGAAAGACCATGATCGCCCATGTCATACAACATGGCAGATAATAAACAAATGAAATAGAGAGATAGATAATGCAAAGGGGGAAGAGTGAATGAGAATGTGGAAGGTCCTATTGACAAGATTTTGCATTAGTACCATACTCTGAAGTTCATCAAAAATATCTATAAATTTGCCTTTTGTTGGTTATTAACTATATGTGCTTTGCAGACCCAGGAACGATAAAGGTATTCACACAGATAGTTCCTTTACATTACTATCAGATGGACTATGATAATTGCGAGCAGCAAGCAGAATATCAGGAAAGTAATAATTCATCCTAAAATAAAATAATCTTGAGAATAGTGCAGTATGGCAAGAAATTGAAACAAAACTGTATTTTACGGCAGATACACTGGCTGCATGCAGAGTAGATATAGAAGTTCCATTCAATCCAGAATCAGGTTTAATATCACTGACATACATCGTGAAATCTGTTGTTATGCATCAGCTGTAAAATACAATACATAATAATTTTAATGAGAAATTACAACAAGATATTTAAATTAATTAAGTCCTGTGAAAGAGTAGTGAGCTAGTGTTCATGGGTTCAATGTTCATTCAGTGATCTGATGGCAGAGGGGAAGAAGCTGTTCCTGAGTCAGAGTGTGTGCCTTCAGCCTGATGATAGCAATGGAAGAGCATATGTCCTGCTTGCTGGGAGTCCTTAATGATGGATGCTGCCTTTCTGAGGCATTGCTCCCAAAGCACGAGGAGCGAATCAAGAAAGTAAGATTTCTGTGGCTTGCATTTCTGTGAGGGTATAATACACTACTTCCACCAGCCGACTGTGAATGATAAAGTATCTAAAACAATGAAACACTTTTAAAACGTTATACAGTAATTCAAAATCTTCCCTTCCCTTTTTCTGTCCTTGGAATGTAACTGAAAGATAAACAGCACAGCCAGTCTATCACCAAGATAGCACCGAGACTCAAAGACAACAAAGTCTTTTGAGACTGAATCAAGCCGTTAAGTTCAAAGGTGATGTTTATCAGTTGTGGGTTGTAACTTTAAATCCTCATGTTGCATGCAACAGCCTTTGTCTCCATGTCAAGCTAGAATCCCAACAACCTATCTCCTTTATTTATGACATATTAATTAAGCATATCGTGTTTCCGTATTGGGATGGGAAATCCTGCTTTTCATTTTCAGTGGCAGTGGACAACCCAGAAGTCACCGATGGGATGCTCCTTGTACACCTTGTCATTTTACACACACTTCTGACTTTCACTCCATGGAAGCGAACGGATCATGTTCCAATTATGTAGGAGGCAAGATCTTCCAATTCTGAACTTTCATCACCGATTTTTCCCCTAAATCTAAAAGCGATAGCTGTCCTCTGTGTATCTGCAGGAAATAGCCACCGATATATCATCATCATTATGTGCCATGTCATATGACATCATCATTATGTGCCATGTTGTATGATGTGGGCGATCATGGTCTTCCATCTGTCCATGATCGTGATTGTTCCGGCAAATATTTCCACAGAAGTGCTTTGCCATTGCCTTCTTCTGGACAGTGTCTTTACAAGATGGATGACCCCGGCCATTATCAATACTCTTCAGAGATTGTCTACCTGATGTCAGTGGTCACGTAACCTGGACTTGTGATATGCACCAGCTGCACATATGACCATCCACCATCTGTCCTCATGAGAAAAACAGAAAATTCCAATAGTGGGAAAAGATTGAGACAGATCTACATTTTATCACATACTTGTTTAACCTATACTTCAAGTAATCCAGCGTGGTAAAACACACCAAACACACACAAAATCCGAGCAGTAATAAGCAATTAAACACCGAATAATTCATTTTAAATAGTTTTAAATGATGATCTTGCACACATTTGAATGTATTATCATTATATTTGAATATTCCCGATATGATCTCCCAGTACTCTACATTCAGTTCACTTAAAATGGTGTTTGATACGTTTCTGGCAAGAGTTTTGTGCACCTGCTTCCTGACTGGTAAATCGGGATCTCTGTCGGCTGACCAGCATCTCAAAAATGAATGCATGTGGCTAAATTTCCAGGTTAATTACACTCACATCACGTACACTCAGTGGCCACTTAATCAGGTAGACCTGTACACCTACTCATTAATTCAAATATCTAATTCGCAAATCATGTGACAGCAACTCCATGCATAAAAGCATGTAGGCGTGGTCAAGAGGTTCAGTTGTTGTTCAGACTAACATCAGGAAGGAGCTAAGTGTGATCTAAGTGACTTTGACCCTAGATTGATTGTTTGATTGATTGATTGTTGGTGCCAGACAAGGTGGTTTGAGTATCTCAGAAACCGCCCAGAAGAAGGTGATGGCCGTTAGCATTTACAGAGAATGATGCGATAAACAAAAAAAAAATCCAGTGAGCGGCAGTTATGTGTGCAAAAACACCTTGTTAATGAGAGGTGGGACTGGTTCAAGGTGATAGGAAGATGACAATACCTCAAATTACCACATGTTACAACAGTGGTGTGCAGAAGAGCAATACTCTGAATGCACAACAGATTGAACCTTGAAGAGTATGGGCTAGAGAAGCAGAAGATCACAAACATACTTCTACAGGAGCAGAAAACCACAGATATGTATTTTCCCTCTCGATCAAAGCTGTGGAAGGGCTACTCCCCGATTGTACCAACAGAGGGTGTGCTGGGCTACCTTTCAAGCTCCACGACTTGCTGAAGATCCTAACACTGCAGAGACTTGGCACATTGTGCTCAGTAAAACTGCCCATCACTCTGCAATCTTAAAATACTGTCTTTAAATTCCCTCCATTCCAAGTAGTGATGTAATGTTAATGGGTTCAATGTCCATTCAGAAATTGGATGACAGAGGGGAAGAGGCTATTCTTGAATCATCGAGTTTATGCCTTCAGGCTCCTGTACCTCCTCCCTGTTGGTAGCAATGAGAAGAGGGCATGTCCTGGGTGATGGGGGTCACCCAAGTGATAAGTTCAGAATAAAAAATGTAGCAGAAAGAAAAATTTAGAGAAAATAGTGATAGTTTTGTTGTAACGTGGTATCCTGGCTAGTATCAGTGGTACTGAAATTCTGTGAAGATTCAACTAATCTCTACAATAACCTTTAGACAGGCAAAATCACAGAGAAATTGTGCAAATACCTGTGTTTTAAATCAGTTCTCCTGGTCTTCTATTAAGATTTTGACAGAGTATCAGCAAGGCATCTTTGGAGTTGATTCAGGGAGGGTATTTTGTTAGATTCAGAATCAGAATCAGGTTTAATATCACCAGCAAATGTTGTGAAATTTATTGATTTTGCAGCAGCAGTATATTGCAATACATAATAAAAACTGTGAATTACAGTAAATATATACATACATATCTTAATAAAATAGTTAAATTAAATTAAAAAGCTAATGAGATAGTGTTGATGGTTTCAATGTCCACTCAGAAATCAGATGTAGAGGAGTTAAAGCTGTTCCTGAATCATCGAGTTTATGCCTTCAGGCTTCTGTACCTCCTCCCTGTTGGTAGCAATGAGAAGAGGGCATGTCCTGGGTGATGGGGGTCACCCAAGTGATAAGTTCAGAATAAAAAATGTAGCAGAAAGAAAACTTCTTGTCTTGTGTCTGTCCTGACATTTTAATTGTCTCCAGTGTTTATCAGCTGCCCTTGTCCTGCCTTTCAACAGGAAGCAACCTTTAACTTTGAACATAAAATCCTGTCCTTGAAAAAGAGTTCTTTCTCCTGATTTGTGTGATTCATTTCTGTTGTTTCCTAATGACCCCCTTATCTTTCCTTTCCATGTACTCCCTGTCAGTAAACTGTTTGTCATTGCTTTCATCTCTTAATGTGGCTGAATTTTCTTCACTGGTGTAGCAAATCTTCTGTGACTTCAAATTCTATCATTCTACTGATCACTGCTCATCCAGGCCAACAAATCATGTGAAGGACGTGCACTGGGGTGTAGACATTATTCAGCATAATCTTGATATCATCTGACTATAGGAGTACATTATATATTGGTGGTGTGGTGGAGATACATCTCTGCCAAAGGAGAATTGTGACCCAATATATCAATGCAGCTGCAAAGAAAGCACAACAGTGGATATATTGCATTACGGATCTGGTGCGTATTCTAAAGCAAATTTCTACAGATGTACCATGGAGGAGAGTATTCTAGCTGGTTGCATCACCATCTGGTATGGGGGGGGGGGGGAGGTGTTGAGAGGCTACTGTACAGGATCAAAGTAAGCTGCAAAGCGTTGTAAACTTAGTCAGCTCTGTCCTGGGCTCTCACCTCTATAGTGTCCAGGACATCTTCAAAGAGCAATGCCTCAGAAAGGCAGTGTCAATCAGTAAGGACCTCATCACCCAGGCCATGCTCTCTTCTCAGGAAGGAGTATAGAAGCCTGAAGGTACACACTCAGTAATTCTGAAACAGCTTCTACTCCTCTGCCATCCGATTTCTGAACGGACATTGAACCTGAGAACACTAACTCATAACTTTTTTTGTCCTACTTATTTAACTATTTAATACTTACTGTATTTCACGGGTTTTATTACTGTACTGCTGCCACAAAAACAAGAAATTTCACAACATGCATTATGCCAGTGATATTAAACCTGATTCTGACTCTGAATATAATGCAATACCCTCCCTGAAACAACTCCAAAGATGTTTTGGTGATGCTCTGTCATGACGTTATTAAGAGACCGGGAGAGCTGATGTAAAACACAGGTTGCGAGGTCGCCATCAGTCAGGGTCAACCATGGGTGTTGCGCCCTAGCTGTCTAGGTACACGAGCCTGGGCAGCACAATACGAAGAGCAAGCTGTTGCCCATGTGGGAAGCTCCCCCTCTCCGTGCATCTGATGAATCCAAGGGAACAGCATGGACCGATACAGTTTGGCACCAGCAGCATCGCAGGAGTCGCCAGTCACCATTGAACTCAGTGTGGGTCTGCCTTAGGGACTCCAGCTCCGGATTTCACCGACAATAACCTGTAGAAATCAGACGGATGGCACAGTGAAAACTGATTAGGAGGGAGTTGTCCGATCATCATCAATTTCAAACTGCTCAGGACAACATGGAATCTCTGGTGAAGCCAGTGAGGCTTTTCTATAAATCTGACATCTCTCTACAAGAAAGCCTTAGCATTGCTCTGGTCAAAAGCAAAATTTAAGAGGTAAATTGTGATAATTCTCCTATTAAAACAGTTTGCTGAATTATCTATATTCATAAGTGAAGAATAGTCATTTTGGGTGAGATTTCAAGAAGGGAGCAAACACGAGGAAATCTGCAGATGCTGGAAATTCAAACAACAACAAAGGGTCTCAGCCCGAAACATCGACAGTGCTTCTCCCTATGGATGCTGCCTGGCCTGCTGTGTTCCACCAGCATTTTGTGTGGGTTGTTATTTCAAGAAGGGAGTTGATTTTGTGATCGAAACATAGAAACGTAGAAAACTCACAGCACAATACAGGCCCTTCGGCCCACAAAGCTGTGCCAAACATGTCCCTACCTTAGAAATTACCTAGGGTTACCCATAGCCCTCTATTTTTCTAAGCTCCAGGTGCCTGTCCAGGAGTCTCTTAAAAGACCCTATCATATCTGCCTCCACCACCGTCACCAGCAGCTCATTCCACGCACTCACCACTCTATGTCTCAGCATAAACCAGAATAAAGGGAACTGAAAGACAGCATTTTAAGTTTGCAGAGTGATCCTATAAAAAGTAGTGGATACAGACTAGTGCAGTGTGGGTAAAGCTCTCCCCACCATTGAGCGCATCTACATGAAATGCCATAACGGGGAAGCGGCACCCATCATCAGAGATCCTCTCCACCCATTTCATGCTCCTTTCTCACTGCTGCCGTCAGGAAAAGGGTACGGGAGCCTCAGGACCCACACCACCAGGTTGAGGGTCAGTTACTACTCCTCACAAACATCAAGCTCTTGAAACAAAGATGATAATTTCAGTCAATTTCACTTGCCCATCTTTGAAATGTATCCACAATGGCTTGCACTCAAGGACTTTTCATCTCATGTTCTCAATATTTATTGTTTATTTATTTATATTATTATTTTTTATTTTTGTATTTGCACAGTTTGTTGTCTTCTGCACACTGGTTGTACACCCAAGCTTGGCAGTCTTTCATTGATTCTGAATTGAATTGAATTGACTTTATTACTTACATTCTTCACATACATGAGGGGTAAAAATCTTTATGTTATGTCTCCATCTAAAGGTACAATGTGCAATTTACAGTAATTTTTAATAAATAGTATGTACAACAATATAACATAGAAGTACAGTTGTATCAGCATGAATTAATCAGTCGGATGGCCTGGTGGAAGAAGCTGTTTTGGAGCCTGTTGGTCCTGGATTTTATTCTGCAGTACCATTTCCCGGATGGTAGCAACTGGAACAGTTTGTGGTTGGGAGTGACTTGGGTGCCCGATGATCTTTCAGGCCCTTTTTACAAAGACAGATGTGTAAATGTCCTGAATAGTGGGAAGATCACATCTACAGATGCGCTGGGCTGTCCGCACCACTCTCTGCAGGGTCCTGTGATTGAGGGAAGTACATTTCTCATACCAGGCAGTGATGCAGCCAGTCAGGATGCTCTGAATTGTGCTTCTGTAGAATGTTCTTAGAACTTGGGGGCCCACACCAAACTTCTTCAACCATCTGTGGTGAAAGAGGTACTGTTGTGCCTTTTTCACCACACAGCTGTGTCCAGTGTGGGTGGTAGCATGCTGCAGATGTAATTCTGTTATAAATATTATTCTATAGATTTGTTGAGAATGCCCACAGGTAAATGAAACTCAGCATTGTATATTGTGACATACATATATTCTGATAATAAAATTTACTTTGGACTCTGATAGGCGATTTTGCACCAAGTCTCTGCAGGGCCATGACGGAGCTCGAAATATAGCCCTGCATTGCCCTCCGGTGTTACTATTAGGGAGTAGCTCTTCCACAGCTCTGACAGCGAAGGAAAATGCACCTTCATGGATTTCTGCTGCTGACGTATTACCACTTCAAGGTCTGATATGCTGTGCATTCAGAGTTGCTTTTCTACACACCACTATTGTAACGCCTGGTTATTTGAGTTACTGACTCTTTCCTGTCATCTTGAAGTGGTCTGGCCATTCTCCTCTGATCTTCCTCATTAACAAGGTGTTTTCTCCCACAGGACAGTTACTCAGAGTTTTTTTACATACCATTCTCTATAAACTCTAAGGACCATGATGTAGTCAGCAGTTTCTGCGATGTTCAAACCATCCTGTCTGGCACCAATGATCAAGGTGGCTAAGATCACATTTCTTCTCCTTCCTGATGTTGGTCTGAACAACAACTGAACCTCTTGACCATGTCTGCATGCTTTCATGCCTGGAGTTGCTGTCACATGATTTGCAAATTAGATATTTGAATTAATGAGTAGGTGTACAGGTCTGCCTGATTAAGTGGCCACTGAGTGTACGTGATGTGAGTGTAATTAACCTGGAAATTTAGCCACATGCATTCATTTTTGAGATCCTTGTCAGCCTACAAAGATCCAGATTTGCCAGTCAGGAAGCAAGAACCCAAAATGCTTACCAGAAATGTATCAAACACTATTTTAAGTGAACTGAATGTACCTATAGGGTACTGGGAGATCACATCAGGAATATTCAAATATAATGACATTGTAGCAGTGTGCTACACGCAGCGCTGCAATAACGACACGGAGTCGGTGAGCTGCAGTTACAAAAGGGGTTTATTCAAACTTCGCAGCCTCGCTTTAAAGCCTTCCTGATCCCGCCCTCCCCAGGCGGGAATGCTGTAGGGGGCACGTATTCACAGTCCCATCAGTTAGTCTTTTATCAATTATGGTATTGTCTGCACTGTTGTAACTAAATGTTAACTATAACTATGTGGTTTTGTGTAGGTTTTCGGTTTGTTGGGTGGTAGACCCACCAATGCTTACCGGTTACCAAGATGGCAGTTCAATTCTGGCCACCGTAACCCTCGATCAAAGCGCCCCACACCAGCTTGAAAGGTCAATGATGGACATCCTGGTGGAGGGGCACAGGACTAGCTGCCTGTTTGACACGGGCAGCACTGGGAGTTTTATTGACCCGGACACAGTGCAACGCTGTGGACTCGTGACGCGGCCGGTAAGTCAGAGGATCAATTTGGCTTCTGGGTCGCATTCCACAGACATCCGGGTGGGTTGTGTAGCGACATTGATGGTGCAGGGCACAGAATATCGGAACTTTGCGCTACTGGTCATGCCTCACCTGTGTGCACCTGCACCTGTGGGGCTGGACTTCCAGAGCCATCTCGAAAGTGTGACTATGGCATATGATGGGCCCCTCCCACCACTCACTGTCCGGAATCCTCAGTTTTGTGGGACTTCGCCATATACCCCATTACTGCGCGCACACACACACACACACACACACACACACACACACACACACACACACACACACACACACACACACACACACACACACACACACACACACACACACACACACACACACACCATACCACACGTCCCGCCCAGCGCCATACCAACAGCCATGCTACCGACACCACTTGTAGCCTCTCCACCCTCAAGATCCCTCCCCCACCGCTGTTCGCCAACCTGACCCCCGACTGTAAACCTGTGGCAACCAAAAGCAGGAGGTACAGCGTGGGGGACAGGGCCTTCATTCAGTCAGAGATGCAGCGGCTGCTCAGGGAGGGGATCATTGTGCCAAGCACAAGCCCTTGGTGGTCCCAGGTGGTTGTTGTTCGGACTGGGCAGAAAGACAGGATGGTCGTGGACTATAGTCAAACCATCAATAGGTTCACGCAGCTTGACGCGTACCCCCTACATCACATCGCGGATATGGTCAACCAGATAGCTCAGTACAAGGTGTACTCGACAATAGATCTGAAATCCGCTTATCACCAGCTCCCCATCCGCCCAGAGGACCGCCCCTACACCGCCTTCGAGGCGGGTGGCAGGCTCTATCACTTCCTGTGCGTCCCCTTCGGTGTCACGAATGGTGTCTCTGTCTTCCAGAGGGAAATGGACCGGATAGTGGACCAGTACCAACTGAAGGCCACATTTCCCTATCTGGATAACATCACCATCTGTGGTCGCGACTGGCCAGATCACGACGCCAACCTCCAAAGATTATTCCAAGTGGCCGAAGCTCTGAACCTTACTTATAACAGGGACAAGTGTGTGTTCGGAACCACACGACTCGCTATCCTTGGGTATGTCGTGGAAAACGGGGTCATTGGCCCTGATCCCGACCGTATGTACCCCCTGTTAGAACTCCCTCTTCCAACCACTCTCAAAGCCCTCAGACGGTGCCTGGGTTTTTTTTCCTATTACGCCCAATGGGTCCCCCATTACGCAGACAAGGCCCGCCCCCTGGTCAAGTCTACCACTTTTCCCCTCTCTGCTGAGGCCTGCGCGGCCTTCAGCTGCATTAAAGGGGACATTGCCAATGCTACGATGCATGCGGTGGACGAGACCATTCCCTTCCAAGTAGAGAGTGACGCCTCCGATTTCGCGCTGGCTGCTACCCTCAATCAGGAAGGCAGGCCAGTAGCATTCTTTTCTCGTACCCTCCAAGGCTCTGAAATTCGGCACTCCACGGTGGAGAAAGAAGCCCAGGCCATAGTGGAAGCTATTAGGCACTGGAGGCACTATCTCGCTGGCAAAAGGTTCACCTTGCTGACTGACCAGCGCTCGGTTGCATTCATGTTCAGCAACCAACAGCGGGGCAAAATCAAAAATGATAAGATTTTGCGGTGGAGAATAGAACTCTCCACCTGCAACTATGATATCCTGTACCGGCCTGGCAGACTCAATGAGCCCCCTCATGCCCTATCCCGGGGAACGTGTGCTAGCACACAGCTCGACCAGCTATACACCCTTCATGCACAACTTTGCCATCTGAGGTCACCCGATTTTACCATTTCATGAAAGCTCGGAACCTGCCATACTCCCTGGAGGACATCAGGACGATGACCAGGGACTGCCAAGTCTGCGCTGAGTGCAAACCGCACTTCTACCGTCCTGAAACGGCGCAACTTGTCAAGGCCACCCGCCCTTTTAAGCGACTGAGTGTTGACTTTAAGGGCCCCCTTCCCTCCACTGACCACAATGTCTATTTTCTCAATATTATCGACGAGTACTCACGGTTCCCCTTTGCCATTCCCTGCCCCGACACCACTGCCACTTCCGTCATAAAAGCCCTGCGCCAGCTCTTCACTCTGTTCGGATATCCCTGCTATATCCACGGTGATAGAGGGTCCTCCTTTATGAGTGAGGAGCTGCGCCAGTACCTGCTAGCTAGGGGCATTGCTACTAGTCGGACCACGAGTTATAATCCCCGGGGAAATGGACAGGCTCTCAATGGCAGGAGCTCCTTCCTGAGGCACTCCACTCTATCCGCTCCCTGTTATGTACATCCACCGATGCCACCCCTCACGAACGCCTATTCTCTTTTCCCAGTAAGTCTGTCACTGGAACCACCTTACCAGTTTGGCAGACGTCCCCAGGGCCAGTGCTGCTCCGGAAACATGTGAGGAGTAATAAATACCCCCCGCTGGTCGAGAGGGTTCACCTTCTACATGCGAACCCCCAGTATTGCTACATGGTCTTACCTGATGGGCGGGAGGACACGGTCTCCGTCCGCAACCTGGTGCCCGCAGGAGCAGCAGACCACTACCCCGAACACTCCCAGGTAACTATGAACCCTGTACCCGAGGTGACACCGCACACACTAGGCCCTGCACAGACTCCTCACGACACTCATATACCGGGCGTTTCGTACGCGTATATACCAGGCGCCTCGCACATGCGTGAGGGATCACTCACGCTTAGTGGGCTGACACCTCCAGTTAGGCCGGAACCAGCACATCCTCCATCTCCGGTGCAATCACCACCGGCACCTGTGCAATCACCACCACCGGCATCTGTGCAATCACAGCCGGTGCTACGTAGATCGCTGCAACAGATTCGACCACCTGATAGACTTAACCTGTAAGAAACTTCGCCACATGTGGACTCTTTTTAAAACAAAGGGGGGGTGAATGTGGTGAACTACATATACCTGTCTGGACACACCCCCTGCTGACTGCTCCTGTGGCTCCTCCCACAGACCCCTGTATAAAGGCGATCGAGGCCTGAGCCCGGCCTCTCAGTCTCCAGGATGTAGTATGGTGGTCACTCACTGCTTGTTCCTTCTTCCAGTCAATAAAAGCCAATATCTCGCCTTTACGTCTCAGAGTGAGTTATTGATGGTGCATCAGGTAGTAAATTGGATTAGGCATTAGCTTTGTGGGAGAAGCCACAGGGTGGTAGTAGATTGCCTGTCTGACTGGAGCCATGTGACTAGTGGTGTGCTGCAGAGATCAGTGCTGGGTCCATTGTTGTTTGTCATCTATCTCAATGATCTTGATGATAATGTGGTTAACTGGATCAGCAAATTTGTAGATGACTCCGAGATTGGGGGGTGTAGTGGGGGGGGCCACAGTAAGGGAGACTTTCAAAGTTTGCAGAGGGATCTGCATCAGCTGAAAAATTGGCTGTTCGAATTTAATGCAGACTGGTGTGAGATTTTGCTCTTCAGTAGGACCAACCAGGGTAGGTCTTACACAGTGAACAATAGGACACTGAGGAGTGTGGTAGACAAAGGAATCTGGGAATACCGGTCTATAATTTGTTGAAAGTAATGTCACAGGTACATAGGGTCATAAAGAAAGCTTTTGGCCCAGAGCCCTTCAAGAATGAATGAACAGAGATAGGATGTTATGTTGAAGTTGTACAAGATGTTGGTGAGGCCTAATTTGGAGTATTGAGTGCAGTTTTCGTCACCTACCTACAGGAAAGATGTAAACAAGGTTGAAAGAGTACAGAGAAAATATACAAGGATGTTGCTGGGTCTGGAGGACCTGAGTTATAAGGAAAGATTGAACGAATAGGTTAGGATTTTATTCCTTGGAATGTAGAAGATTGAGAGGAGATCTGATAGAGGTATACAAAATTATGAGGGGTATAGATATGGTAAATGCAAGCAGGCTCTTTCCACATAAAATGTGCAGTGGTGGCTGAAAATTAAGAGGATCATGAACTTTATCTGCCATACACACTTATAGCCCGCCAAAGACATATATACAGGAAGGTTCTGGAAAAAGGCCAGCAATATCATGAGGGATCCCACCACCCTGCTCATGGACTCTTTGTCCCACTCCCCTCAGGGAAGAGGCTTCGCAGCATCCACATCGGGGCCAGCAGACTCAAAAACAGTTACTTCCCCCAAGCAGTAAGGCCGATCAACACCCACACCCAATAACCCACCCCACCACCACTACTTTACCATTTCCCGTCAGAGACACCTTATGTACAGACACTCCTTTACCGAGTGTCACTTTATAGACGGAAAATCAGTCTGTGAGTAAATCTTAAGTGTTTTAAAATTAATTCTGTCTTTACTGTGTGCTTAATGCTGCAATGGATCCAGAGTGACAATCATTTTGTTTTCCTTTACAGTCATCTACTGAAGAAGGATAATAAATAATTCTGAATTTTGAATGTTTTAGGAAGTTTTTGTGGTGCTTTGGCGCCACATGCAGTAAAAACAACAATGTTCAACAATATAAAAAATGATATAAAATAAGGTTGAGGTTGAGAAATGGAATAAAATGTACATAAACACACAAATACCAGTGTGTATTTATCAAGTTCAAGTTTATTGTCATCTGACTGTACGTATCTACAACCAAACAAAACAATGTTCTATCCACAGAACATTGCGCACCCACAAAATATACACTGTATCACATGCAGCACGTAAACCAAAATATTACCATAATTAAGATATAAAGTCCCTCATGCACCCATTGGGACAAAGCACCTGCATCAATGTTCCAGCTCCCCAGCCGGTACTTCAGGCTGAAATCTTTGTCAGCCTGACTCATGGGGATCTGGTAATATCCACTCCTCAAGTCCAGCACACTGAACCACTTCGCACCACTCAGGCAGGCCAGTATATCTTCAATTCTCGGGACAGTGTACTGGTCAGGGATGGTACGCCTGTTCAGAGACCTATAGCCCATACACATCTGTACATTCACATTCTTCTTTTAGGTCACTACTTTTGAGGATGCATAGGGGCTTTGGGACTCGTGATGATCCCAGCTTCCTTTCTCCTTTACCATAGCATTGGAGAGGGATAGGTACAGACAAGTTAGGATAGTGTTTAATTAAGTAAGGGGAAATATGAGGCAATCAGGCAGGAACTTGGAAGCATAAATTGGGAAAAGATGTTCTCAGAGAACATGTATGGAAGAAATGTGGCAAATGTTCTGGGGATATTTGTATGGAGTTCTGCATAGGTACATTGCAATGAGACAGGGAAAGGATGGTAGGGTATAGGAATCATGGTGTACAAAGGATGTTGTAAATCTAGTCAAGAAGAAAAGAAGAGCTTACAAGAGGTTCAAAAAGCTAGGTAATGATAGAGAGTTAGAAGATTATAAGCCTAGCAGGAAGGAGCTCATGAAAGAAATTAGGAAAGCCAGGAGGGGCCATGAGAAAGCCACAGTGGACAGGATTAGGGAACACCCCAAGGCATTCTACAAGAATGTGAAGAGCAAGAGGATAAGACATGAGAGAATAGGACCAATCAAGTGTGACAGTGGAAAACTGTGTATGGAACCAGAGGAGATAGCAGAGGTACTTAATGAGTACTTTGCTTCAGTATTCACTACGGAAAAGGATCTTGGCGATTGCAAGGATAGCTTAACAGCAGGCTGAAAAGTTTGAGCATGTAGATATTAAGAAAGAGGATGTGCTGGAGCTTTTGGAAAGCATCATGTTGGATAAGTTACCGGGACTGAATGAGATGTAACCCAGGCTACTGTGGGAGGCGAGGTAGGAGGTTGCTGAGCCTCTGGCCATGATCTTTGCATCATCAATGGAGATGGGAGAGGTTCCAGAGGATTGGAGGGTTGCAGATGTTGTTCCCTTATTCAAGAAAGGGAGTAGAGATAGCCCAGGAAATTATAGACCAGTGGGTCTTAACTCAATGGTTGGTAAGTTGATGGAGAAGATCCTGAGAGGCAGGATTTATGATCATTTGGAGAGGCATAATATGATTAGGAATAGTCAGCATGGCTTTGTCAATGGCAGGTCGTGCCTTACGAGCCTGATTGAATTTTTTGAGGATGTGACTAAACACATTGATGAAGATAGAGCACTACATGGAGTGTATCTGGATTTCAGCAAGGCATTTGATAAGGTACCCCTTGCTAGGCCTTATTAAGAAAGACAGGAGGCATGGGAACCAAGGGGACCTTCCTTTGTGGATCTAGAACTGGCATGCCTTCAGAAGACAAAGAGTGGTTGTAGATGGGTCATATACTGCATGGAGGTCAGTCACCAGTGGAGTGCCTCAGGGATCTGTTCTAGGACCCCTACTCTTCATGATTTTTATAAATGACCTGGATGAAGAAGTGGAGGGATAGGTTCATAAATTTGCTGATGACACAAAGGTTGGAGGTGTTGTGGATAGCATGGAGGACTGTCAGAAGTTACAGCAAAACATTTGGTAGGATGCAAAACTGGGCTGAGAAGTGGCATATGGAGTTCAACCTAGATAACTGTGAAGTGGTTCATTTTGGTAGGTCAAATATGATGGCAGAATATAGTATTAATGGTAATGGAGCCTCACCTCACCTGGAGTCCTGCCTTCACTGCTGTCAAGTTCAACCACCGGAGCAAGATAAAGAACTGTCTTTTGTTGTTTTGAACTGTCTCTGTGTCTACATCTTTGCTAGGTAGGTCTGGCCATTTGATGCTACCTAGTGTTGGGAATTGTCTGTGTCCATGCCTTCACTATGTAGGTCCGGTTGTCTGCCACTACCTTGTGGTTGGAACCGTCTCATTGTATTCTGCATTCTGTGTATGAGTCCCGGCGCTACATCCTGTTTCCAACAAGGGGTCCCAGCTCTGTGTTCCATGTTCCCGTCTCTTCCTCGACCAAAGCTCTGCTTTCCTGTCTCTTCCTCAACCAAGTCAAGGCTTTGGGGTCTTGTCCGGTCCTAGCCACGTCCAAGAACCTTGTCCTGTCCAAGCCACGGCTTTGTGTTCTCGTCTTGTCCATGTGCCTTGCCCAGCCCAGGAGTACCTTGCCCAGCCGGGTGCTGGGGTTCCCTCGTCCTGTGCTGGGGCTCACTTGTCCCGTCCAGGAGTCTCACATCCAGTCTTGTTGCCTCTCCTCGTCCTGTGGCCACCTCTTGTCCTCGCCTGGATCCGGAGTCCAAGCCCCAGGATCTGGGTCCTTGTCCAGTCTCTGGCTCAGAGTCCAAGCCCAGGGTCCTAGTTCCCAGTTCCATGTCCTGGTTCCGCTATCCTAGTCAAGTCCTAGCCCAGGCCCGGAACCCTTGTCTCGTCCAGGGCTTGTGTCATGTCCAGTGTCCTTTCTTCTCCACTTTCCTTGCTTCCTTCTCGTGCCTAGTCCTGTTCCTGGTGGTTCAGTGTCTGTGTCTTGCATTTGGGTCCACTCCTAACACCCCCTGTATGACAGCTGCACAGGTTGACTTTGTGGTTAAGAAAGCATATGGTGCATTGGCCTTCATCAGTCATGGGATTGAGTTTAGGAGTAGAGAAGTAATGTTGCAGCTATATAGGACTGTGTTGCCTTTATGGCATTTGTATAGTTTATAATATTTTCACTTTAGTAATTCCTTTGTTACCATTTTTTAGTTAAAGTTAAGATTGTTTAAAGTAAATTCGTTGTCTGTGATATATCGCGGCATGTGATGACGTCACACCCGGTTTCGCCACGTCTTGTGGGAAAATACCGGTTTGGAGAAACGGGAAGGAGGGGGCTCACATGTGCAGGATCAGCGCAAGAAAAGTTTTCTTTCTACGCACGAGAAACATTAGTGAAGCTACGCCGTAAATTCATGAGATAATCGATGTGTTGAATTAAAAATGTTAACGCTGATTCTGTTAAAAGTAATGACGGTTGATAAGGTTTATGTTTTCATTAGTTAAAGAGCTGTGGATAGTTTGTGTTGAAGTGTATTTAAAGCAGTCAATGGCATAGGTAGATTCTGACTGTATGCTGCATTTTAATGTAATGTAGTTGTTGTAGTTTACTTTTGCAAGTATTTACGATGTAAATGTGATATCAAGAAGGAAACAAATACTGTACAAATTTTGTAGTGTTTTATCAACAGTTTTCACCATACGTTAATGTGGAAGAGTGAACAGTAAGCGGTTTATCTTACTGCGATCCTTTTTTCATTGACTACGTTTTACCTCGGTGTTTAGTTCAGAGTTCTCTTACACCTGAGCGAGAACACTACAAGGACCTTGGTCAGACCCCACTTGGAGTACTGTGCTCAGTTCTGGTCGCTTCACTATAGAAAGGATGTGGAAACCATAGAAAAGGTGCAGAGGAGATTTACAAGGATGTTGCCTGGATTGGGGAGCGTGCCTTATGAGAATAGGTTGAATGAACTTGGCCTTTTTTCCTTGGAGTGATGGAGGATGAGAGGTGACATGATAGAGGTGTATAAGATGATGAGAGGCATTGATCGTGTGGATAATCAGAGGCTTTTTCCCCAGGGTTGAAATGGCTAGCATGAGAGGGCACAGTTTTAAAGTGCTTGGAAGTAGGTACAAAGGAGATACCAGGGGTAAGTTTTTTACGCAGAGAGTGGTGAGTGCATGGAATGGGCTGCTGGAGACGATGGTGGAGGTGGGTACGATAGGGTCTTTTAAGAGACTCCTGGACAGGTATATGGAGCTCAGAAAAATAGATGGCTATGGGTAACCCTAGGTAATTTTTAAGGTAAGGACATGTTTGGCACAGCTTTGTGGGCTGAAGGGCCTGTATTGTGCTGTAGGTTTTCTATGTTTCTAATTTACACAAATGTTGCCAAATGTCTTCCACCTCTTCAGGGGTCAGCCTCCGCGATCCCTTTCTAAACGGGATGTCCTCGATCACCTGAATAGTGTGACGAGTGCTCTTGGAACAACCCACATTAAACTTGACAGTGGAAAAGACACCTTCCAGCTTCAACAGCCTCTCTACCAACTTCCTCTTCAAAACTGCAGGAACCGGGGAGTCCCCGAAGTTGAATGACTCAGCGGTCAACTTTCCCCCTTTTTCCAATAGTTTTTCCCTGGCTTGTCTCCCAGTGACACTAGACATTACCGTCACCAGGAACAGATCCACCAGGGGCATCCCCCACTTGAAGGTGACCTCACTCTTCGTGGTGTTCCTGACAATCACTGCCATCCTGCTCGCCTGAACAACTGAGGTCCTTCTGCAGTTCGAGCCTCACCAGTACCCCAGCAGGAAATCCCAACTCCCCCTTGTGGCCTTCTGTTGTGTCCACTAATAGAGCCTCACCCTCAGGCACTCCAGAAATCTGGTGGTCCCCATCACTCTCGCTACTTCCCCTGACTGTACCACCATTGGCTTTGACTGGGTGAACCACACAGTCCCTTGTCTAGATTCAGTATCTGGCCCAATGCAGCCAGCATTCCCTCAAAAGCAGCTCGAAACACCGAGTGCACGGACAATGTTCCCAGAAAGCTCTTGCCAGCCTTCTCCTTGCAGGCTCCCATGAGCCTCCTCACAAGACGGGTGTTGGTCCCCACCAGAATTGAAACGCCGCCCTTCTCAACACGGTCCGTCACTAATGAAGTCAGACACTCCCACATTGGCCTACAAGAACTCCAGCTTCACTGACAAATGACCATCGTATAGATAATCACCAGCATTAAGGCCCCAGATCTCTAGTGGCCTCAATGGGATCAATGGTAAATGCTTCAGTTGTAAAACGAAAAGTACAACATGACCTGTGACCTGGTGTCGAGTATGGCTTTAGCATAAAGACCCTCTATCCATAGTGACACACTGGAGCATGGTCCCACTAAGCCTTCAGGAATAGGGTCTTTCGCTTTCAGGGATTCCTTGGTACATTGCTGGGAACGTGCTCCCCCAGAGACACCAGACCGTTCCCTCACTGGGTCTCTTCTAAGTTTTCTCAACAACTCTCTCTGCTTGGGTACCAGGGGGCTCACTCTCCTTCTGATGTGACACCAGCAGCCAGCAGCTCTCCGCATTGTTCATCCCCTTAGGGGATTCGCACCCCCCCATCTGCTCCACCATATGGTGGGGGGTCAAACCCACCGATAACATCTGAAACACCTCAGTTCTCAACTCTGCCACAATCTCCTCTATCACTCCCCAGGGTAGGCTATCTGTGGTCACTTCACCGCAGGGGACCACTACCGAGGACTGTACCCTGCAGACGGAGGCTTCCCGCACCTCTGACGCATTCTCCTCTTCCCATACCTCTCTGATCAGCTCAACAAAAGAGGGAGGGGGACTGTCGGAGACCCCAAGCGATCAGGTTCTGGGACTGGGCACCCCTGGCTATCTGGTCCATTCTTAACTGATCCACCTCAGCCGCCCGAATGACCCCTCTGCACTGCAAGCAATTTAGCCGCCACTCTAGCGGAAAAATATAAGCAGAAAGTTTCTCCCCTTTCTCCTGACGCATGTTCAGAAACCCCGCCATGAGCTCCACTGGGCTTCCAGAAGCATTTTCCAGTGCTCGCATGTAATCACTCGTTGCTAAGGGATACGGCAATCTGATGGCTCTCACGTCAGCAGCCGACCCACGCAAACCCTCAACCAATGTCTGTCGCTTTACATCATCAGAGCACTGAGAGGTCTGCTCTGCCATAGCTGGGACTTTGAACCTGAGCATTTTCCACTTATTCACCAGAGAGGTAAGGGCGATACTAACTCAGAATTCTCACTCTCCCCTGGGGAACGGGGACTAATGAGATATTTCAAATCCAACCACTCCTTCCCCTCAGTCCTCAGAAAAGACAAAATTCTGTCTTTGAAAACGCCACCTTCAGCCATATTAGTGTTGGACTGCAATAAAACGAGAGCTGCACCCACCATTTTATCAAACCTCTGCCCACATTGCAACTTTAACAGTACTTAACAAGCAAATTAACAATTCATCTGGAGTACGAATATCTACCCCACTGGTTCAATGCTCAGGGTAATCACACAGCATCCAACGGAATCAATCCCAGATGAGCCCCCATAATTGTAACTCTCCAGCCCGGCCAAACTTGAGAAATCTTGTTTGGGTGGATGCTGTGTGATGTGTTCCCCTTTTACAAGTCAGTACCACGAAATTACAAACAGTACACAATATGCAATTAAACGATGGAGCTTTATAATTCTTAATTTGACTATAGATCGGTAAAGAAACAAAAAAGAAAAAGGGCCCTTTCTCATGAAACAGTCTAATGCATGTTGGAGCTCACTGTTTTCCCGTCTGTTAGTTCTCCATCGATTTTCCCCTGAGCATCGTCGACTCCCGATCCCATTCCATTCCACTCCGTCCTACAGACTACGACTTCCCTGGTCTGGCATCTTCTCTCTCCATCTTCCACCGATCAAAAGATCCCAAAACCTTTGCTCGGGCACACAAGAAAGAAAACATCTTCCATCATTGGCCAGCGCACATTCCACAGTGACATTATCTCTAGTCATAAGCAAGACACTGCTGCTACAGGAAAACCATTACATTAGCATGAACCATTACAGCGCATTACACTTGTAACAAATATGTAATTGATAATAAATTTCCTTTGAATTTTAAACTTTGATCTGTGGGGAGGAAGCAAATTGTCTGGACTGGTGCAGCAATTCCCGCCGCTGTCTGTATGTTCTCCCTGTGACCACATGGGTTTCATCTGAGTGCTCACGTTTCCACCCAGTGCAAAGCCATACCAGTTGGTAAGTGAAGGGGATGGCTGGGCAGCGCAGCTTCCATTTGACCTGTACCCCATCCTTCATGCTCTTCCACACTCTTAGTGACAGCCCTGCCACCTCACCTTGCCTCAGTTCTGCACAAAAAATGTGGTTAACCAAGTATTTAGCTGTTTTCCTTGTTTCTTTAGCCACCAGCCAAAAGTCACTGAGTCTCACCAGCACCATTAATATGTTGTAACCAGGTTAGATCCTCAGAGATATTGACACCCAGAAACCTGAAATTGCTCACTCTCTTCACTTCAGATCTCTCTATAACGATTGGTCTGTGTTCCCTCATTTTACCTTTTCTTAAGTCCACAATCAGTTCTTTGGTCTTACTAACATTGAAGTTGGGGTAGATTCAACTACTTAACTATACAACAGGGCAATTAGCCACAATAAGTTGCTCCTTGGGTGGCAGTGTGAAGATACGTCTCTACCAAAGGAGGTGTAAGGCTCTCCTTCCCTTCGCTAGCCTGCAGGTCACCCTTGAGCAAGGTGTAGCTCCTGCTCAACTACCCCTCCTCCCCTCCAGATCAGGGCCAGGTGAAGCCATGGGAGCAGGCGGTGCATGGTCATAATGGCAGCCGGTGCAGATCACAAGTCCTGGTTATGTGACCACTGAAGCCGGGCAGACAGTCTCTGAAGAGTAATGGCTGGGGTCACCATCTTGGGAGGACACTGCCCTGAAGAAGGCAAAGCACTTCTGTAGAAAAATTTGCCAAGAACAAAGTCACGGGACTTTGATCGCCTACTTCACAGGACTAGGCACATAATGATGATGAAGGAATGGTGAAATCCAGGAGTGGTTGAGAATGTAGGGAGAATAAAAACAAAAGATTAATGTAGCTTAAAAACTAATGATTAGATAGCTGCTCTATGAACTTTGAAGATTAATGTAATGCTAGTTGACGAACTGAACTGCCTTTCTCCAAACCAGAACCCTCTCATGACCTCTGATCACAGTACTGATATCATGAGCCTTTATCTTGCTGCCACATGACTCATCTGTATTGCAGCAGCCAAACTGTAAACATCACAGGAGCGGACAGCGGACAGTTTTACAGACTGTCAGCCAATCAAAGTACAAACCAGCTTTGCAAATTTTTTTCAAGTAACACACACAAAATGCTGGTGGAGCACAGCAGGCCAGGCAGCATCTATAGGAAGAAGCGCTGCTGACGTTTCGGGCCGAGACCCTTCGTCAGGACTAACTGAAAGGAAAGATAGTAAGAGATTTGAAAGTAGGAGGGGGAGGGGAAAATGCAAAATGATAGAAGACCGGAGGGGGTGGGGTGAAGCTAAGAGCCAAAAAGGTGATTGGCAAAAGGGATACAGGGCTAGAGAAGGGAAAGGATCATGGGATGGGAGGCCTAGGGAGAAAGAAAGGGGGAGGGAAGGACCAGAGGGAGATGGAAAACAGGCAGAGTGATGGGCAGAGAGGGAGAGAGGGATCCTGGCACTTATCCTTGTAAGTGGAACAAGTGCTACACCTGCCCTTACACTTCCTCACTCACCTGCATTCAGGGCCCCAGACAGTCCTTCCAGGTGAGACGACACTTCACTTGTGAGTCAGCTGGTGTGCTATACTGCGTCTGGTGCTCCCGTTGTGGCCTTTTACATATTGGTGAGACCCGACACCGACTGGGAGACCGTTTCGCTGAACACCTATGCTCTGTCCACTAGAGAAATCAGGATCTCCCAGTGGCCACACATTTTAATTCCACGTCCCATTCCCATTCTGATATGTCTATCCATGGCCTCCTCTACTGTCAAAATGTATCCAAACTCAGGTTGGAGGAACAACATCTTATATTCCGTCCAGGTAGCCTCCAACCTGATGGCATGAACATTGACTTCTCTAACTTCCGTTAATGCCCCCCCTCCCCTTGTTACCCCATCCCTGATATATTTAGTTTTTCTCCCCCTTCCCCTTTTTGTTCTCTCTCTCTGCCCATCACTCTGCCTGTTCTCCATCTCCCTCCGGTCTTCTGTCATTTTGCATTTTCTCCTCCCACTCCTACTTTCAAATCTCTTACTATCTTTCCTTTCAGTTAGTCCTGACGAAGGGTCTCGGCCTGAAATGTTGACAGTGCTTCTCCCTATAGATGCTGCCTTACCTGCTGTGTTCCACCAGCAGTTTGTGTGTTGTGGTGAACTATGTGCCTGTCGGGACACGCCCCCTGCTGACTGCTTCTGTGGCTCCTCCCACAGGCCCCTGTATAAAGGAGATCTGAGGCCTGACGCTCGGCCTCAGTCTCCAGGACATAGTATGATGGACACTCACTCCTGGTTCCTTCTTCCAGTCAATAAAAGCCGATATCTCGCCTTACGTCTCAGAGTGAGTTATTGATGGTGCATCAATTTTATTGACTGGAAGTTTTAAAACATGGAACCCGTTTTGCGTCCGGACCGGTTGGAATTGGACCCTCAAGACCCTGACGCAGTTCTCGCTTTTGAACTCTGGCTTGCATGCTTCCAATCGTACTTGGCGGAGCTTCGTGCGACTGAACCCGCCGTTATGCACAGAATCCTACTCTCGAGGGTCACCCCCAAAGTTTACTCCATTATCCGGGACCTGCCGACCTACGATGGGGCACTGGACGCCCTCAAAAGACAGTACCTGCGGCCGGTGAACACCGTCTACGCAAGACATCGTTTAGCTACCCGGCAACAGCGGCCTGGCGAATCGTGCGCTGAGTTTCTCCGAGCACTACAGACACTCGTCCGAGCTTGTGACTGCAAGACACTCACGGCAGAACAACATGCGGAGCTGCTGGTGCGAAACGCCTTTGTGACGGGACTGAGGTCAGTGTACATGCACCAGTAACTGCTGGAAAACTCAGACCTTACCTTAAGCTCGGCGATCGAGACGGCCAACGCTCTGGAAGCTGCGCTGCATAACGCCGACGCTGTCCAGTCGCGTGATTCCCCGCCGGTTCCGTGGACTCCTCAGACCCCGCCCCTGCCGGCTCCCGGGAGCGAATTCGCCAACGCCGCCGCCAGTACTTGCTAGCTTGGGGCATTGCTACCAGTCGGACCACGAGTTATAATCCCCGGGGTAATGGCCAGGTGGAGCGGGAGAATGCCACAGTGTGGAAGGCCACACTTTTAGCCCTTAAGTCAAAAGGGTTGCCGGTCTCTCGATGGCAGGAGGTCCTCCCTGAGGCACTGCACTCTATCCGCTCTCTGTTATGTACGTCCACCAATGCCACCCCTCACGAACGCCTATTCTCTTTTCCCAGGAAGTCTGTCACTGGGACCACCCTACCAGTTTGGCTGACGTCCCCGGGGCCAGTGCTGCTCCGGAAACATGTGAGGAGCAATAAATACTCCCCGCTGGTAGAGAGGGTTCACTTTCTACATGCGAACCCCCAGTATGCTTACGTGGCCTTACCTGATGGGCAGGAGGACACGGTCTCCATCCGTGACCTGGCACCCGCAGGTGCAGCAGACCACTACCCTGAAGGCTCTCCGGTAACTATGAACCCTGCACCAGAGGTGACACCGTGCTCACCAGGCCCTACACAGACTCCTCACGACACTTGTATACCGGGCGTTTCGTACGCATTTATACCAGGCGCCTCGCACATGCGTGAGGGATCACCGGCGCCTAGTGGGCAGGAACAAGCGCAACCCCCATCCCCTGTGCAATCACCAATGTCGCCTGCATCCATGCGATCACAGCCGGTGCTACGTCGATCGCAGCGACAGATTCGACCACCTGATAGACTTGACTTGTAAGAAACTTCGCCACATGGGGACTCTTTCAAACAAAGGGGGGGTGAATGTGGTGAACTATGTGCCTGTCTGGACATGCCCCTGCTGACTGCTCCTGTGGCTCCTCCCACAGGCCCCTGTATAAAGGCGATCTGAGGCCTGACGCTCGGCCTCAGTCTCCAGGACATGGTATGATGGACACTCACTCCTTCTTCCAGTCAATAAAAGACGATATCTCGCCTTACGTCTCAGTGTGAGTTATTGATGGTGCATCATGTGTGTTGCTTGAATTTCCAGCATCTGTAGATTTCCTCATGTTTGCAAATTTTTTCCTCGCGTTTCTCTTAAACAATATAACCGGACAGAGGAACTTCAGGGTAAACGATGAAGGTTGGACATTTTTTGTTTTCCCGTGCTGATTCAACATAAAATTCATCACAATCTTTTAATAAAAAGGATTAATAAACAATAGTGCCAAACTAAATCAGGATAGAAGCCGTTCAGAATAAACAGATCTAGAAACTCATTAACTCTCTTACACAAAACTATTCTAAGAAAAGATTTATGCACTTTAAATATTAATCTATCTTACTTCCCACACCCTGCTGGTATTGCCAGTTCACTTTCACAGGACAAGTGGAAGACAAATTGTTCTTGGTCCTGAACTGTTGATTGACAGGCCGCCATTACTAGGCTGGGCGGTCGGTCCTGTTTACAGGGATTGATAGAAAGGGGCCTTGTTATTAGCACTTAATTGAATTCGAGTAGGATTTCCCCCCCGCCTGGGAGGTTGATTCTGGACGAACACGGAGAATGCTGCAATCGGTAGTTAGTCGCTTGTTCAGGATCTCGCGAGTGAGGCGATACTCCGCTGCTGCGGCGATTCCAGCTCCGACTACCCACCCCGATATTCACTTCAACAAGGTAATGGCGGGCGGTCCTGTGCGTAGCAGTAAGGGAATATTGTTTGTACTCGTTTAAAAATCAGTGTGACGAGTTAAAACTTGGGTGAAATGTTATAAAATGATTACAACGTATTATGCGGTAATAATATATTGTCACAAAACAAAAGGCTGTAAATTTGATGCAGAATACAGAGTATGTGCTCGTGTGGGTGAATTTCAAATTGTTATACCTTCTTGAAGATTCTGGCCAGCTATTACTGTATCAAAAATGGATGTTGTTGGTTTTGAACCGAAATAGAGATGGATAAATCCTGAAGGAAGCAGCGAGAACGTAGGGAAGAAATGGCAGGGCTCATGGCAGCGAGTTTATTTACCCGTGGGTGAAGTATTGGAACGCTAGAGATGGCTAATGTGCGTTTATTCCAAAAAAGCTGCACAAACAAACAATCCAGAGAAATATAGGTGGGTGAACTTTGCATCTGTGTTGAGATAGTTACAGGAAAGCATACTGGGTAACTAGATTTATTTTGAAAGGCAAGAAGAGATTAAGCAAAAGTTCAATATTTACTTTCAGTATCAGAGAATGTAAACATAAAAACACTACAAGCCCTTTGGCCCACAATGCTGTGCCAAACATGAACTTTAGAAATCACCTAGGGTTACACATAGCCCTCTATTTTTTTAAGCTCCATGTACCTATTCAGGAGTCTCTTAAAAGACTCTTATCAATTCTGCCTCCACCACCATTGCCAGCAGCCCGTTCCACGCACTGTCCACCCTCTGCGTAAAAACCTTAACCCTGACATCTCCTCTGTACCTACTTCCAAGCACCTTATATACAAGTGCCTTGGGAAAAAGCCTCTGACTCTCCATATAATCAGTGCCTCTTATCATCTTATACACCTCTATCAGGTCACCTCTGTTGCTCCAAGGAGAAAAAAGCCAAGTTCACTCAACCTATTCTCGTAAGGCATGCTCCCCAATCCAGGCAACATCCTTGTAAATCTCATCTGCACCCTTTCTATGGTTTCCACATCCTTCCTGTAGTGAGGTGACCAGAACTGAGGACAATACTCCAAGTGGGGTCTGACCAGGGGCCTATACAGCTGTAACATTACCTCTTGGCTCTTAAACTCACTCTCACGGTTGATGAAGGCCAATGCACACATGTGACTTTCTTAACCACAGAGTCAACCTGCACAGCAGCTTTGAATGTCATATGGTCTTGGACCCCAAGACCCCTCTGATCCTCCACACTGCCAAGAGTCTTACCATTAATACTATATTCTGCCATCATATTTGACCTACCAAAATGAACCACCTCACACTTATCTGGGTTGAACTCCATCTGCCACATTTCAGCCCAGTTTTGAATCCTATCAATGTCCCGCTGTAAGCTCTGACAGCCCTCCACACTATCCACAACACCCCCAACCTTTGTGTCATCAGCAAATTTACTAACCCATCCCTCCACTTCCTCGTCCAGGTCATTTATAAGAATCACAAAGAGAAAGCAGTCCCAGAACAGATCCCTGAGGCACACCACTGGTCACCGACCTCCATGCAGAATATGACCCATCTACAATCACTGTTTGCCTTCTGTGGGCAAGCCAGTTCTGGATCCACAAAGCAATATCCTCTTGTATCCCATGCCTCCTTACTTTTCTTAATAAGCCTTGCATGGGGTGCCTTATCAAATGCCTTGCTGA
Source organism: Hypanus sabinus (assembly GCF_030144855.1). Lineage (NCBI taxonomy): Eukaryota > Metazoa > Chordata > Chondrichthyes > Myliobatiformes > Dasyatidae > Hypanus > Hypanus sabinus. The sequence continues at coordinate 78,170,175 of NC_082718.1, forward strand.
AATCCATATACACTACATCTCGTGCTCTATCTTCATCAATGTGTTTAGTCACATCCTCAGAAAATTAAATCAGGCTTGTAAGACACGACCTGCCTTTGACAAAGCCATGCTGACTATTCCTAATCATATTATGCCTCTCCAAATATTCATAAATCCTGCCTCTCAGGATTTTCTCCCATCAACTTACCAACCACTGAAGTAAGGCTCACTGGTCTATAATTTCCTGGGCTATCTCTACTCCCTTTCTTGAATAAGGGAACAACATCTGCAACCCTCCAATCCTCCGGAACCTCTCCCATCCCCTTTGATGATGCAAAGATCATTGCCAGAGGCTCAGCAATCTCCTCCCTCACCTTCCATGCATCTCATTTCATCTTGCCCCAGAGACTTGTCCAACTTGATGCTTTCCAAAAGCTCCAGCGCATCCTCTTTCTTAATGTCTATTTGCTCAAGCTTTTCATCCTGCTGTAAATCATCCCTACAATCGCCAAGGTCCTTTTCTGTAGTGGATACTTTTATTGTCACCAGACAATTGATACTAGAGCATACAATCATCACAGCGATATTTGATTCTGTGCTTCGCACTCCCTGAAGTACAAATCGAAGTAAATATAATAAGAATTTAAATTATAAATCATAATTAGAAAATAGAAAAGGGAAAGTAAGGTAGTGCAAGTTAGGTCCAGATATTTGGAAGGTACAGCCCAGATCCAGGTCAGGATCTGTTCAGCAGTCTTATCACAGTTGGAAAGAAGCTGTTCCCAAATCTGGCCATACAAATCTTCAAGCTCCTGAACCTTCTCCCGGAGGGAAGTGGGACAAAAAGTGTGTTGTCGGGGTGGGTCATGTCCTTGATTATCCTGGCAGCACTGCTCCAACAGCGTGCGATGTAAAGTGAGTCCAAGGATGGAAGATTGGTTTTTGTGATATCCTGGGCTATGTTCACGATCTTCTGTAGCTTCTTCCGGTTTTGGACAGGACAACTTCCATACCAGGTTGTGATGCACACTAGTAGAATGCTTTCTACGGTGCATCTATAAAAATTAGTGAGGGTTTTAGGGGACAGGCCAAATTTCTTCAGCTTTCTCAGGAAGTAAAGGCGCTGGTGGGCTGCCTTGGCAGTGGACTGCGCTTGGTTAGACCAAGTTAGGTCATTTGTGATGTCCACCCCGAGGAACTTAAAGTTTTTGACCTGTTCCACTTGCACACCACTGATGTAGATGGGGTCGTGCGGTCCGCTACTCCTTCTGAAGTCAACGACCAATTCCTTCGTCTCGCTGACATTGAGGGATAGGTTATTGTCTTTGCACCATGCCACCAGGTTCTTAATTTCCTCTCTGTACTCAGACTCATCATTACCCAAGATACGGCCTACAATTGTGTCATCAACAAACTTATATATTGAGTTTGATGGAAACTTGGCTACACAATCATGGGTGTACAGTGAGTACAGCAGGGGGCTGAGTACACAGCCTTGTGGGGCACCGGTGCTCAGAGTGATTGTAGAGGAGAGCTTGTCCCCTATTTTTACAGCCTGGGTCCTGTCTGTGAGGAAGTTGAAGATCCAGCTGCAGATCGGAGTGCTAAGACCCAGGTTCCGGAGCTTAGGAATCAGTTTATTTGGAATGATGGTATTAAAAGCAAAGCTGTAATTAATGAAAAGGGGCCTGATACTGAAGCAAAGTACTCATTAAGTACCTCTGCTAATTCCTCCAGTTCCATACACACTGAAGTTTCCACGAGGTGGATTTGCTGCTCGTGGTCAGCAGTCTGATTTTCGGTGTTCAACACTCTCTCAGTGAGCGCTTGCTGGGCGGACAACAGACTCTGGAAACTGTGTTCAAACTTGTCAAACCTCTCATTGAAGAACTGCAAGAGCTTGTTCTAACACTTTCTGCCAAGTAAGAGGAAGCTCGTCTTCCTTTTCGGCTGACGACATTTCTGGAGGGTTCTTGCTAGCTTGGTCCTGGCTAACATTAGCTGCAGCATTGCCTCGCAGGTGAGCGGCTCCCTTCCCACCTTGTGCTGTTTTACTGGACATGTTCATGTTACACTTTTTGGTGGCGTAAAAGAGAAACAAACAACGGAGATCTTGCAACAAAAACTGAGAGTCAAGCGTTCAAAAAGACAGTTTTAACTGGTAAAGTTTGGTGTGCCATGGGGAGCTGGAATAAACACGTCTCTACAGCACTCATCTCACTAGCACCCCCAAGTTGTGGAGAAATTGAATGTTTTCCCCAGAGTGAAGGAGGTTGATGGATGACCATAGAGATTTATAAAATTATAAAGTTGCAGTCTATTTCTCATGGTAGGTAAATCTAGGTGGAGGGGTGGAGATACGTTTCTACCAAGGAGTGTAAGGCGCCCTTTCCCTCCGCAAGTCTTCAGGTCACCCTTGGGTGTAATCAAGCAATGTACTTACAATATTACTTCAATATTAAATACTGATATATTAAATACACAACACCTTGATTTATTGGTTAGCACCATGTATGAGGTAGAGAAAGGAAGATGTTTCTCAGCCATTCCATTGGAAGTGTTCTTCTAGATGTCTGGTCATCAAAATTGTGGTTGATTCTCTCCTTCAGTTCTAGATAACTTGAATATATTAAAGTTCATGTTTATTATCATGGGGACATTTACAGGACATGAATGCCATGAAAATTAACTTTTATTTTACAGCGTAAATGAAGCAGATATAAATAAAATTCTATTTGATAAGATCATAGTTCATCTGGTCTTGACCTTGGCATCCAATAATACAATGCCACAAACTGTTCCAGCTGCTATCATCCGGGAAACAGTACCACACCATTAAAGCCAGGACCAAAAGGCTCCGGGGACAGCTTCTTCCACCAAGTCATTAGACAGATTAATTCACACTGATACAATTGTATTTCTAAGCTATATTGATCTATTGCATATCTTACTGTACATACAATTTATTACAAATTAATTTAGACATTGCACATTCAGATGGAGATATAACATAAAGATTTTTACTCTTGTATGTGAAAGATGTAAGAAATGAAGTCAATTCAGTTCAATAGGGAATTTGATCTTTACAATCCTTGTCTGAGGCCTAGTTCATCACAAGTAAAGCTCTCCCCACCATTGAGTACATCTACATGAAATGCAGTCACAAAAATCCATTATCAGGGACCCCCATCACCCAGGCCACGCTCTCTTCTCGCTGCTGCCATCAGGAACAAGGTACAGTAGCCTCAGGACTCAAACCACTGGGTTCAGCATCAGTTATTGCCCCCTGATCATCAGGCTCTTGAATCAAAGGGAATGATTTCACTGGAACCATCATTGAAATGTTTCAAGGATCTTCACCTCATGTTATTGATATTTATTGCTTGCTTGCTTGCTTGCTTATTTATTTATTTTTCTTTCTTTTTGTATTTGCACAGTTTGTTGTCTTTTGCACACTGGTTGCACACCCAAGTTGGTGCGGTCATTCATTGATTCTGTTATGGTTATTATTCTGTAGATTTATTGTGTATACCTATAAGGATATGAATCTCAGAGTGACATATGGTGACAAATATGTACTTTGAGAATAAATTTACTTTGAACTTTTGAACTTTTAAATTGCCAATCTCTTTACTTTTGTTCTTGGTTCACAGATTCAAAGGAATATTTTTGACTAAACAAACAATGATCCAATACAGTATATTTCTAACTCTTTTGTTGGAATTTTGTTTCCACCAAGAAGTTTGTATAAATTAGCCAAAAGAACTTGAAGATGAATCAAAGCCTGTCACCTCCATATAAACTTACATTTGGTTAGAATATTTAACTCTTTACTGGAGAAACAGCACAATTTTGTCTTTTTCTGCACTTGGCTTCAGCGCACAAGAACACACTAAAAAGTTGTAGCATCTGTCTGGTTCTGAAGAGTTATTTAACTGTTCAACTGATTTTTACATAATTTGTTAAGTATAGGTTAAAAAGGTGTAAAATAATCGAACACCAACTCGACCTTTTTCAATTGGCTTCCTCTTGATGTCCTGAAGAAGTTTTTGAGTATATTCGAAGATTCACGAGGAGGTTGTTTTCTGCATCCTATGTTTTATTTTAAACTGTGTGATAAAAGTTGTTCTGGAGCAATTGAACTGTCATAGATTTGGCATTCACAGTAATGTTTGATTGCATACCAAATGTCAAATTTGTTCTTTGTCTAGCACATACTATACTGGAGAAAGAAATGATAAATTTAGGAAACTCTTCCAAGTTTTGTGCTGTTTGGTTTCTGTATCCCATGCTCAACAAGAGGTCTATATCCTTTCTTTCCTCTATTGCAGATCTTTATTAACAATGAGTGGCATGATGCAGTCAGTAAGAAAACGTTCCCAACCATCAATCCCTCCACAGGAGAAATCATCTGTCAAGTTGCTGAAGGAGATAAGGTAATTTGTTTTTTATACATATTTGACATTGAAGATCGAACATAAAAATGTACAGCACAGGAGAAGATCATGTGGCCCACGATGTTGTGTGAACCAGCTAAAAAGCAAATGAAAACCTCCAAACACTAATCTTTCCTGCACCCACAATGTCCATGTCTCTCATCTTTCCTATATCCATGTGTCAATCCGAGCATCTCTTAAAACTTTTATAAAGTTGCAAATAGCTTAAGCCTTTCATTTAAACCAGGGGTCCCTAACTATATCATTAACCAAGGGGTCCTTGGTCCCTAGTTTGGGAACACCTGATTTAAACCGAATGCTTCCTCTGTCCTTTGCATATTGAATTCTGTTAAGGAAGTACAGAATTATGGAAAAAATGATTATTCCTAACAAATACTAGTTGAATCCAGCAAATTCCCTCTGATGCCTTACATTGTAATAGTGAGATGTATGAAACACAGGGGAACCTGCAGGAGAGCCTAATGAATTTGAGTACCAAGCTAAACAGACCAGTAGTTTTTGAAAGCATCTGTCATAAGATGCTAGTGGAACTCAGCAGGACAGGTAGAATCTATGGAAAAGAGTATAATGGATGTTTTGGGTCAAGACCATTTAACACTATGATGAATTTGGAAGCTTTGCTGGGACAACATACCCTGATAATTAGATTTATCTAGAAGCTGGTAGTGCTACAAACCCTGCTTTTCTTCCCTTCTTGTTTGTTTAGAAGTTTGAGGCAGCATTGAATTGAGATGTTGATTTGAACAGGAATGAATACAATGTTCACCTGGACTGGGGTTCCTACTGTCTGTTGTATCCACTGACCTCGACGTTCATGCAGGAGCTGTAGATGTCAGCCCCTACAAATCAGCACAGCCATTTGTCACCCAGTCTGAGCCAGGTGATTTGCTGCTCACATCAAAACGGTGTATGAAGTTACTGGGAGACCCTAGTCGGTTACAAAACAGTCAGGCTGTACAGTGAAGCTGTTTATTGAGAATTAGGAGCTTTAATCTGTGGTCATCATTCATCTTCTATTTATGGCTCCAGATGCAATTAAGAAACCATTGCCATCTTCTCGCAGTTCTGTTACTGAGATAAATCTGCAGATGTTCTGCTGAACACTGAAGTTCCCTTTGTTCTCAGCAACTTAAAAGCATATTTGTTTTCTAACTTCTCCTTATTCTGTTAAAATGTTGTTTCTCTCTCCACAGTTGCTGAGGGAAAACTACAGGTCTAAGCTTGCCATCACTTATTGGGTAACTGTTGGAATTCGTTATTGAATGGCAATGGGACTTTGGGAACATAGGCAGAGTCAAGCAAGCAGTGAAATAGTCATGTCTGGATCATCAAAAGTCATTAAGGTCCCATTCAAAAAAAGAAGTATGGAGGTGTGGGTCACGTGATCCTTGGGTCCGTTCAAATCTATTCCACACTGGGTAGAATGGCGGTTGATCTTGTGTCTCATATCCCCCTTGTTGCTCAGTCTCTGATTCTGGAATTATCCAAAGTTCTGGTCATTCCCAACCAAACTCAATTGTGGTCATTGACATTCCTCTGTTGCTGACAGTTCCAAAGACGTATAACTCTCTGGTGAAGGGGTCTTCTATCCTAAATGTAGGGAGGAGGTCCTGAAAACAAGATGACAGGGAGTTAGAAATGAAGTTGAGAAGCAGGACCAGAAAGGGATTGGAGCAGGAGGCAGGGATTCAGATTTCTGGATCATTGGGACCTCTTTTGGGGCGGGTGTGACCTGTACAAAAAGGATGGGTTGCATTTGAATCCCAGGGGGACAATATCCTGGCAGGGAGATTTGCAAAGGCTGTCGGGGAAAGTTTAAACTAGAATTGCTGGGGGATGGGAACCAAACTGAAGAGACGGAGAAAGAGGCAGTTGCTCACAAATAGAGAAAGCTTGGAGTCGGTGCAAAAGGGATAAGCAGGTGATAGAGAGGAGATGCACTCAGATCGATGGTTTGAGTTGTGTCTATTTTAATGCAAGGAGTATTATGAACAAAGCAGATGAGCTTAGAGCATGTATCAGTACTTAGAGCTATGATGTTGTGGCCATTATGAGACTTGGATGGCTTAGGGGCAGGAATGGTGACTTTGAGTGCCAGGCTTTAGATGCTTCAGAAAGGACAGGGAAGGAGGCAAAAGAGGTGGGGGCGTGGCACTCTCAATCAGAGAAGGTGTCACGGCTGCAGAAAAGGAGGAAGTAATGGAGGGATTGTCTACGGAGTCTCTGTGGGTGGAAATTATGAACAAAAAGGGGTCAATAACTCTACAGGGTGTTTCTTATAGACCACCCAATAGTAACAGGGACATCGAAGAGCAGATAGGGAGGCTGTACTTAATCTACTTAATCTCTCAGTGGGAGAGCATTTTGGAAATAGTGATCACAATTCTATCTCCTTTGCCATAGCATTGGAGAGGGATAGGAACAGACAAGTTAGGAAAGTGTTTAATTGGAGTAAGGGGAAACATGAGGCTACCAGGCAGGAACTTAGAAGCATAAATTGGAAACGGATGTTCTCAGGGTTGTACGGAAGAAATCTGGCAAATGTTCAGAGGATATTTTCATGGAGTTCTGCATAGGTACATTCCAATGAGACAGGGAAAGGATGGTGGGGTACAGGAACCATAGTGTACAAAGGCTGTTGTAAATCCAGTCAAGAAGAAAAGAAGAGCTTATGAAAGGTTCAGAAAACTAGGTAATGATAGAGATATAGAAGATTATAAGGCTAGCAGGAAGGAGCTTAAGAATGAAATTAGGAGAGCCAGAAGGGGCCATGAGAAGGCCTTGGCGGACAGGATTAAGGAAAACCCCAAGGCATTCTCCAAGGATGTGAAGAGCAAGAGCATAAGACGTGAAAGAATAAGACCAGTCAAGTGTGACAGTGGAAAAGTGTGTATGGAACCGGAGGAGATAGCAAAGGTACTTAATGAATACTTTGCTTCAGAAAAGGATCTTGGCAATTGTAGGGATGACTTACAGTGGACTGAAAAGCTTGAGCATGTAGATACAAAGGAAGTGGATGTGCTGGAGCTTTTGGAAAGTATCAAGTTGGATAAGTCGCCAGGACCAAACCAGATGTACCCCAGGCTACTGTGGGAGGTGAGGGAAGAGATTGCTGAACCTCTAATGGGGATGGGAGAGATTCCAGAGGATTGGAGGGTTGTGGATGTTGTTCCCTTATTCAAGAAAGAGAGTAGAGATCGCCCAGGAAATTATAGACCAGCGAGTCTTACTTTAGTGGTTGGTAAGTTGATGGACAAGATCCTGAGAGGCAGGATTTATGAACATTTGAAGAAGCATAATATGATGAGGAACAGTCAGCATGGCTTTGTGAAAGGCAGGTCATGCCTTACGAGCCTGATTGAATTTTTTGAGGATATGATTAAACATATTGATGAAGGTAGAGCAGTTGATGGAGTGTATATGGATTTCAGCAAGGCATTTGACAAGGTACCCCATGCAAGGCTTATTGAGAAAATAAGGAGGCATGGGATCCAAGGGGACATTGCTTTGTGGATCCAGAAGTGGTTTGCCTGCAGAAGGCCAAGAGTGGTTGTAGACAGGTCTTATTCTACATGGAGATCGGTGACCAGTGGGGTGCCTCAGGGATCTGTCCTGGGACCACTTCTCTTCGTGATTTTTATAAATGACCTGGATGAGGAAGTGGAGGATCGGGCTAGTAAGTTTGCTGATGACACAAAGGTTAGGGGTGTTATGGATAGTGTGGAGAGCTGTCAGGTTACAGCAGGACATTGATAGGATGCAAAACTGGGCTGAGAAGTGGCAGATGGAGCTCAACCCCGATAAGTGTGAAGTGGTTCACTTTGGTCAAATATGATGACAGAATATAGTATGTTACGTACCCCATAACTGGGTCACTTACCAGCAAAGATAGAGAGGTCCATTGAAGTCTGATGGTACTATTTTTAACAGTATTTATTGATAAAAATACACAAAATAATATCATTGGAAACGTACAGATACTATATGTCGTCAATACTAAATCTAAAAGCACGGGTATAATAATAATCAATAAGAAATAACACTATCGTTATCTACGGGATAATGTATTGTCCGATGGAAATATAAAAGTCACTGTTAGTTCGTTCAAGCTGCAGCGTTTTGGTTTGAGAGAAAGACGGGTTAAAACTTGCCCAGTCCTTTTATGATGTCAATCCTTTGAGAGTATTCAGTTCTGGGCGCCTCACTACAGGGAGGATGTGGACACCATAGAAAGGGTGCAGAGGAGATTTACACAGATGTTGCCTGGATTGGGGAGCATGCCTTGTGAGAATAGGTTGGGTGAACTTGGCCTTTTCTCCTTGGAGCAACAGAGGATGAGAAGTGACCTGAAAGAGGTGTATAAGATGATGAGAGGCATTGATCGTGTGGATAGTTAGAGGCTTTTTCCCCGGGGCTGAAATGGCTAACACAAGAGGGCACAGTTTTAATGTGCTTGGAAGTAGGTACAGAGGAGAAATCAGGGGTAAGTTTTTACGCAGAGAGTGGTGAGTGCGTGGAATGGGCTGCCAGTGACGATGGTGGAGGCAAATACGATAGGGTCTTTTAAGAGACTCCGGGATAGGTACATGGAGCTTCAAAAAATAGAGGGCTATGGGTAACCCTGGTAATTTCTAATGTAAGGACATGTTTGGCACAGCTTTGTGGGCCGAAGGGCCTGTATTGTGCTGTAGGTTTACTATGTTTATATCCCTTATTTAAGACTACGATCTCCCCTAGTTCTGCCCTTCCAGATGAAGAAAACAGCTTCTTGGCATCTACTTTGTCTATTCCTTCCAGAATCTCTGAGAGGAGATCTAATCTATCATTCTTTTAAATTTAAGTGGATAAAGGCCAAGTTATCCAATCATTATTCATTGGAGAATTCCCACGCTCCAAGAAGCAGTTTTCTAAAAGTTCACAGCACTGATTCCAATCCTTGTCCAAGTTTGCCTATATAACGTTAGCAATGTTTCCATATTTTAGGCTGAAGGGCAATAGTCTATGATGAAGTAATCATCTTAAGTCCTTTTTTAGCCAATGTTAACATATTAGGTTGATGTTAAGATCTGAACTGTTTCCAACCTATATGAAAGATTTTGCATAAAAGACCGAGTATTTTTATCTGTTTAAGCACTATCTATGGTTGTCGGGTGGCGGGGTGGAGATGCGTCTTTACAAAAGGAGGTGCAACGTGCTCCTTCCCTCCATTAGTCTGCAGGTCACCGTGGGGTAAGATGTATCTCCTGCTCAGCCAGCCCCCCCCCCCACCCAGTCAGGGTCACGTAAAGCCATGGGAGCAGGTGGTGGACGGTCGTATGAGCAGCTGGTGCACATCACAAGTCCTGGTTATGCGACCACTGACACCAGGCAGACAATCTTTGAAGAGTATTGATAATGGCTGGAGTCACCTGTCTTGTAAAGACACTGCCCAGAAAAAGGCAATGACAAACCACTTCTGTAGAAAAATTTGCCGAGAATAATTATGGTCTGAGGCTATGATTGCCCACATCATACAACATAACACATATTGATGAGGGCGATATGGGTTTTACCGACTCAGTCCATCCTTAAGTGCCTTTGAGAAGGTGATGGTCATATGATTTGGTTTTTAAGAGAATTGAGGACAAGAAGAATTAGTAGTGATACGGTGGGTGAGGCTTGATGGATCTCAATGGTAACTGGCCTTAGGAGTGGCAAGAAAGAATGAACACAACTGTGTCTGTCACTATCGCTAGAAAATTACTTTGCATTTTCAGTTTTGATTAACTGTGGGTACTTGTATTGAATATTGTCAGACGTTGTGATTAATCTGCCCGCAGGCTGACGTGGATAAAGCAGTGAAGGCAGCGAAAGATGCATTTAAATTTGGATCACCTTGGCGATTAATGGATGCGTCACACAGAGGGCTGCTTTTACACCGCTTAGCTGACCTCATTGAACGTGATAAAGTATACTTAGCTGTAAGTACTTTGCATAGGAACTTGTACATTTTGTTGACCCACGTTGTATTCTTTATGCTGTCACGTTTAAAAGCTTTGTCCATACATCTAATGCTACTTTAATGTCACTTCAGGTACATTAACCTGTCTTGGTTTTGTGTAGCTTCCTGAATTCATCAATACCATCTGATTTTTGAGAGTAGCTTTTGTTTGTGGGGAATGATTTTTTTATTTGTTTTCTTTATATCTCTATATAGAGGAAGACCAAGAGAACTGAATTTGTTTAGTAATATTATAATTGCATAAATGGACAGCAAATAAGAGGCCTTTTGAACGATTCATCCATCATGGTGCTTGTTTTACCCACAACATCAGCATAATCTTCTTTTTCTTTCTTCCTCATTAGTTCCATTGTAAATGTCCTCCATGCTGATAGATTCAAAGTACATTTATTATCCAAGTATGCATACAGAAACCTGTGAATGTGTGGGTCTCCTCCACATATTCCGGTTTCCCCCCCCCCAGTCCAAAGAGCTACTGCTTGGTTGATAATGGGTCATTGAAAATTGTCCCGTGGTTAGGCTAGGAGGAAATTGGGGGACTCTTAAGTTCCGGAAGGGCCTGTTCCACACTGTATCTCAATATAGTAAATTCAATTTAAAATACAGCTCCGAGATCTGTCCTCCTGCAAGCAGCCATGAAACAAAGAAAAGACTGAACACCCAACACGTGAGAAGAAGAATGTAACAATAAAAAGAGTGGCACCAAGCATGTAACAATATTAACGCTCTGTCAGATAATCAAGCCAGGTATTTAGCAATGATATCTCAGCTCCGCACAACCAACACCACTGGCATCGACGTTGCTGTCACCAGGTTACTCTTCATCCACAGACCAGAATTCTCTTTCCACTGGATGCACAAATACATCCCAAAAGCAAAAAGAAAAATGCCAATCTTGGAAATATGAAGCTAAATCACAGGATGCCTAAAGCATTCGCAAGATGAGTGCAATCTATGAGGAAACAGTCAATGTTTTGAGTCAAGGACTTTTCATCAGAATCAGAAAAGCTATAAAACGAAATATGTTTTTCACTGAAGGTAGGGGTGGGAAAAAGGGGGGGGGCCAGGGGTTTGATAGGGTGCACATCAAGTTGTTAACGTAATAATTACTTCTTAAAAACTTGCAACAGGAAAGGAAACTCTAACACTTAAACATAGGTACGGTTACATCGGGGGAGAGAAACTACAAGGATGATTACCTAGGTAATAAGTTTGGAGGACTGCACTGTGCTTAGGTGGGTAATGAGGTACAATTCCACTTCCTTGCCTAGGACGGTATTGGAGCAAGAGAGAAGGCTGAAGTGTAATCAAAAATAAAGTGCAAGGTGACTGGAGGAGCTCTGCAAAACATTATTTTCCCAATGTAGAGAGGATTGAGCAGCTAGTGCACATCACAAGTCCTGGTTATGTGACCACTGACTAAAGATGACTTAGCCAATGTAAATTGTCCCGTGATTAGGTTAAGGTTGATCATGTTTGTTGGGGGTTGTTAGGGAGGCGTGGCTCAAAGGGCCACTAAAATAAAAACTGTTTGCTGTTCTGTCATACCTCCATCTCTCCATGCTCTTAAATGCTCTTCAAAGCCACTGTCCAATACTTGGTTTACTGTAGTAATAATTTCCACAACTCAGTGTCAAACTTTCTAAATCTTTGTTTAATAAAAGATCTGTTAGGGAACAATTCATAATGTTGGAGGTGCTAAATACACACATGTTAATATTGACTGAAGTTGAGTTACTGATCCCACCAACTCTGTCACAAAGATACTCTTGTACTCATTTCAGTTCATTTGTGATTTCATTGCTCCAATCACTCTTTAAATATTTGCATCTTTCAGGACTTCTCAAAACCACTGCTGCCCAAGTTCTAAGTTGTACCAGCCCATTCTCCCATTGTGCGACTTGTTTTTTTTTTCCTTTCCCATGTTGGGTGTTTGATGTTTTCTTCGAACTGGTTCTTTGTATCATAGTTGTCTGGGGAAATCTCAGGGTTGTATACTGCGTACATATTTTGATAATAAATGTACTTTGAATTTTTGTCAATTCCTATTGACTCCAAATCATGCAAAGGCTCAAATTGGGGGGAAAAAAATTCTAATCTGTCTTTGCAAATTCTTAAATAACCTTAAAACTGTAGAACACTACAGCACAGTACAGGCCCTTCAGCCCTCCATATTGTGCCGACCCATATAATCCTTAAAAAAAAGAGTACTAAACCCACACTACCCCATAACCTTCCATTTTTCTTTCATCCATGTGCCTGTCCAAGAGGCTCTTAAATACCCCTAATGTTTCAGCCTCCACCACCATCCCTGGCAAGTCATTCCAGGCACTCACAACCCTCTTTTTTTTATTTATATATATATACAACTTACCCTTGATGTCTCCCCTAAACTTCCCTCCCTTAATTTTGTACATATGCCCTCAGGTGTTTGCTATTGGTGCCCTGGGAAACAGGTACTGACTATCCACCCTATTTATGCCTCTTATAATCTTGTAGACCTCTCTCTGGCCAAACTGTACTAAACTTTCCTCGTGTGGTGGAAGTCAAAATATTTTAGTGACATTTACACTTGAAGCATCCCCCTAAATGCAATTTTGCTGCAAGATTCAGGAAGGTATTAAAGTCAAAGCTGGTCAAATTCAATTCCCATTTGAGTAGTTTACATATATTAATAAGATGATTTCATTCCTCATGTCTGGGCTGAGTAAAGTAAAAGATTGTGCAATGAGTTCATGCTCTTTGCATTACAATCAGAAGTACAACATTTAATGATTTAATCTACCTTTGATAAATCAGTAACAGTAATCAAATTTTGATAAGTTACAAAGCAGTTTAAAACTACAAGTGCTTTAAAATTGCTTTCCAATTATAGTTCAGTTACTTGAGAAGAGCATGTAATATTAATAAAGATGCAGAATGTGCTGTATGTAGTTGCCAGCATAGAGACATTACAGAAAAGCTATGCAAATACTTAAATATCAATTTATGGGACATGGCATCACAGGAAAGACGAGTGCCTCTTACCCATCCTTAACGTCTTTGAAAAGACTGTGGCAAGTTGCCTTCTTCAACAGCTGCTTCTCTTTAGGTGACGGCATTCCCGTGGAGTTTGGGGCAGGGTGTTACAGGATTGAGGCCCACATGATAAAGAAATAGCAATATATCTCCAAGTCAGATGGTCTGGGATTTGGAGGAACCCACCAAGTGATGGTGTTTCAATATATCTGCAGCCAAGATTCTTCTTCGTGGTAGAGATGAAAGGTTAGGGGTTGTTGTTCAGAGTAACTAAGATTAGTAATTGGCAGCAGATTAGATCTGTAGAAAGTGACAGTAGAAGCAAAAGGTGAATTGATGAGCATGTAGGACAAAATAAGCTGCAGAGCTGCAGGGACATTATCCTGATGGGATTGTTCTGCCAGTACTAATATTGCCCTGTCAGTACTAGATAGTATCCTCACATCAACCATTACTGTCTATCTTTTTCTTTTTTTTCAATCTTTTTATTGAATTTCATATATAAAAAAAGCATATCATAATATTGAATAGGTTATAAGTGCACGAGACTTGAAGTTGAATTAGTAATAAGATAACAATATCTTATTAAAATATCAGCAAAAAAAATAGTACATTAATCAATCAAGCCTATAATAATTATACATGAAAAAAAGTAAGAATAATCATCAAAAGAAAAAAAAATTTAAAAATACAAGAGAAAAAAATATATATTGAAAAAAAAATTAAACCTAAACTAAACTAACATGGGCAGTAATAACAGTTTATATGTATATGATAGTGTCAAAAACTCCGGAACTCCATACCAGAACAAGAATAAAAAGAGAAAAGGTCTGGAAGAGGCCAAATTAATTCATGTGAAAGTGTCAAATGAACGGTCCCCAAGTTTCTTCAAATTTAATTGATGAGTCAAAAATAGTGCTTCTAATTTTTTCTAAGCTCAGATAAGAAATAGTTTGAGAGAACCACTGAAACGTGGTAGGAGGATTTACTTCTTTCCAATTTTGTAATATAGACCTTCTGGCCATTAATGTTACAAAAGCAATCATTCGTCTAATTGAAGGGGAAAACTGATTACCATCCTCATTTGGTATACCAAAAATTGCAGTAATAAAATGAGATTGTAAATCGATATTCCAAATTGAGGAAATGATAGCAAATATGTCCTTCCAATAGTTATATAAAGTGGGACATGACCAAAACATGTAGGTCAATGAAGCCACATCTGAATGACATCTGTCACATTGAGGGTTAATATGAGAATAGAATCGAGCAAGCTTATCTTTAGACATATGAGCTCTATGTACAATTTTAAATTGTATTAAAGCATGTTTAGCACACATAGAAGAATTAACCATTTGTAAAATTTTTTCCCATTTTTCTGTTGATATATTGAAGTTCTTTTTCCCATTCTTGTTTAATTCTACCTGATATTTCTGGTTGTATCTTCATAATCATATTATAAATAAGAGCCACTAATCCCTTCTGACAAGGATTCAAGGTAAAAATCAAATCTGAAAAATCTATCAAAGTTGAATTGGGGAAAGATGGTAGAACTTTATGTAAAAAATTTCTAATTTGTAATTATCTAAAAAAATTAGATTTAGGTAACTTAAATTTGTTGGAAAGTTGGTTGAAAGACATCAAACTACCTTCAAAAAAAAGATCACGAAAACATTTTATACCTTTCCTTTTCCATATGCTAAAAGCTTGATCTGTCAAAGAAGGTTTAAAAAAGAAATTAAGTAAGATAGGCCTATCAAGAACAAAGTTTTTCAGAGTAAAAAACTTACGAAATTGAAACCAAATTCGTAATGTATGTTTGATAATAGGGTTGGATATCTGTTTATTGAATTTAATTAAATCAGCAGGAAGAGAAGAACCAAGAACAGAGAATAAAGAATATCCCTGTGCATCATTGCATTCTATATTTACCCACTGTGGGCACAATGGTGAATCCAAATCTAATTTCCAATATATTAAGTTTCGAATATTATTCGCCCAATAGTAAAATCTAAAGTTAGGTAGAGCTAATCCACCATCTTTTTTAGATTTTTGTAATTGCCTTTTACTTAACCTGGGGTTTTTATTTTGCCACACAAATGAGGAAATTTTTGAATCAATGTTATCAAAAAAAGATTTAGGAATAAAAATTGGTAAGGCTTGAAATAAATATAAAAATTTCAGTAAAATCATCATTTTAATAGCATTAATCCGGCCAACTAATGATAAGGATAAAGGAGACCATCTTGTAGTAAGTTGTTGAATTTGATGAAGCATAGGTAAAAAATTCAATCTGAATAAATCTTTATATTTCTTGGTAATTTTTATACCTAAATAAATAAAGTTATCAGTAACAACTTTAAATGGGATCCTGTCATTCAATAAAGTTTGCGCATTTAAAGGGAATAATTCACTCTTATCCAAGTTTAGTTTATAACCAGAAAAACTACCAAATTGAACCAATAAGGATAAAATAGCGGGAATAGACCTGTCAGGATCAGAAATATATAACAACAAGTCATCAGCATAAAGTGATAACTTGTATAACTTCTCATTACGAGTAATACCAAAAATATTAGGGGATTCACGAATAGCAATGGCTAGAGGTTCTAATGCGATATTAAATAATAAAGGACTTAAGGGACAACCTTGTCTCGTACCACGAGATAATTGAAAAAAAGAGGATCTGTAATTATTTGTAAGAACAGAAGCAACAGGTTTATAATATATTAATTTAATCCATGATATAAAATTAGGACTAAAATTAAAATTTCTCAAGGCATTAAATAAGTATGTCCATTCAACTCTATCAAAAGCTTTTTCAGCATCTAATGAAATAACACATTCTGAGGTTGTAGGTGAAGAAGTATAAATTATATTAATCAATTTTCTAACATTAAAAAAGGAATACTGGTTCCTGATAAAACCAGTTTGGTCTGAAATAATTTGTGATAGTAACTTTTCTAATCTAATAGCTAAAATTTTTGTAAGAATCTTAGAGTCTACATTTAATAGCGATATAGGGCGATAAGATGCACATAGAGTAGGATCCTTATCTTTTTTAAGAATTAGAGAGTTAGTAGCTTCATAAAAAGACTGGGGTAGTCTCTTCTTAGTAAATGCATCATTAAAGATTTCACATAACCTAGGGGAAAGCAAAGAAGAAAAAGTTTTTAAAAATTCTATAATATAACCATCAGGACCAGGAGCTTTCCCTGAGTTCTCCTACTTCAGCCATAGAAATAGGAGCATCGAACAAGCTCCGATCTTCATCTGTCAGTTTAGGAATATTCAAATTGTTAAAAAAATTATCCATCATGGATAGATCGCCATCAAATTCTGATTGATATAAAGATTTATAAAAATCTTGGAAAGTATTATTAATTTCTTTATGATCAGTAGTCAGATTATCGTCTTGTTTACGAATTTTAATAATTTGTCGCTTAGTCGAAATAGCTTTTAATTGGTTAGCTAACAATTTACCAGTTCGATCACTATGAATATAAAATTGAGCCCTGGTCTTAATTAATTGATTCTCAATTGAAGAAGATAATAATAAGCTATGTTCCATTTGAAGCTCAACTCTCTTCTTATAGAGTTCTTTGGTAGGAGTCACAGAATAAATCTTAGCAATTTCTTTAATTTTATCCACTAATAAAGCAATATCTAAATATCTTTGTTTTCTTTTACCGATGGAATATGAGATAATTTGTCCACGGATAAAAGCCTTAAAAGAGTCCCAAAGTATTCCTCTGTCAATCTCTTCAGTATAGTTGAAGAAAACGAGTCAATTTGCTGTTTTATGAAGGTGATAAATTCTGGATCTTGAAGCAAAGTAGCGTTAAGTCTCCAAGATCTAGTATTATTGGAAGAGTCCGAAATATTGATAGTTAACTTCAAAGGTGCATGATCCGAAATGGCAAAAGAGTCATATTTACAATCAGTAACATCTGTTAATAAACGATGATCAATAAGGAAATAATCAATTCTAGAATAACTGTGATATACATGTGAAAAGAACGAAAATTCTTTATCTTTAGGGTTCAAAAACCGCCATATTTCAGTAATTCCCGAATCAACCATAAAGGAATTAATAAGTAAGGCTGATCTATTCGGAAGAATTCGTATAGGTTTAGATCTATCCATCAAAGGATTCAGACAACAGTTAAAATCTCCACCCATTATCAACATATATTCATTTAGATTAGGGAGGGAAGTAAATAAATGTTTAAAAAATTCAGGGCAGTCAAAGTTTGGAGCATAAATATTAACAAGAACCACTTTTCGATTAAAAAGTGAACCAGTTATCAACAAAAAACTGCCCTGTGGGTCAGAAATAATTTCATGATGTGTAAACGAAATTGAGGGGTCTATAAAAATAGACACACCCCTAATTTTGGCGGTACAATTCGAGTGAAATTGTTGACCCTTCCAGAACCTAAAAAAGCATTGATTATCCTCCCTCCTAATATGGGTCTCCTGTGCAAAAATAATATTAGCATTTAGTCTATGGAATACTTTAAATATTTTTTTACGTTTAATCGGATGATTTAAACCATTAGTATTCCAAGAAATAAAATTAATAGACTTATCCATCATGCCAATACTAATTGTATATATCATAAAAGGTTAAAAAGACACATAACCCATAATTCAGGAAGAAGGAAAAATGATTCAGGAGCAACTGGAGAACATGACACTTCAACAATATTAATAATCTAAAGTCGGCCCATAAACTGAAAGCAAAAAAATAAAAAGCAAAAGCGTGAAAAAAGATCCCTGCCCCCTCCCCCAACCCCACGAAAAAAAGCCAAGCGGCAGGCACACAAACTAATACTAATATTACCCCCATTTCAAGATGGCAACTCCATGAAAAGAAACAAAGACTATATAACACCCAGATATAAATACAGGGTTGTAAAAAGAAAGAATATATATCAATCAAAATGAAAAAATAATATAATAAAGCAAAAGATCATTAATAAAAAAGGATAAACATTAAAGTTTAAAATAGTGTAATATGCCTTTTAAAAAAAAGATTCCATATTCAAATACAAGAAAATGACGTTTCAAAAACAAAGACTTATGGGAAGAAGAAACGACATTTTGAAAAAGCCATATTACAGAATATAAATGTAAATTCACCAATCTATTAAAAAAGGTCATCAAAATAGGATTAAAAAAGGATTCAATAATCACTACACTATGTAAAAAAAAAAGGTCGAAAAATCCAAAACATTCGTCCCATTTTCAAGTACAAGCAAATAAATGCTTACGGAAAGCAAAGTTTTATGGGAAGAAGAAACGACATCTTAAAAAATAAATCATTTTTACAAAGTATTAACGTGTATATCCAATTCAGAGGGAAAAAAAATTAAGAAAAAAGACATTATAGTAAAATTAGAAAAGCATCTAATAACCATGATAATAAAAAAAAACCAGGTCTACAGACCACAGTAAAAAGCTATACCGCAGCTTCATAAGTTAAAGCCCAAAACGAAATGGCATCTTCTCTCCAAAATTTCTTCAACATAACACATAGTTCAACTTGTACTAGAAGACCGATATTCTTCGACAAATTTCTTCGCTTCTTCCGGAGTATTAAAGAAGCGCTGACTGTTGTCTCTCAACGTAATTCTGAGATTCGCTGGGTATCTTAAAGCTTGTTTAAGTCCAATCGAATGAATCTCTGCCATCACTGGTTTAAAAGCGATTCTCGCCTTCATCACATCAAATGAATAATCTTCAACAATACGAAACTTGTTTCTGTGAGAAATCATACCTTTCTGACGAGCTAATCGGATTAAAAGCTCTTTCTCCCGAGGATAATGGAGGCGAACAATCACAGCTCGTGGCTTGTCTCTCGAGATCGAAAATCTCGAAACTCTGTGGGCACGATCAATAGTAGGTTTAGCCTGCAAAGTGTCCTCGCCAAAAATTTCCCACAATAAGTTAGAGAAATATTCAGTTAAGTCACCAGACTCAACATTTTCGGGAAATCCGATAATTCGCAAGTTTTGTCTGCGAGATCGGTTTTCAAGATCGGTGATTTTAAACTTATTCTGCTCCACTATTTTAGCGGTCAACCGTACCTTCTCCAAAGTTTCAATAGTACATATTTTTTCACAAATTAACTTGTCAAGAGCCGCAAACTTTTTTTCATGCCGTTCAATATCTGCTGCCTGCGATTGAAACTTGGTATCAAACAATCTAACAACTTCTTCAAGCTCAGACATTTTCGCAGTAAGCTTATTCTCCAGACTTGGGAGTTTAGTATCCAGAAGACTGGAAATTGCCTCAAGAGATGGAGGGTCTTTAGACGATTTCTTAGATACAGACATTTTAAGTTTGAAAAGATTAAATCAAGTATTATTTTAGAAAAGAAGTAAATCGTAAATATCAACCCATGTAATTAAGTACGAAAAGATTTGATTAAAGGGTGATTATAGTTTAAAAAATGAAGAGCGCCTAAAAGGCAAATGTCTATGTCGCCATCTTGAAACTCCGCCCAATCAACCATTACTGTCTAGTTTGGAGCAGCATCCTCTCACAATGAATGAAAACTACGGTGAACCGTCAGGTCAGCAGAAAAGGTCACTGGCTGCAGTCCACCACTTGCAACTTCCAATGAGGGTAGTACATCTAAACTGTCAAGGAAAAGCATTAGTATGAGATGTGGAATTCCTAGGAATTCATGGAACCAGTCATCCAAAACTTAATTGAACTGGCTAGTGAAGCAGGATTAGAGGATGTTAATGATGGGGATGTTGAAGAGTTCTTGCATTCTCATGATGAGACCCTTAATAACGAAGAGCTTCGAGAATTGGCAGAGCAATCCATCCTCACTGAATTTTGAGGATGCAGATGGAGAGGAGGAAATTCCAGCAAGAAACCTCACCACAGAATTCCTTAGCACTAGCATCACTACGATCACACAAATCATTCACCAGTTCATCAATAATGACCCTGACTGGGAGCAAAGCAATAAGGCAGAGATGTTCTTGATATGATTTCCTGCTGTTGAGAACTGCTTCACGAGAGGAAACAGACAGACATACTTTATTGATCCCAAGGGGAAATTGGGTTTCCTTACAGTCACACCAACCAAGGATAGTGTAGAAATATAGCAATATAAAACCATAAATAATTAAGTAATAATAAGTAAATTATGCCAAATCCAGGACCAGCCTATTGGCTCAGAGTGTCTGACACTCCGAGGGAGGAGTTGTAAAGTTTGATGGCCACAGGCAGGAATGACTTCCTATGACGCTCAGTGTTGCATCTCGGTGGATTGAGTCTCTGGCTGAACGTACTCCTGTGCCTAACCATTACATTATGGAGTGGATGGGAGACATCGTCCAAGATGGCATGCAACTTGGACAGCATCCTCTTTTCAGACACCACCGTCGGAGAGTCCAATTCCACTCCAACAATATCACTGGCCTTACAAATGAAAAACTTAAGAAAAGGCAGGTAAATCTTGACACCTACTTGAAGAAGAAGCCAAAATTGGAGGAGGACCTACAGCCTGGTCGCTCCTGTAAGATGCAACCACCGCCCACTTCCCTCTGCAGCTGCTGCGATGTGTCGTTGCTGTACAGGTTAGGCCTATTTGCCTGTTTGTTACTCCACGAATTACTGTGCATTCATAAAATGTATCTCCGGTTTGATTTTTGTAATCAGTCACACATGTCTATTTAAATAATATTATTATGGCCCACATAGCGCTCCACCTCCAAGGAATGCATCCTCCGCATTAAGTGGAGTCTGAGGTCTCGTCCACACTGAAACAGCGTTTCCCTCCCCCGAAAATGGAGCTTTTCTAAAATGCTCTCCAGAGTATGTAGATCTGAAAAATCACTAGCTGGGCGGTGTGTGTATGGGATAACCGGAGCTTTTTAAAAAAGCTGAGATGACGTGCCAGAACAGATGGTGGCGGCAGCACAGCATTTCGTTGTTTTCTTGAACTAAGGGGAGGAAACGGAAATAGTATGCCGTTTCTTCTTCGCTGTTTTCTGTAGTTGTGTCCTGCGTGCGTGCCCAGTAGGAGGAGATTTGCCCAAGTACCCATTTTAATGTGGACAAAGGTATTTTCAGAAACGCCTGGTGTGGATACCTATCTTTTTTTCGCGACACTGGCATTTTCAAAATTCATGGGCTCTGTGGATGTAGCCTGAGTGTACAAATATTGCAAAACAAAGAAAGAATATTGGAGGCTGCCGGCAAAGTAAGCCAAACCTGTCCAAAGTCAACATTTCACACCAAATCCACTTCATGAGAACTGGAAAAAGTGTATTGAAGCAATGGGGGAGGGGTTTAATGAAAATAAAGGAAGTAACTAAAAGGGCCAAAGTTATCGATGCCTGCACAGTCATCTTGGGAAGAGATGAGAGAACCTAGAGAAAACCCACTCATTCCACAGGGTGGACATACAGAGACTCCTTACAGAGCACCACCAGAATTGAACTCCAAACTCCGGAACGCCCAGATCTGGAATAGTACCACTATGTTACCATGGCACTGTCTTGTTAATGTGGATAAACAAACTGTGGTGATATTAAAAAACAATGAACCATTAGCTAGACCGGGGGTCGGCAACCCGCGGCTCCGGAGCCACATGTGGCTCTTTTACGTCTGTGCTGCGGCTCCCTGTTGCTTTGGGAAATAATTGGTTGTGGCGACCCTTTTCCTGGCACATCCGAACCGACTCACAATTAGATAGCCTACGGGGGTTTGCGAGCACAGAGCTTTGGAGCCTCTGCGCCATGGGGGGCAGGTTGAGGGAGGCTTAAAAGTGAGGCTGAAGATTTCGAATAAAGTTTTTTCCTTCGACTGCAGTTACCGACTCCGTGTCGTAATTTTAGCGCTGCGTGTAGCACACCGCTACATGGTCAGTATTAAAATGTATTTTATGTTAGTTTGTTAGTTTTTGAAATGTAAATCTAAATTTGAAGATTATGGTGATCTTGTACAATCTAAATAAGACATTGTGGTGACCCATTTCCTGGCACATCCAAACCGGCTCACAATTAGCCAGCGTTCAGGCTAAGGGAGATAGCCTATGGGGGTTTGTGAGTACGTGTCTTTTGCAGCATCCGCGCCCATGGGGGGCGGGTTGAGGGAGGCTTAAAAGCAAGGCTGTTTAGTTCGAATAAAGCTATCTTTGACTGCAGTTTACTGACTGCGTGTAGCACACCGCTACAACGTGTTTTTATCACTGGCTGTCCAGAGGGGAGGTGCTGAAACGCTTTGTCGCGTGTCTGGAAGAAGTGAAAACTTTCCTGGGCAGCAAAGGGCTCAACTTTCCTGAGCTGGAACAGCCAGAGTGGCTGGAAAAGCTACACTTCATGGTAGACATGACAGCGCACCTGAACACGCTGAACACAGCTCTTCAACGGGGTAAGGACGTACAGCCCTGCACATGTTGGAGGATGTTTTGGCATTCGAGCACAAGTTGACGTTGCTTGCCAGAGATTTACAGAAAGGCACATTGTCTCACTTCCCCAATTTGAGAGAGTTCAAACAAGGTCACGACATGATAAATTCGGAGTATTTACATTCTGCAATCATCGCAATGCAAACATCGTTTAGGAAACGCTTCTGTGAGTTCAGAGAGGAAAAAAACACATTATCCTTCCCGGTCACTCCCCTAAGCATCGATCCATCCCTACTGAATACGACTGCATTGTCAGGTGTGAGTCAACCTGAACAAGTATGATAAATATTTTAATTGCCTATTATTTTATGTATATTCATATGTTTTCATTGTTCAGTGAAATAGTCCTTTTATTTTTCAGGTTGACAGCTGGCTGACATTATTTTTGGTTTGCTGCTGGCGGCAAATTTAAGTTTGGCGTTTTTCATAAATACAAGGGGACTCAAATAGACGTTGAGTATTTTACTTAAAAGTAACCTTCAACCCAATGTCTTTTTTTCGGAGTTCAAAATGTTTTTGTTGCATGCAGAAATGTAATTTCGTTTTCTCTGCAGGAGTTCATCAATTTCATAAATGCAACACATTATAGTTTGTTTATACATAGCATAAAGGCAAAACAAAACGTTGTATGCAGTGTTATTTCAGTTTAAATGTCAAACGGGTTTTGCGGCTCCCAGTGTTTTCTTTTCTGTGGGAAACGGGTCCAAGTGGCTCTTTCAGTGGTAAAGGTTGCTGACCCCTGAGCTAGACAAATGGTGGTGTAGTGATTTAAGAAGCATGTAGAGATGGAAGTGATTGCAATGATGGCAGCTTTGCTGGAGGCCTGAAGGTTTTTTGGAAATTAGAAGTTGAGATGTTGTTAGGGCATACGAGTAATAACAAATGTGATAGTGGAATCACACTTCATGTGAGTTAGGATAGCGAGCACTGAAGACAATGACTGTTCTTCCTGGGGTGGATATGTGAGCAGTAACAAATTAAACCAGAGAAGGTGATAGAGATACAAGAGAGCTGGTTGCTGTTAACACACATCTGGAACCTGGTGTAGTTTTCTGTCGATGTCGGCAAGGAGCAGCTCGTGGGAGAAAGCATGGTCTCCAAAATAAAGGTGTGAAAGAGTGAGGAGAAACACAGAAGTTGAACTTGCTGAGATGCCTTTGACATGTGTATGCTCCCCTAATTTTTGATTCATACCATTGAGGAGCATTTTATTGTTTTTATGGTGCTTGGTATTTTTATTGAACGTCTATATTGATTATATTATTTCCTTTCTCATTTATATTTTTCAGTCATTGGAGACATTGGATAATGGGAAGCCATACCACATAGCCTACATGACAGACTTAGATTTGGTTGTTAAATGTTTCAGGTATGAGCATTATGTTTCTATTCTACTTTGTTTCTCTTGCTAGAAAAGTTTGCCCGTATAAAAAGATTAATATTCCTAATACATAATGCAAAAGGAAGAATTACAAATGCTGGTAATAATCAGTAAGTCAGGCAGCATATGTGGGGGGGGGGGGGTTGGTAGAGAGGAAAGTTTAACTTTTCATCAGCTGTAAACTGAGCATGAGAACTTAATGTGATGGCCATAACATGCCTATCAATAATCTAGGTGTGCTAACTCGGGTCACTGCTGCTGAGATCAGTGGTGGTGAAGGTTATTAGTGATACAAAAACTATATGGACAGATTGATGTCACAGCAAAGGCCCCTGCTAGGTCAGTAGAGAGTAGCAGGAAAGATAAATAAATGGCTCCCATGCCCAATTGTCACCACTTGTGAGAGAAAGCTTATAAGTGGTTGCTGTACTCTGGAAAACTTCACCATTGCAGTTTAGAGCAGACTTGCATTATGAGGATGACAATCCACATACTCAGTAAGGGAACTAGCTTCCTTCCTAGTTACAGATAAAATGCAATTGAACTGGCTATGCAGAAGTAATGGACTATCCATGATGCAAGACTTGGGGATTGAATACCACCATCATCATTATGTGCCATGTCATATGACATGGACAGTCATAGTCTGTTGACCATGATTGTTCTTGGCAAAGTTTTCTAGAGAAGTGCCTTCTTCAGGGCAGTGTCTTTACAAGATGGGTGATCCAACCATCATCAATACTTTCAGAGATTGTCTGCCTGGCATCAGTGTTTGCATAACCAGGATTTGTGATCAGCACCACCTGTCCATATGACCATTCACCACATGCTCCCATGGCTTCTCGTGCCTTTTAATGGGGGGGGGGGGGAATGCTAAGCAGGTGCTACACTTTGCCCAAGGGTGAACTCCTGCAGGTCAGTGGAGGGTAAGAGCGGCAAATTGGCAGGAGGGAAGGGACTAAGCAGGTGCTACACTTTGCCCAAGGGTGACCTGCAAGTCAGCGGAGGGAAGGATCACTGACACCTCCTTTGGTAGAGACATATCTCCATCCTGCTTATCTTTGAACTGTTCTAGTATAGCTCAAAGATAAGCTTGAGAAATGCTGTTTGACTGGGCAATGTATTTCTCTCTTGTTTCATCCGGGTTTACAAGAATGATCCCAGAAATGAAAGGTTAATGTTTGAGAAGCATTTGATGGCTCTGGGCCTGTACTCACTGGAATTTAGAAGGGGATCTCATTGAAACCTCGCAAATATTGAAAGGCCTAGATAAAAAATGTGGAGAGGATGTTTTGTATAGTGGGAGAGTCTAGGACCAGAGGGCACAACCTCAGAGTAGAAGGATGTCCCTTTAGAATAGGGATGAGGAGTAATTTCTTCAGTCAGAGGGTGGTGAATCTATGGAATTCATTGCCACAAATGGCCGTGGAGGCTAAGGCATTGTGTTTATTTAAAACAAGTTGATAGGTTGTTGCTTAGTGTGAGTGTCAAGGGTTACTGGGAGAAGGAAGGAGAATGGTATTGAGAGGGAAAATGAATCAGTCATGGCAGAGCACGCTGGATGGGCTGAGGAACCTGATTCTGTTCCTATGTGTTATAGTTTTACTAACTACTTGTCTTGAATTTTATCCCTTTTGTCACTTCCCTGTACCCATCTTCCTCCTGGCTTAAAAAGTATTCTCTTTTGCTTGGATTCTAGTGAAAGAACATTCACACAGATGGTCATCATTATTTCTATATTGT
Organism: Hypanus sabinus; assembly: GCF_030144855.1. Classification (NCBI taxonomy): domain Eukaryota; kingdom Metazoa; phylum Chordata; class Chondrichthyes; order Myliobatiformes; family Dasyatidae; genus Hypanus; species Hypanus sabinus. The sequence continues at coordinate 78,196,190 of NC_082718.1, forward strand.
AATTCCAATTCCAGAGCAGTTGCTTTTTGGTGGAAGTTTTTCTTTATTATAAAGCTTCATAAATGCACATTACACAACTTTATCAAAGTGTAAAAGGCAAAATAATAAAGACATTTTTTACCTTGCTGAATTCTTCACAGATACTATGCAGGCTGGACTGATAAATACCATGGTAAGACCATTCCCCTCGAAGGAAACTATTTCTGCTATACTCGTCATGAACCAGTTGGTGTGTGTGGGCAAATCATCCCGGTGAGTGAGCAGCTGGAAAATAAATTTGCAAGAAAGAAATTATTACCAGGAAATTATCAACTTGTGAGCCTGACATCAGTAGGATTTGAATAGACATGGACTGATTAAGGGTAGTCAGCATGGTAGGACATGTCTAACCAATCTTTAGAGTCTTTCAAGGAAGTTCCAGGAAAGTTGATGAAGGCAAGACAGTGGGTGTTGTCTACATTTGACAAGGTTGGTCAAGAAGGTTCAGTCACTCAGCATTCAAGATGAGTTAGTAAATTGGATAAAACATTGACTTTGTGATAGAAGGCAGAGGGTGGTAGTAGAGGTGTGCCTCTCTAACTGGAGGCCTGTTACATGTGGTGTGCTGCAGGGATGGGTGCTGGATCCATTGTTGTTTGCCATCTATATCAACAGTCTGGATGAAAATGTGGTTAAATTTGCGGATGGCATAAGATTGGGGATGTGCGTGCACAGGGAGAATGGCTATCATGACCTGCCGTGGGATCTGGACCAGCTGAAAAATGGCAGGTGGAATTTAATGCAGACAAGTGTAAGGTGTTGCACTTTGGTAGGATAAAAAGTGCGTATTGTGGTGGAACAAAGGGATCTGAGAATACAGGTCCTTAATTCATTGAAAGTAGCATCACAGTCAATAGGGCCATTAAGAAAGCTTTTGGCACTTTGGCCTTTGTGAATCAAAGTATTGAGTTGTAGGAGTTGGGATATTATGTTGAAGTTGTTTAAAACATTGGTGAGGCCTCATTTGGAGTATTGTGTTCAGTTTTGGTCACTTATCTACAGGAAAGATGTAAGTAAGGTTGAAAGAGTACAGAGAAAATTTACTAAGATTCTGCTGGGTGTGGAGGACCTGAGGAAAGATTGAATAAGTTAGGACTTTATTTCTAGGAATGTAGAAGATTGAGAGGAGATTTAATAAAGGTATACAAAATTATGAGGGACATAGATAGGTTAAATGCATTTTCCACTGAGGTTGGTTGGGACTACGACCAGAGGTCATGGGTTAAGGGTGAAAGGTGAAAAGTTTAAGGGGAACCTGAGGAGAAACTTCTTCACTCAGAGTAGTGAGAGTGTGCAGTAAGCTGCCAGCACGAGTGGTGCATGCAAACTCGATTTCAATGTTTAAGAGGAGCTTGGATAGGTACATGGATAGCAGGGGTATAGAGGGCTATGGTCTTGGTGCTGGTCGATGGGAGTAAGCAGATTAAATGGTTCAGCACAGACTGGATGGGCCGAAGGGCTTCATTTTGTACTTTTCTATGACTCTAAAGTAATAAAGAAGACTGAAGTTGCTGGAATCTGGAGCAACAAACAATTTGCTGGAGGAACTCTGTAGGTCAAAGGAACTTTAAACATTATCAAGTTGAGATCCTCAAAAGGCTCAATGTTGACATTTCCTCTCCCCTCCCCTCCCACCCCACAATTGCTACTCAACCTGCTATATCTCCCTCAGAATTGGCAATAATTACATTTATGATGCATGCTGTATCCCCAGTATTTTTATAGGTACACCTTTGTTTTTCATACATTGAATAAACTGTTTCTAAATTGGTTCATATGCATCTTTAATATTTAAATGGTGGTTGTCCATCAGGTCGGAAGATGACAGGAAACCTGTGCAGGAGAGCTTTTAAAGTGGAAAAGCTATTGTACTGGGGCAGTTCTAATCTTTCAGTCTCAGAAGTCTGTGTCTAGTGGTATAAATATGCGTCACAAACTGGGGTCTTCCTTGGTTGCAGTGGATGACCATGATGTTTTCTGAACCTTGTCATGCCTTTCACTCTCCATGGAGCATTCCAGTACCGCTTTCCTGGCTGTTAGATCTCATCCACCTAGTCTCTCAGAGCTGACTTAACATGCTAGGACATGTATGTCCCTAATTCTCGGGGGTATGAGCCTACCTAATACCCTTAACAGGTTTAGCCAACCTGTCAAAGCAGTGTGGCTGCTGCCACATGCAAACAACTACTTGAAACCACAGGCAAGAGCTAAGTGTTTGATGGGGACCAAAGATGAGTGAGCTGCCCCAGAATGGACATGACAAGCCCCTTCACTGGAAGTGCTACCCTTCCCTGGACACCCCATATGCTCCAATATTTGAAAAAAACTATTTTAAGTACACTCGTATTGTTACCAAAGAGTGTAATCACTGTTTAAAAATTGAAAACCATGTTGGCTAATGTAGTAGTCTGAATGGCTGAAGTCACACATGATTTCTAGTTTCTGTTAATTAAAGCATTAATTACACACTTAATAGCCATCAAAGTAGTAGAATTGACCTGCTTTTCCTCAACATAGATTTGGACATTTAACAATTATTGACAGTCGTGATTTATTTTATCTCCTGAAGACTCATTTTCAATTTTATTTTTCTTTCAGTGGAATTTTCCATTGACAATGCAGGCCTGGAAACTTGCACCAGCATTAGCAACTGGAAATGTAGTTGTGATGAAGGTGGCCGAGCAGACACCACTAACAGCACTCTACGTAGCAAATTTGATTAAAGAGGTTAAGTCACATTTTTATGTCAATGATGCTAGTTAACCAATGTGGCAATATGACCATAAGTTCTAAGAATCACATCTGCATGTGACATATTACAAATTGTGTTTGTATCTTTAGTTTTCTGATTGACCTTGCACCTTGACTTTGGTACATTATTGGAAAAGAGCACTGATATATAATTACAACTAATGCTAGCTCAAAAATAACCAGGCTAAATGAATGAATACCATAATATGGTACTCTCTGTGAAGTTTGCGGGATTATTTTGGACTGGAAGAAGGAATGAAGAAGGACACCAAATACTGGGTTAGTCAATCATCAGTTGGTTGTATATAAAACTATCTGAAACGGCCTTTTCTTTGAATGTTGTTTAACAAGACTCCAACACATTACATTGTTGAGAAGTGTGATTATGCTACTGGGACAACCTACTGCAGAACTACCTAATGTTGGATGCACAAAGATGGATTTTTCAGTCAAATTTGTTTGGTTTGCAGTAAATTCTATGGGAGTCAGGTGGAACAGTTTTTATGGGGAAAAAAGGCCAAGACTCAGTCACTTGGGATTTCCTGCTATGCTTTGTGAAGGGCATCCAGAGTGTTGGCCCTTTGCAAGCTGGAGAAGGAAGCTAAACTGATAAGAGTTAAAGACGAGAGGATTTGACAGACCACTAATACTGGGTGTACTGAGTGTTTCTGCATCAGTTACTTTTTAAGAATTCTTGAAAGGATGAGAGGTGAGCCAGCTGTATCAAGTGAGGCATGGCTGTGTGTGATTTTTAAAAAAATATTTTTTGGAAGATCCCGTTGCTGATCAAGTATTTGTTAGTTGACCTTGAAGTTGGTGACATACTGCCATCTTCAACTATTGAAAATGAGTGTGGTGAAAATGGCCCCAAAATGCCCTAGCTTAGCAGGCTCCAAAATTCTGTGTTGATGGTGCTGTTTCTGTCTTCTGCTTCCCTTTGTGGAGCTCATGTACTTTGCTGGCAAAGAATTCATTTCAGCTTTGCACATTGCATTATGGGGTGGGGGCTGCAAAGAGAAGAGCCACCAGGACAATCACAGAGCCTCAGATGACAATGAATCAAGAGGTGTGAGCCATGGACCAGTGCTGCTGGGATGCAAGTCAGGGTCTGATCAACCCTAGCAAGGGTGGCTGATGTTGAAAGACCAAAACACCCAATGACCCCAGGTGACATCAATGATGTGTCTCAGTGCATCTCAGAATGTATCTCAGCACCATGTTTGTATTTGTGGAATCCTCTCATAAAACCTTTCTCCCTTTTCCATATTGCTTACCTTGTCTTCCCTTAAATTAATTTAATGTACTAAATCCTCTTTCCTTATTTCCTCATGACATCCCTTGTTCTATGCAACTCCATACCTTCAATGTTTTTACATCTCACGAGACTCACTAATTTGTTCAAGTTTTCTGAAGAAGTACAATTTGTTATTCTGGCATTCCAACCGCATTTTTAAATATTGTTCTTTTATTTCATTGCTCTTCAAGGGTGTACATTACATTTTACATTTTTATTCTCAGACCCTTGATTAATATTTCTCCCATCTGTTTTTACTCTGGTTCACATATTTAATGCAATAATTAAGAAGGATTGAAATATTTTTGAATCTTTGAATCTATTTCCTCCTTCTGCTCCCCATTCAGAAAAATGGAGCCTATTCAGTCATTCCTGAGGCTTTCAGGTAATGAGCAGTCTTTGGGAGTCATGTGAACCATTGTGTAGAATACATGAACTGCACCAATTTCCAGTTCATTTCAACTCTCTGAAGAAACAAGATGTAGTTTGCCAAGAAGGTAGATTCTGCTTTGTTTGGAATCATTTCTTGTTACTTTTATTTCTACCTCAGTTCAAGTTCAAAGTAAGATTTTTTTAAAACCAAAGTACATTCATGCCACCATATACAACCCTGATCTTCAGAGTAGGCCTTTCAGTGCATTGAAACTTTTTTGCCATTCAGCTAATGTATCCTCCACTCCACCAATCCGCTCATCTTAATACTCTGCCTGATTTAAACAATCTCAGCCTTAACATTAAGGTGACCCAGGGAAGTGAAGTGTACATTTCTACTCTATTCTGGGTTAAGAAAGTGTTTCATAAACTTCATTTATGACAGCTAACTTACATTATTTTTAGAAGACTCGCCCATTTTCTATATTTTCTCATTAGGAAAACCACTTCTCTGTAATGTACACTGCTTTTCTCATTTTCAATACTTCTGCTTTCTAAGGTTTAATCATCTAAGCCTGAGGGATAATTATCCTTATAATTTAATACTTTGGATTTCCCAGAAAACCTCTTGGCATTTACTTGCCATACCTTGATTTAACGTCTTGATGATTGCAGATGTTTGTTCTTTCATTATCTCAGAAACAGCAAATTGAATTCCATTCTTCCATATCCACCCCTGTCGAGGAAAAACATTGGTGAAGCTACTAAAGATGATAGGGCAATGATATTGTAAAGAATTGGAAGAGAGATCCATGTCTAGAAACCCAATACGAGCAGTTTTTCCCAAAATGCTCCATTATGAATTAAAAGGATGGTGTTTATGGTAGATCGAAGCATCCTTGCATCTTGGGTGGTAGGCAATAAGATATTTTCAGAATGGGACAAATCAATAAACTTTAGTAAAGGTGTTCCTCAGGGTCCTGCCCCCAGCCCAGCCATATTCTACTGCTTCATTAATAAATTTCCTTCCATCTTAAGGGTAGATGTGGGAGTGATTGATGAACTCCATTTGCAAATGAAGTAACTCATGGGGCAGCATGGTAGTGTAGTGGTTAGCACAATGCTTTACAGTGCTGGTGACCCAGGTTCAATTCCTACCACTGTCTGTAAGGGAACCCCAATTACCTTGTGGATTTCCTCCAGGTGCTCTGGTTTCCTCCCACAGTTCAAAGACGTAGAAGTTGGTAGGTTAATTGGTCATTATAAATTGTCCTGTGATTAGGCTAGGATTAAATCGGGTGATTGCTGGGGAACGTGACTCAAAGGGCTTATTCCATGCTGTATCTCAACAAATAAACAAAAACAAGCAATAAATAAAGTGCACTATATTCAAGGCAATTTTTGAAATATGGCTGAAAGTAGCATCTTTACTCCACAAATACTGGGCAAAGAGAATCCCCAACAATCTCTTGACTATCTATTCTTGACTTTCAAAAGCATTATCATTGGTAAGCTTAAAGCAAAACAGCAAATGCTAGAAACAAAACACTCTACAAGTCGGACAGTATCTTCAGAAAGAGTTAATGTTTCAGATTGAAGATGGCAACCATGGTACTGCCCTTTCAGATATCTCCTTCATTCTATCCATTTCTCTCACTCCCGCCCTCTCTGCCACATCAAACTAACTTGTTTTCTCTTTTATGCAATTCTGAAGAAGGATCTTCAACCTGTAATGTTAACTGTTCGTCTTCCTGCAGATGCTGTCAGATCTGTTGAGTGGTTCCAGCATTTTCTGTTCTTGAACATTTATGCTTCTCAATAGCATACCTTAACTCCAGTGCATATCATCTATACCAGCAGGCAGATGAAGGCAGCTCCTGTCTCAGAACATAAGATTGTAAGAAGTTGCACATTATTCTAATACAAAAGTACAACATCATTCCATTTTTTTGTGCAGAATCCAAACCCTAAACTATCAACAGCTCTTTTGAGAGAACTTTCATTGACCTCTTAACACATTTAAGGATCCATAGATGCATAGTCCAAGATCCCTTTGTATATTGACACCACACTGTCAATTATTGTGTATTCACTTGTCCTAGTGTATTTCCCCAAACTGACATTAGTGATGCGAGAAGGCTCCATCCCTAAATTAATTGGTTAAAGTTGAATTTCTTTCTGTTTTAATGCTAATGAGGAGTCTTCCCTCTTGCCTTGAAATATTCAAGAAGGTCATCAGAGGCTTGTTGAGTATTGATCATAACCACTAAAAGTGAATCCATAGACACAGAATTTCCTGAATTTTAATGAAGCAAATACAACACATAGTAATGGATAACAGTATTTGCTGTTATGTATGGTTGGACCATTAATAAAATGGTAGTTGTTTTGTCTTAATGTCTGTGTCACCTTTTCCCTTCAATACAGGCTGGATTTCCACCAGGAGTAGTCAATATCATTCCTGGTTTTGGACCAACTGCAGGAACAGCTATTGCCTCCCATATGGATGTAGATAAAATTGTTTTTACTGGATCCACGGAGGTCAGTTTGAAAACACTTTCAAATTAATATAGAAGTTTAGAAATGAACCAAAGTTCAAAGTAATTACGATTTCCATTCTGATATTGGTCCATGGTCTCCTCTTGTGCCAAGCTGAGACAACCCTCAGGGTAGAGGAGCAACATCTTGTTTAGGTAGCCTCCAACTTGATGGCATGAGTATCAGTTTCTCCTGGTAAACCAATTTCCGCCCTATCCTTCCTCTATTCTCCATTCTGACCTTTTACCTCTTCTCACTTGCCTATTACTTCCCCCTGGGTTCCTCTTCCTTCCCTTTCTTCAATGCTCCACTCTCTTCTCCTATCAGATTCCTTCTTTTCCACCCACCTGGCTTCACTTATCACCTTTCAGCTAGCCTCTTACCCACCACCCCAACCTTTTTATTCTGGTATCTTCCCCCTTCTTTCTCAGTCCTGAAGAAGGCTCTCAGCCCAAAACATCAACTATTTATTAATTTCCATAGATGCTCCCTGACTTGCTGAGATCCCCCAGCATTTTGAGTGTGTTGCTTTGGCTTTGCAGCATCTTCAGACTTTAAAGTAAAAGTAAAAGTTTAAAGTAAATTTTATTATCAAAGTACATACATATTCAACCCTGAAATTAATTTGCTTGTGGGCATACTCAGCAAATCTATAGAACAATAGCCATAACAGAATCAGTGAAAGACCACCCAACCTGGGGCATTCAACTAGAGTACAAAAGACAATAAACTATGCAAATGAAAAAAGAAGAAACATTAATAAATAAGCAAGCAATAAATATCAAAACAGAATTAGATATGTTGCTTGAACCTTCATCATTTTAAGATCCCGACAGAATATTTTTAATATATTCACCACTTCCTTATTTCTCTGTAATGTCTCTTATCTTTGCTCTTAAGGTACACTTTTACCCACTTCATTTTTTGACTTACCCATGAAAATTTAGTTTTTCATAAATTTCTTTCAAATTCTCATTACATTTTCTCTCAAAACTTATCTTTTTAAAATTCAGTTCTTATTCACATCATCTTTGCCAAGAACAATCATGGTCATGAGCCCAGGATTGCCTACATCATATGGTAGGCAGCTGTCGATCCCAGGGGATCATGGGCTTGTGCCTCTGGTGGGCTGTCTCCTTTCCAGGGCACAACCCTGGGTGGGAAGATTTGAAGAACCAGCCCATGCAGCAGGTTCCCTCCCCCCTCCATGTCACTAATGTAATCCAAGGGAAGGGCAAGCGCCAATACAGCTTGGCACCAATGTTATTGCAGAGGTTGCCAGAGTGAAGTTGTAAACAACATCAAACTGCCTTAGGAACCCCAGCTCTGGATTTCTTCCTCTGGGTTTAATCCCAAAGCCTTTCCCATGGCTCAAAGCAACTAGCTTTGAAGTGCTAGTGGTCTGCCTTTGCCCCTTTGCTTGTTGATAGAAACAGTTCCGCTGGGCTTAGTAGCTAAGCCACACGTGAAGGCCAAGAGTTAGACTTGGTTGTCAGAGGCTATTAGAGTCACATGCCATTTAGAGTAGTTTATAAGTAGTGGGAACTTATCCCTCATTACCACCCCCTACTATGACAACCTTAGGAACCACTACATCATATAACACCGTGCATAATGATGATTGTAAGACTCTTAAATAAATAGTCATAATGAATAATTCAGTAAAATAGTTGCCACTACATTTAGAAATCCATATTTTAGAAACACGTGTTCTGCAATAAATACTTATAGATTGTAACTAAATGCTTAAACAATCCTCATTGATGAATCAGAAGTGAAAAGGGGGAGCAATTTCAAGTTCCTAGGTGTCAACATCTCTGAAGATCTATCCTGGGCCCAACGTATCTGTGCAGTTACAAAAATGACACAACAGCAGCTATGTTTTATTAGGCGTTTAAAGAGATTTGGTATGTCACCAAGGACACTTGCAATTCTCTGCAGATGTTCCAAGGACAGCATTCTAACTGGCTGCATCACCATCTGGGTTGGGAGGGGGGCTATTGCGCAGGATTGAAATAAGCCACACAAAGTTGTGAAAGACAGCTCCATCATGGGCACAAGCCTCCCCAGTATCCAGGACATCTTCAAAGAGCAATGCCACAAAAGATAGCATCCATTATTAAGGACCCCCATTACCCAGGACATGCCTTCTTCTCATTGCTTCCATCAGGGAGGAGGTACAGGAGCCTGAAGGCACACACTCAGTGATTCAGGAACAGCTTCTTCCCCACCGCCATCTGAATTCTGAACCCATGAACACTATCTCACTACATTTTTTCCTCTCTTTTTGCACCACTTATTTAATTTAACATGTGTATACAAACATTTTAATTTACAGTTTTTATTATTATGTATTGCAGTGTTGGAAGGTGGGTTGAGATACAAGTCTATCAATGGAGGTATAAGACACTCCTTCCCTCCACTACCTTGGGCAAGGTGTAGCAGCTGCTGAAACCCTAATCAGGATTAGGAGCAGGTAGTGGATGGCTGTATGAGAAGCTGGTGCATATCATAAGACCTAGTTATGCGACCACTGACACCAAGCAGACAATCTCTGAAGAGTATTGATAATAATTGAGGTCACCCGTCTTGTAAAGGCACTGTCCAGAAAAAGGCAATGGCAAGTAACTACTGTAGGAAAAATTTGCCAAGAACAATTCTTCAGCGGTTTGATCAGGGCACAACTGCACAAGCAGGTGGACGTCAGCCAGTGAGAAGAGTTTAAAGGGAGATGGTTATTTCTTCAGCGGTTTGATCAGGGCACGACTGCAAGCACGTGGACGTCAGCCAGTGAGAAGAGTTTAAAAGGAGATGATTATTTCTTCAGCGGTTTGATCAGGGCACAACTGCACAAGCACGTGGACGTCAGCCAGTGAGAAGAGTTTAAAGGGAGATGGTTATTTCTTCAGCGGTTTGATCAGGGCACGACTGTGCAAGCACGTGGACGTCAGCCAGTGAGAAGAGTTTAAAGGGAGATGGTTATTTCTTCAGCGGTTTGATCAGGGCACGACTGTGCAAGCACGTGGACGTCAGCCAGTGAGAAGAGTTTAAAAGGAGATGATTATTTCTTCAGCGGTTTGATCGGGGCACAACTACGCAAGCACGTGGACGTCAGCCAGTGAGAAGAGTTTAAAGGTAGATGGTTACTTCTTCAGCGGTTTGATCGGGGCACGACTGTGCAAGCACGTGGACGTCAGCCAGTGAGAAGAGTTTAAAGGGAGATGGTTATTTCTTCAGCGGTTTGATCGGGGTACGACTGTGCAAGCACATGGACGTCAGCCAGTGAGAAGAGTTTAAAGGGAGATGGTTATTTCTTCAGCGGTTTGACCAGGGCACGACTGTGCAAGCACGTGGACGTCAGCCAGTGAGAAGAGTTTAAAGGGAGATGGTTATTTCTTCAGCGGTTTGATCGGGGTACGACTGTGCAAGCACGTGGACATCAGCCAGTGAGAAGAGTTTAAAGGGAGATGGTTATTTCTTCAGCGGTTTGATCAGGGCACGACTGTGCAAGCACGTGGACGTCAGCCAGTGAGAAGAGTTTAAAGGGAGATGGTTATTTCTTCAGCGGTTTGATCGGGGTACGACTGTGCAAGCACGTGGACGTCAGCCAGTGAGAACAGTGAGAAGAGTTTAAAGGGAGATGGTTACTTCTTCAGCGGTTTGATCGGGGCACGACTGTGCAAGCACGTGGACATCAGCCAGTGAGAAGAGTTTAAAAGGAGATGATTATTTCTTCAGCGGTTTGATTGGGGCACAACTATGCAAGCACGTGGACATCAGCCAGTGAGAACAGCGAGAAGAGTTTAAAGGGAGATGGTTATTTCTTCAGCGGTTTGATCATAGGCAGGAAAAGGGAGGACGTCCTGAAATCAGACTACAGAGAGTTAGGAAAGAAGTTGAGAAACAGGACCACAAAGGTAGTAATCTCAGGATTACTGCCTGTGCCACATGACAGTGAATATAGGAATAGAGTGAGGTGGAGGATAAATGCGTAGCTGAGGGATTGGAGCAGGGGGTAGGGATTAAAATGTCTGGATCATTGGGACCTCTTTTGGGGCAGGAGTGACCTGTACAAAAAGGATGAGTTGCACTTGAATCCCAGAGGAACTAATACCCTGGCAGGCAGGTTTTTTAAGGCTACTGGGGAGAGTTTAAACTAGGATTGCTGAGGGGTGGGAACCAAACTGAAGAGATGGAGGAAGAGGTGATTGGCTCACAAATAGAGAAAGCTTAGAGACAGTATGAGAGGGAGGATAGGCAGGTGATAGAGAAGGATGCACTCAGACCGATAGTGTGAAATGTGTATATTTTAATGCAAGGAGTGTTGTGAACAAAGCAGATGAGCTTAGAGTGTGGATCAGCACTTGGAGCTATGAGTTGTGGCCATTACAGAGACTTGGATGGCTCAGGGGCTGGAATGATTACTTCAAGTGCCAGGCTTTAGATGTTTCAGAAAGGACAGGGAGGGAGCCATAAAAAGTGGAGGTGTGGCACTGCTGAGCAGAGGTAGTGTCACGGCTGCAGAAAAGGGGGAAGACATGGAGGGATTGTCTACTGAGTGTGGGTAGAAGTTAGGAACAGGAAGGGGTCAATAACACTACTGGGTACTTTTTATAAGCCACACAATAGTAACAGGGACATCAAGGAGCAGATAGGGAGACAGATTCTGGAAAGGTGTTGTGGTGGGAGATTTTAATTTCCCAAATATTGATTCCCAAATATCTCCCTAGAGTGAGGGGTTTAGGTGGGGTGGAGTTAGGTGTGTTCAAGAAGGTTTCTTGACACAATACATAGATAAGCCTACAAGAGGAGAGGCTGTACTTGATCTGGTATTGGGAAATGAACCTGGTCAGGTGTCAGATCTCTCAGTAGGTGAGCATTTTGGAGATAGTGATCACAATTCAGTCTCCTTTAGCATAGCATTGGAGAGAGATAGGAACAGACAAGTTAGGAAAGCATTTAATTGGAGTAAGGGGAAATATGAGGCTATCAGGCAGGAACTTTGAAGCATAAATTGGGAACAGATGTTCTCAGGAAAGTATATGGAAGAAATGTGGCAAATGTTCAGGGGATATTTGTGTGGAGTATTGCAGAGTTATATTCCAATGAGACAAGGAAAGGATGGTAAGGTATGGGAACCATGGTGTACAAATGCTGTTGGAAATCTAGTCAAGAAAAGAAGAGCTTACGGAAGATGCAAAAAACTAGGTAATGATAGGGATCTAGAAGATTATAAAAAATCTGGCAAATGTTCAGAGGATATTTTCATGGAGTTCTGCATAGGTACATTCCAATGAGACAGGGAAAGGATGGTGGGGTACAGGAACCATAGTGTACAAAGGCTGTTGTAAATCCAGTCAAGAAGAAAAGAAGAGCTTATGAAAGGTTCAGAAAACTAGGTAATGATAGAGATATAGAAGATTATAAGGCTAGCAGGAAGGAGCTTAAGAAAGAAATAAGGAGAGCCAGAAGGGGCCATGAGAAGGCCTTGGCAGACAGGATTAAGGAAATCCCCAAGGCATTCTACAAGTATGTGAAGAGCAAGAGGATAAGACATGAGAGAGTAGGACCAATCAAGTGTGATATTGGAAAAATGTACATGGAACTGGTGAAGATAACAAAGGTATTTAATGAATACTTCAGTATTCATCACGGAAACGGATCTTGGCAATTGTAGGGATGACTTACAGTGGACTGAAAAGCTTGAGCATGTAGATATTAAGAAAGGATGTGCTGGAGCTTTTGGAAAGCATCAAGTTGGATAAGTCGCCGGGACCGGATGAGATGTATCCCAGGCTATTGTGGGAGGTGAAGGAGGAGATTTCTGAGCATCTGATGATGATCTTTGCATCATCAATGGGGATGGGAGAGGTTCTGAGAGGCAGGATTTGTGAACATTTGGGGAGGCATAATATGATGAGGAATTTTCAGCATGGCTTTGTAAAAGGCAGGTAATGCCTTAATGTATTATGTATGTAATACAGTACATATTGTATTGCTCAATATGTAATATATTGTTTCTTGAACAATTATTATACTTTTTTTTTAAATCTCCTTTAGGCAGAAGTTTAAATCTTTTTTTGTGATCTCTTGTAGGTTGGCCATCTGATCCAACAGGCTGCAGGAAAAAGTAATTTGAAAAAGGTGACATTAGAGCTGGGAGGGAAAAGTCCTAACATTATATTTTCTGATGCTGATGGTAAGAATTGCTACTTAACTTGCAAATTGAACAATTTCACATTAGTGATTACATTGGATCAGTGTGTAGGAAGGAGGGAGAAAAATCCACGTTCAGTCTCATTCTGCTTTTTTTTTAGTGTTAAAGCCAAGCAAGTTTACAATAAACTTTGTCAGGGTAAAAGCTGTAACAGTAAGTCTGTTATATAGGGAAAAATGCTCAATATTTAGCTGGCCAGCAGCTTCTGTGAAGGCAGAAACAGTGTTTCGTGGTCTTTGAAATAAAAAGTGATCAATCTGACATGTTAACAAAACTTTGTGTGCAAATACATTTTAAAATATTTAATGTTGTATTTTTCAAATGAAAAATAAAGATGAAAATTTCTCTTTGCTTTCTCTTCTAAAAATTTCTGAGCTTCTAATGCTATTAATTCAAACTGGTCCTAAGTAAAGATCCATTATGAAAAGCGGTATTTATTCCCCACTTTTGTAAGGTGTTAGCATTGTGAAGGAAAATTAGAAGGTAATTGATCTTGGAAAAGGTCTTGCTAGATTCTGAGAACTAATATCTTACTTGTTCTGTGTTTCGTTCTTTCAGTGGAAAATGACAATTGTTTTCAGTTTTCTTCCCTCCTAGCAAATGCTTATTTAAAAATATTCAAACTGATTTTACTCCATTCTCCAGTGAACTACGCAGTTGAGGAGGCCCATGCAGCTCTGTTCTTCAACCAAGGGCAATGCTGCTGTGCTGGATCACGCACTTACGTTCAAGAATCTGTGTACGATGAATTTGTAGAGAAGAGTGTGGAAAGAGCAAAACTTCGTACTGTGGGAAATCCATTTGACGCCAGGAATGAGCAAGGACCACAGGTAACACAAGGGATTCTGCAGATGCTGGAAATCCAAAGTAACTCACACAACATGCTGGAGGAACTCAGCAGGTCAGGCAACGTCTATGGAAATGAATAGACATCGATGTTTTGGGCAGAGACCGTTCTTCTTTATAGGAAATCAATAACTTGTTCCATTAATCTGCTATGTTTTCCTCTATTTTATTTTTTTATAAAATGATTGGTTCCTTAAGGTTGTTATATTCAATACTCCCAATGGCATGCACTCAAATAGCCTCTGACAACCAAGTCCAGCTCTTGTGCTTCACGTGTAACTTAGCTACTAAGCCCAGTGGAACCATTTCTACTAACGAGAAGGGGCAAAGGCAGGTTACTGGAGCCTTAAAACCAGTTATTCCGGGTCATGGTTGGCAGCTCATCTAGAAGGAAAACTTTGATCTCAAACCTCTGCTGCCTTGCAGCTATGCCCACTCATGGGGAAGGCTTCGGGAGTAAACCCCAAGGGAAAAATCCAGAGCTGGAGTCCCTAAGGTAGTCCTACATTGAACTCAATGCTGACTGGCAACTCCTGCGATGCTGCTGGTACCAAACTGCATCGGTCCCTTTAGATTCATCAGATACATGGAGCAGAGCAGCTTGCTACATGGGCCACAGCTTACTGGTACTGCCTGGGCTTGCATACCTACACAGCTGGGATGCAATATTCATGGTCAAATCTGACCGATGGAGGCTGTCAAATCAAATCAAATCAAAAATGAATACAACCACAAAATGCTTTATGCTGTGAAAAGATCATATACCAGTAAACTTTCTGATGTTAACCCTTCTGAAACCTCGAAGAAGTTCATACCTCAGTATAGGCCACCTCCAGTCACTGCCCTGCATACCTAGTTCACACAGGTGTTTACACCAACCTCAGCCATGCTGTTGTGTGAATCATTGTCCTTAGGTGTGTTAACGATGAAGCCATAATAGAGAAATGTATTTATGAGGAGGAAATTCAGTGGAATAATTTGTGTTTGATGTGACTGATGGTTATCCATTTGCAAACTGGCAAAATTCTTAATCGGGAAGAAAAGATATTTAAAAGCTTGGTGCCTCAGGAAGGAAGGATGCATCATTAAAGACCCTCATCAACCAGGACAAGCCCTCTTCATTACTTCCTTCTTGTAACTTTTAAAGTCTTGCACTGTACTGTTGCCACAGCATAACGAAGTTCACACATATGTCAAACATTCTGATTATGAGATACCTTTATTGCTGGAATTACCAGCTAACTCTTGCCATCTGAATTTGCAAGTGAATTTGTACATTCTCCCTGTGACCACGTGAGTTTCCTCTGGATGCTGTGGTTTCCTCCCACAGCCCAGAGACGTACTGGTTGGCAGGTTAATTAGTCATTGTAAATTGTCCTGTGATTAGGATTAAATTGGGGGATTGCAGGGTGGCGTGGCTCAGAAGGCTGGCAGGCCTATTTCGCGCTGTATCTCAATAAATAAAAGTTTAAAAATAAATTAAAAGTCTTTGTTTAGAAACAAACTTGGTGCCAAAGGAATTTAACTCTGTCTACATATGAGATGAGAAAATACAGGGAAAGAAGATGTTAAATTAAAAATAATCATTGTATCCACACAAAAAAAAACTTATTCATTTCACTTGGACATTAAAATGTAAGTAGTTCAATATTCTTAATTAAGATTATTTGCCATAAACCTTTACGTATATTAGGAATTTGCTGTTGGTGTGTTATGACTTGCAACAAAGCATTTAGTTTTGGCCATTCGCGTTGGTCACTGGAACCCCTGAGTAAAACAACTATTAGCACCAAATTATGTTTGTTATAGGTGGACGAAGAACAATTCAACAAGGTTCTGGGATATATTACCACTGGAAAGAAAGGAGGAGCAAAGTTACTTTGTGGAGGTGGAGTGGCAGCAGATCGTGGGTATTTTATCCAGCCAACTGTGTTTGGAGATGTGAAAGACGAAATGATCATTGCTAGAGAGGAGGTAAGGCTATACTCCCAGCTGTTATGTTTCACTAACCAGCAAATTTTACTTTAAGTATTATTTTTCCAGTTTTAGTCGGTTGTAGCATTTGAGTTGAAAGACTACTTTCAATCTGATGTGTCCTCTTCTTTTGTCGTATCCTTACACAAACTATATTACCTGCTTTAGGCACCACACTTCCCTCTTCAACTTCATAGTGGTGTGAGGGGGAAGGGGAGTTGTCACTTATTATTCACTTCTTTGGTTCAGATTTCCATATCAGATGACAAACATGTAATCTCTGTTGGATGAGATGATTTAGGATGAGATGTTAAAACTGAGGTAACTTTTGGCTCTGTAAAAAGAGCCCTAAGCACTACAGAGATAAACTGTGTAATATTTCAATTTTCTAAGTTTTTTACATGTATTTTTTGAGATTTAGGTGCTTTGAGATATAACTAATAAAATAATTTTGTGGTTTATTTGGATTTTTGAAAGATTGTTCTATTTGAGCTAGAGCAGGAGGAGTTGAGAACTCCACCATGGATGGTCCCAAGCTTAGCTGCAAAAGGAAGAGGATTGGGAATGGGGCTAGCATCCCATCCTACAAAAAAACAGAGCTACAGAAACCAACAGAAGCTCCAAACACCTCATCCCTGAGAGAGGAAGGATCTTGGCCTAGAAGATAAATAGATGGGCTACAACTGGACTTGAAAGATTGGCCTAGGAGACAGGACTCTGGCGAGCTGCTGTTGGTGGCTCACGCCCCAGTACTGGTGTCAGGCTTAAGAAGGAGGAGGAATAGTTGGGGTAAATTGTGAATTGGTTGTTGGACAGAGATTGAGGGAACAAACAGACGGTTTACAAGTTGGTGACTGTGAGTAGGGGTGTACTGTAGGGATCGGCTTTTGAGCTAAATGTGATCCATATCAACAATGTTGCTCCGGGCCAAATATCATCTGTCAAAGTTTATTAGTACAAAGCAAATGGAATTTGGACCAGGAAGAATATAAAGAGGCTGCAAAGCGATATAGGTAATTTGAACAACTGGGCAGGAATGGAGCAGATACAGTTTAATGTGGGAAAATGTGAAATCATCCACATTTTTCATTATCCTCATTTTACTCTGAGATTGACAGAGTACGTTCAAATGGACCCACATGTGCTTTGGAACAAGTCATTGGAAACTATTTGGTGGCAGCAATTGATTATGAAACCAGATGGTATGTTGGCCTTTACAAGAGAATTTGAGTACAGGAGTAAAGACGTCTTTGTGCAGTTATACAGGGTAAGAATAAATATGATGTATTATGTACAGCTTAGGTCACCTTGCATTCAAAAGAATAAATGCACTAAACTGACTCCAGGGATAGTAAATTTGCCAGGTGAAGAAAGAGTGACCAGACTAGGCTTGTAAGAATTAAGAGTTTTAAAGAATGCGAGGAGATTTCAATGAAAGCGACCAAATGCCGGTGGATCTAGGAGGTAAGAATCAGAGGTTATCTCAGAATAAGAGGTAGGCCATATAGGACAGATCCTGTGGAAGCTCAGGACAAAGTTTGTTAGGTTTCTGAGTATTAGGGGACTTTGAAGATACAGGATTGCTGAAAGCGACACTGAGGAAGATCACCTTTGGACTTGGAATGGTGGAGCAAGGTTGAAAGGCCAAATAATCTATTCCTGATGTTTTTTGTAATCAAACATCATTCTGCCAGCTTGCTAGTGACTATTGATTTCTCTGTGGTAGGGGTTCATGGTATAAAAAAGATTGGGAACTCTAGCCCTATGTTAACAATTTCTGGGCTGTGGAGAGCTGTGCATGCAACAAATAGAGACAGATAACAGCCTGCATCGTATCCAATAGGCAGTGATGAGAGAGACCATAAGCTCAGTGCCATATGACAAAATGTAGTATAGTTGCTTCCAGATTCAGTAATGGCCTGTACTCATCATATCAGCCATGGTATAGCTGTGACCCCTAGCCCTAGCTCACACCAATTCACACAGTTAACAGTTTCCCCTCTCATAGAGTCATAGAACACTACAGCACAGAAGGCACCATTTGGCCCAGCTAGTCTGTGCCAAACCATTAATCTGCTTTGTCCCATCCATAGCCTTCCATACCTTTGCCTTCCATGTACCTGTCCAAATTTCTCTTGGTTGTTCAAATGACCCCACATCCACCACTTGCCTGGCAGCTCATTCCACACTCTCACCACCCTCTGAGTGAAGAAGCTCCCTCTCATGTTCCCCTTAAATATATTACATTTCACCTTTCACCTATAACCTATTGCCTCTAGTTGTAGTTTCAGCAAACCTAGTGGGGAAAAAAGCCTACTTGCACTTACTCTATCTGTACCCCTCATAATTTTGTATACCTCTATCAAATCTCCCCTCAATCTTCTATGTTCTAGGGAAAAGAACCTATATTCTAACACTTTTTACAACTTTAACATAAGATTCTAAGTCCTGTACTGATTACATTGATTTATGAAGGCCATTCTTTACAACCCTGTGATGACACTTTCAAGGAATTAATGGACCTGTATTCCCAGATCCTTCTGTTCTACCACACTTCTCTGTGCCTATTATTTACCATATAAGACCTACCCTGGTTAATCCTTCCAAAGTTCAGCTCCTCACATTAGTCTGCATCAAATTCCATCTGCCATTTTTCAGCTTATTTTTCCAGCTGGTCCAGAGCCTGCTGCAAACTTTGATAGCCTTCCTCGCTCTCCGCTATGCCCACAATCCTGGTGTCATCTGCAAATTTGCTGATCCGGATGAGCACATTATCATCCAGTTCATTAATGTAGATGACAAACAACACCGATCTCTGCAGCACACCACTAGCCACAGGCTTACAATCAGAGAGGCAGCCATCTACAACCACTCTCTTGCTTCTGCCACAAAGCCAATTTACTATTTCGTCTCAAATGCCAAGCGACTGAATCTTCTTGACCTACCTTCCACTTGGGACTTTGTCAAAGGCCTTACTAAAGTCAATGTAGACAATATCCACTACATTTACTTCATCAACTTTTCTGGTAACTCAAAAACTCTCAAACTCGACTTACCATGCACAAAGCCATGTTGACTATCCCTAATAAGTCCCTATCTATCCAAATACTATATATCTGCTCCCTTAGAATACCTTACAATAACTTTCCCACTACTGAGTCAGGCTCACCAGCCTATAATTTCCTCAGTTATTCTTAAAGAACAAAAAACATTAGCTATCATCTAATCCTCTGGCACATTACCCATGGCTAAGGGTGTTTTAAATATTTTTGCTAGGGCCCCTGCAATTTCTACACTAGCCTCCTACAGGGTCCAAGGGAACACATTTCAGTCCCTGGTGATTTATCCACGTTAATTTGCCTCAAGACAGCAATCTGTATGGGGTCTATGAAATCTGAATCAGGTCCATGACCTCACTGCTACATTGCCTCACTCCTATAGAAACTTGGACCGCCTCCCAAGTAAATATAAATAGAAAAAATCCATTCAAGATCTCCTCCATCTTTTTTAGCTCCAGGCATAGATTACCACTCTGATCTTCCGAAGGACCAATTTTGTCCCTCTCGCTCATTTTGCTCTTAATATACCTGTAGAAAAAGCTCAAAGCTTCATTTTATTGTCGAAGTATGCATGTACAATGCAACTCTAATATTCATCTTCTCCAGATTACATGAAATACAGAAAAAACACGTGAATCATTGAAAGAAAATACATCAACTCCCTTCATCTCATGAAAAGGAAAAAGAAACAAAACTCGCAAACTCCCAAACCCACCACCCCCTCCGTCGTGCAAAAAAACTTAACAGATTGCCCACACCGATAACAGCAGCTGGAACACTAAACTCCAAATCCCTCAACCCATTCCTCACATAAAAACCAACAGATCACCCACCCAGATGGCAATCAGAACATCAAAAACCCCAAACCCCAACCCCCACACTCACAAAAAGGACAACAACATCAAACCCCAATCCCCTCCCTCGCAAATAAGAACAGTGCCAACAGCACCAAAACCCTGCCAACTCTCACTCATACATGCAAAAGGTAAGAGAAGAGCCACACAGAAAAAATTCACAGAAACATCAGACCCCTAATCCCCCACCTGTCCCTCGCACAAAAAAAACACGTCACCCGCCTGGAACCCCAACCCGCCAATTGACAACTAGAAAGAAAACACAGAAAATTGAAGGAGAGCAATACAAACTACAGTCCAATAATCACATAAATCTCAGAATTTTGAGAACATCCTCCCATCAAAACTGAGGAGATCTGCTACTGAACGTAAAGAACAACCGCTGGCCTGTGGCCTTCCGATAGCAGCCGATCCGGCTACAAACCACCATCGGCCCATGGCCTCCATGGTAAGCGACCACTGGCCTGATCCGCATTCGCGTTGATACTTCATCCTTCCTCGATGGTTTGAAATGGAGTCAATCAGGGCCCCAACTCTGTTCTTCTTCATAAGGCAGCTCGTGCTCTTGCTCTTGGTCCTTTCTGGGGATAGCAGAGTGTCAGATCACTCGATCAAACTCCAAACTGCATGTCACAGGCTCCAACAGTCTCTGAAACACAAACACACTAAAAGAACAAGCAGAAGGTAAATAAAGAGTGAAATAATTGGAGATTGGTGATCTGGAAGATTCACCTGAGAAATCGTTGTTTGTTGGCACCATCTTAGGATTCTCCTTCACTATTTCTGCTAGAGCAACCTCATGTCTTCTTTTGTCCCTCCTGATTTCCTCTTACATTTCTTGTACTCAAGTACTTCATTTGTTCCTACCTGCAGATACTTGCTGTTCACCTCCTCCCTTTTCTTAACCACAGTCTCAATATCTGCTGATAGGAACATACAAATACTGTACTCTCAAAATTTCACTTTTGAAGGCCTCCCATTTACCAAGTACACCTTTGCCAGAAAACAGTTCGTCTCAATCCACACTTCGATTGGATAGGTTTGGAATTTAATCCTTGGAACTTAGAAGATTGAGGGGAGATTTGATAGAGATGCACAAAACTATCAGGGGTATGGACAGGGTAAATACAAGCAGGCTTTTTCCACAGAGGTTGAGTGGGACTACAACTAGAGGTCATGGGTTAAGTGTGAAAGGTGGAATGTTTAATGGAACTTCTTCACTTGAGAGTGTGAAATGAGGTGCCAGTGCAAATGGTGCATGCAAGCTTGATTTCAGCATTTAAGAGAAGTTTGGATGGGCACATGGACAGAAGAGGTATGGAGGCCTATGGTCTGGGTGCAGGTCAGTGGCAGTATGCACTTTAAATGGTTTGGTACAGACTGCATGGGCCGAAGTGCCTGTTTCTGTGTTACATTTATCTATGACTACGACCTGCCAGATCCTTTCTGATACCATCAAAGCTGGCCCTTCTCCAACCTAGAATTTCAAATCAAAGACCAGACCTATCATTTTCCATCATTACCTTGAAACTAATGGCATTGCAGTCACTAAATGCAAAGTAATTTCTCTTATATACAAAGTTTCCTAAAAATCTATAAACTTATTAATTCAATTAATGTAAGTTTTTTTTTGTTTATTTGGAGATTTTTGGACCAGTGATGCAGATTCTGAAGTTTAAGACATTGGAAGAGGTAATCGAACGAGCAAACGATACCAAATATGGACTTGCAGCAGCAGTTTTCACCAATGATCTCAATAAGGCCAATTACGTCTCTCATGGTTTACGTGCAGGAACTGTCTGGTGAGTTTCCCTGTGTAAGCCCGAGACATCCCACTCTTAACTTTTGGATTTTTTCCCTTTTCTAAAATCAAATTGAATTTATTGTCATGTGCAGCAGTACATGCATGCACAGGTCAATGGAAAACTTACTTGCAGCAGCATTGTGGGCACAGTTAGATACACAATATTCAGAAGAAAAACATTATTTTCCTGAATGCCAAGGTAACCTAGAACAGCTGACTGTAAAATACCATCAAGAGCAGCTGTTCCTTAGATTAGTGTCTATTTTACTCAATTGTGGCCATGAGTTTTAAAAAGCTATTGAGGTACATGACTGCTGAGTCTTTTCTAATATCTGTGCCTGCTTTTCACTTGAACCTGAATTCTGTGAGACAGAAATGCCATTGCCTAGTTCTTCACAAAATGCTGGTGGAACGCAGCAGGCCAGGCAGCATCTATAGGGAGAAGCACTGTCGACGTTTTGGGCCGAGACCCTTCGTCAGGATGTCTCGGCCCGAAACAGCAACAGCGCTTCTCCCCATAGATGCTGTCTGACCTGCTGCATTCCACCAGCATTTTGTGTGTGTTGCTTGAATTTCCAGCATCTGCAGATTTCCTCATGATTGTCTAGTTCTTGTTGGTTATGGGAATGGTGGTGCAGGATAAGACCATGTGACCTCTCCAACCTGCCATACCATTCAATAAGGGCATAGCTGGTCTAATCTTTGACCTCAGTTTGATTTTTCTAATCCATTCCTGTTTTATTAACATTGGTCTACTATAGTTTTAAATATACTTACTGACGCACGGTATTCTGGGGAGAGAATTCCAGAAAAGAAATTCTTCCTCATCTGTAAGTTGTCTATTACTTGTCTCTCCCAGAACAACAAACATTCTCACCACCACCACCCTTTTAAACCTGCTAGAGTCTTATGAGTTTCAATCAGACCATTCAACCTTCTAATTTTCAGACAGTATGGCCAATTCCAATCAATCGTTATTGGAATGCCAGGAATCAATCCAGTGTATTTTCAGTGCACCACGTCGGATATATCTGCTTCAAAGTTCAAAGAACGTTTATTATCAAAGTAATAAGCAGTATATAATCCCAAGATTCATCTTCCCACAGTCTTTGAGGCAGTGGCTCAAATTCTGCATGAAACTCTAGGTTGCAATCTCAACAAACACTATATTTATAGGAAAACTTATTTTCTTCTCTATCTGCTTTGTAATTAGGTTTCCATTTGTATTCTCGATTACATATACCTAAAGTACGTAGTACATTTGTATTTCTTGTCAGGGCATTATTATGATTGCTTTGAAAACCAATCTTTAATTGTCTCACACCATTTATGAAATACTCTTACCTTTCTAATCTCCCTACTGAGTTAAATACTTTTCAATACCCTCGTCTTATAATAAAGGATTGTTTAGTTTGCAGTCTCCTTGAAAACTAATTAATTGCATTTTCTTTTAAAAAAGATTTTAAAATAATAATTTAATGTGCATTTCATCATGTCATCGGCCAGGGAGTATTCAAACTTACAGCATTCCATAAACATTACATTCCTCTTATCTTCATCCTTGTCTCATTCTTGCATTTGAACTTTGTAAGTTCCATCCTGTTGCCCCTGTTATCAAACATCCCCTCTGGCCATATAACACAAACACACTAGTAAGTTTTCTCCCCCAAGCCAGCAAAGCACCTTAGGATTTCATGTTATTTTACATTTTACAAAAGTTACAAATTCATAAAGACTTCAGGGTCACAGATATATTTCCACATGATCACTTTCTTGTTACCTGCCTGGCTTTTTTTTAAGAGAGAATATATTTGCTGTTTGCAAAATATTATGCACAGTTGTTTGGATTGGAAAATTCACTACTTTTCTGCAATTGTTAGAATAAAACAGGTGTCCCCCATTTTTTAAACGTTCACTTTACAACACCTCGCTGTTACGAAAGACCTACATTAGTTACCTGTTTTCACTAACAGAAGGTGTTTTCACTGTTACAAAAAAAAGGCAGCGTGCACCGAGCAGCCAGTCTCCTTGCCAGAAACCTCATTCTAGCCACCATAGCTTAAACACATGCCCGTGAGCATCTGTGTTTTATCTCGATTTATTTTGTGCATCCATTAGCAAGATGAGTTCTAAGGTATCAGAAAAGCCTAAGAGAGCGAGTAAGGGTGTTACACTTAGCGTAAAACTGGATGTAATTAAGCGTTTCGATCGTGGTGAACAAAGTAAGGACGTAATGAGTTTGGCTAAGGAGGCTGGGTTTGTGGAAAATGATGTTGAAGAGGTTTTGGCATCCCATGATCAAGAACTGAGAGATGAAGAGCTGATGAAGAAGAAAGGATAACAATTGAAACCGAACGCAGTAGCGAACGGCCCAAAAGTGAAGTCATCCAGGAACTTAACATGAAACAATTACGTGAGATTTTCGCTGCGATTGACAATGCTGAAATGATCGCAGAAAAGTATGACTTTAATTTTGAAAGGGTACGTAGGTTTAGGGCAGGGTTGCAGGATGGTTTGAGTGCTTACAAAGAACTGTATGATAGAAAAATGCGCGAGGCTAAGCAGTCAAGCATACTGTCGTTTTTCAAACCTTCAACATCAGCCACAGCAGACGACAAACCTCGACCTTCGACATCGAGGCAGGCAGACATAGAAGAAGATGACCTACCTGCCCTGATGGAAACGGACGACAATGAGATGACACCCCAGTCTCCCACCATCCCAACTCAGCCTAGCACACCATCAGTGTGCTCGCTGTCTTCCCAATTCCAATAAGTGAAACTACACTGTACATACATTATTTCTACTTTATATAGGCTGTGTATTTTTATGTGTTATTTGGTATGATTTGGCAGCTTCATAGCTTAAAGGTTATTGGAGAGACTGCTTCTGCCAAGAGTGCTTGCGCCAAGTGATTCTGCCAAAAGCGCTTCAGTTCAGTTAAGTTTCAGTTTATTGTCATTTAGAAACCACAAATGCAATGCAGTTAAAAAATGAGACAACGTTCTCCAGAATGATATCACAAAAGCACACGACAAAACAGACTACACCAGAAAATCCACATAACATTTGGCAATCCCCAGTCCAGAGTCTGCTGCATATTAATATCGCGCTACCATCTTAGCGCGTACCCCAGAAAGGAGCTCCAAATCCACCAGACAAAACAAGACTACCCAGACACACCAAGTCAAGAGACCAACTCTACCACCTAACAAACCAAAAACTAAAGCTACAAGACCTGCACAAAACCACATAGTTACATATAGTTATAGTTAACATATAGTTACAACAGTGCAGACAATACCATAATTGATAAGAAACAGACTATGAGCACAGTAAAAATAGTCCAAAGATGTTAAAAGACTATAAGTTCAAAAGAAACCAACACAGTTTCCACAAGTCCTCAGGGTCCTGACAGACTCGCCATCCCACGCCGGCGGCAGAAGGGAATACCCCTGCTATGGACTTCCAAGCCGCCGCTGGATTCAGCCTCGCAGATGCATCAAACAATGAAAGCTCCGTTGGACCCAGCCTCGCAGACGCAGCACACGGCGAAAGCGTCCCGACTGCAGCGGACTCCGAGTCCGTCGTACCTCCGAGCCTCCGACCACCCCCTCTGAGCACCATCCTCTGCCGAGAGCACAGCGACACCCCCGCCAGCGGCAATGCGAGCCCGAGGACTGGGGGCCTGCTCTTCTCAGCAGAGTCCCAGACCTCACAACAGCAGCAGCAACGAAGAAGGCCTTCCTGGAGATTTCCAGATGCTCCTCCGTGCTCCCATGTCTGTTTTTCATCAGCTTAGGATTGTGCACAGCACCCCGCTTAACAAATAACAGATATCAGCTCCGGAATAGCCGCTGCAAACTGCGTCGTGCCGCCATCTTGCCTTGGGCTTGCGTGCGATTTTCGCTATGGTGGACTGTGCTGCAATGATTGTAGAAAAGTATTCCTACTTTATATAGGCTGTGTATTTATCAGATCATTCCTGCTTTTATTATGTATTACTATTATTTTGGGTTTTATGTGTTATTTGACATGATTTGGTATTTTTTGGGTCTGCAAACACTCACAAATTTTTCCCATATAAATAAATGGTAATTGCTTCACTTTACGACATTCCGGCTTATGAACTATTTCATAGGAACGCTCTACCTTCGGATAGCGGGAGAAACCTGGATTGCGGAAATAATTTAATTACCTAGTATGGAAAAAAAATCCACACAGTATAAATAATCAAATTTATTTGTACTTCTGACATAGTCCAACAAAGTTTTGTTCATTAGAAAAGCACCAATTGGCAATAAAATATTTATTTTAAAGTTGATTTCCTAATTTGTACCTCTATTAACCACATCACCCTGCCACAGGATAAACTGCTATAATGTGATTGGAGCTCAGGCTCCATTTGGTGGATACAAAGCTTCTGGCATTGGGCGGGAACTTGGAGAGGACGGAATAGCAGCCTACACTGAAGTAAAGACTGTGAGTAATAAGTGTTAACAATGTAACCCCAGATTAGAATTTAATGAATATCAATGCAGTTTATGAAGTTTTTGATTTCCTTTTATATTTTTACCCCAAATCTTCTAGAATGTGCATGTTTATCTTTTTATATTTGATTATTCAGATTTTAAAGGTAACCGCTACTCTCCACTTCCTCAGTAATTTTCAACACATTAGTCTAATTACTTAACCTGTCAAGATATTTTTATATTCAATCCCTTATATAAAATATATAATATTTTATATCAATTATATTTTATTATATATTATATTTATATATTATATTAAAATATTATATTTTATTTTATATATATAATTTTTTTCAGAGACAAATACAAATAATGGGAGCAACATACAAGATGTTGTAGGAACTCAGCAGGTTACGCAGTGTCTCGGAGTCTGAGGCCCCCCCCCCCCCCTCAGTCAGAGTTGTCCTAGCTGTCTAGATGTGCAAACCTGGGCAGTATGATATTGAGAGCATGCTGTTGGCTATGTAGTAAGGTCCCCCTCTCCACGCATCTGATGAACCCAGAGGAACAGCAGAGACCGAGACAGTTTTATTTCAGGAGTTGCCAGTCAACATTGAACTCAATGTAGGACTGCATTAGGGATTGCAGCTCCGGATTTTTCCCTTGGGGGTTATCACTAAAGCCTTCCCCATGAGTGGGTATAGCTGAAAGGCAGCGGAGTTTGAGATCAAAGTTTTCCTTCTCCAAGATGAGCTGCCAACCACAGCTGATGAGCCCCATCTGCCCAAAGTGACTGGTTTTAAGGTGCCAGTAACCTGCCCCTTCTCCTATCAGTAGCAATGGTTCTGCTGGGTTTAGCAACTAAGCCACACGTGAAGGCCAGGAGCTGGACTTGGTTATCAGAGGCTATTTGAGGTGCACACCATTTGGAGCATTTTAATGAGTAGTGGGAGCTTGTCACCATAACCTCCCTAGTCCTTCAGGACTAATAATGGGAAATGGGTTTAAGGATGAATGCTGAGAGCTCTTTTCTCATAAATTAATATTTTCTTATTATTCAGGTGACAACCAAGGTTCCTCAGAAGAATTCTTAAACCCGCCTGCTGACTGACCCGCCTGTCGACTAACTTGAGTTGAACTTGTCGGCTTTTTAAGTACAGAATTCAAAAGGAAGTGCTGCATTTAAATTGTAACTTTAATCAAAGCCTGATTGTATACTCATCACATTAATTTTGATCTTAATCAATATAATTTTTTTCCTTGGCTAAGAGAAATGACATGGGATTTCTTCAAATATCTGGCAGGGAGTCTTGATTATGCTTACAGATAATATTACATATATGGGAATAAACAATTAGTGGGTGGTGGGCACATAATTCAGGATATTTTGTTGGAATTTGTTTGAGAGGATTACTACTAGACTCAAAATACTTTTGCAGTAAGGATGCTTCTGTTTTTCTTCTCTCTTGAAAATAATGTTAACATTAATGCTAATGTTAATATTCCATCAATATTTCAGAAGTATAACGGATTATAACGACTGCAGGGGTACCTTACATTTTGCATGTAATGACAAGATTGAATGCACATTTTTCCTTTTCTACTCACTAATTTTCTGCAGTGACTTACTGCTGTTTAGAAATTTGATTTAGATTTGAATATCAGAATCACTATGCAAAGTCAAATAAACCAAGTTTATTACTAATTTATTGACTTTTTACTCTGAATTAATGCTTTCCAGAGACGCTTCTTTATTTTTCTGATTTATTTCTCTTGTCACTACAGAGGATGGATGAATGATGGGGGACCCTCCATTGTGGCTTTGTAACACTCATTTCACAATCAGATTGTGTGTTCTAGTCCCACTTCACAGCTGGGATTTATTCTGCCACCCAAGTTTAGAAAAAAGGGAATACTATTCAGACTTGTTTGTGAGACATTAGATAAGAATGGTACAGTGTATTTAGGTTAATTTGGCCATTGGTTAATCAGGGCAGATGCTTATTTGGGACAATGCTTAAAGAACAAAAACATATTGAGAAAATAGGCAGGATACTCTTTATTTATGTGGGACACTATGCCGCTTAAATGGGCAAGAGACAGTCAGTCACATGCACTGGTTTAGCTGTTCGATAGACACTGCGCCATGCTTAAAGGGAACAGTTCTATCAGGAAAAGATGTGCTTGTGTTACGTGATCCATTTGGGCCAACAGAACCGATTCAAAAAGCATTCAAAAAACATTTTGAGACCCTTGCCAGGATGTCATGAAAAGATTTTGACATTAGCTGAAAAAAATTACCCTACTGGGCCAAATCTTAACTAACACCCCTCATAGTCAACTGGTAGAGATAACTGGAGTACCAAAATCTACACAAACAAGAGAAAATCTGCAGATGCTGGAAATCAAGCAACACACCCAAAATGCTGGAGGAACTCAGCAGGCCAGGCAGCATCTATGGAAAAGAGTACAGTCGAGTTTTGGGCTGGGACCCTTAGCCAGGACTGGAGAAAAAAGATGAGTAGATTTTAAAGGTGGGATGAGGGGAAGGAGATACACAAGGTGATGGGTGAAACCCGAAGGGGGAGGGATGAAGTAAAGAGCTGGAAAGTTGATAGGTGAAAGAGATACAGGACTGGAGAAAGGGGTGTCTGATAGAAGAGGTCAGAAGGCCATGGGAGAAAGAAAAGGGGGAGAAGCACCAGAGGGTGGACGAGGAGATAAGGCGAGAAAGAGAAAAGGAGATGGGAATGATGAAGCAGAGGGTCAGCATTACCAGAAGTTTGAGAAATCGATGCTCATGCCATCAGATTGGAGGCTACCCAGACAGAATATAAGATGTTGTTCCTCCAATTTGAGTGTGGCCTCATCATGACGGTGGAGGAGGCCATGGATAGACATATCAGAATGGGACATGGAATTAATGGAATTCACTATCAATACCCAGTCCCTGCCTTGTCCCCATATCCCTTGATTCCCCTATCCATCAGATATCTATTTATCTGACGGTGGAGGAGGCCATGGATAGACATGGCCACTGGGAGATCCCACTTTTTCTGGCAGAGGGAGCATAGGTGCTCGGTGAAGTGGTCCCCCAATCTATGATGGGTCTCACCAATATACAGGAGGCCACACCAGGAGCACTGGACACAGTATATGAGCCCAATACACTCACAGGTGAAGTGTTGCCTCACCTGGAAGGACTATTTGGGCCCTGAATGGTAGTGAGGGAGGATGTGTAGAAGCAGGTGTAGCACTTGTTCCACTTGCAAGGATAAGTGTCAGGAGGGAGATCAGTGGGGAGGGACGAATGGACAAAGGAGTCGTGTAGGGAGCGATCCCTGGGGAAAGCAGAAAGTCTGTGGGAGGATGTACTTGGTGGGGGGGGGGGGGGGGGTGTCCCATTGAAGGTGGTGAAAGTTGTGGAGAATTATGTGCTGAATGCAAAGGCTAGTGGAGTGGTAGGTGAGGACAAGAGGAACCCTTTCCCTGGTAGGGTGGCAGAAGGATTGGGTAAGAGCAGATGTGTGTGAAATGAAAGAGATGAGGTTGAGGGTAGTGTTGATGGTAGAGAAAAGGAAGCCCTTTCTTTGAAAAAGGAGGACATCCCCTTTGTTTTGGAATGAAAAGCCTCATCCTGAGAGCAGATGTGGCAGAGACAGAGGAATTAAGAGAAGAGGATGGTGTTTTTTCAAGTAACAGGGTGGGAAGAGGTATAGTCCAGATAGCTGTGAGAGTCTGTGGGTTTACAATAGACATCAGTAGATAAGCTGTCTTCAGCGGTAGAGATAATAAGATCAAGAAAGTGGAGGGAGGTCTCGGAAATGGACCAGGTAAATTTGAGGGCAGGGTTGAAGTTGGAGGCAAAGTTGATGAAGCCGACGAGCTCGTCATGGGTGCAGGTAGCAGCACCAATGCATTTGTTGATGTAGCATAGGAAAAGTGGGAGATGGATACTAGTGTAGGCTTGGAACATGGACAGTTCCATATAGCCAACAAAAAGGCAAGCATAGCTGGGACCCATGTGAGTGCCCATGGCTACACATTTTGTTTGAAGAAAGTAGGAAGAGCCAAAGGAGAAATTAGAGTGAGGACAAGTTCCGCTAGATGGAGGAGAGTGGTGGTGGAGAGGAATTGGTTGGGTCTGGTGTCCAGAAAGAAACAGAGCTTGAGGCCTTCCTGGTGGGGAATGGAGGTGTATAGAGACTGGACATCCATGTTGAATAAGATTATCGGGGCCTTGAAAAGCTCCAGAGCATCTGAGATGTCATGGATGTAGGTAGGAAGGAACTGAACTAGTGGGGATAAGACAGAGTTGATGTACACGGATATGAGTTCAGAGGGGCAGGAACAAGCTGAAACAATGAGTCACCCGGACAAGGGGTTTGTGGATTTTGGATAGGAGGTAGAAACAGGAGGTGCGGTGTGCTAGAACTATGGGGTTGATGGCAGTGGTTGGGAGATCCCTAGAGCTAAAAAGGTCAATGATGGTGTGGGAGACAATATCCTGGTGCTCCTCAGTGCGATCCTGTTCTGGGGTAAGTAAGAGGCTGAGAGTTGTTGCTGGACCTCAGCAAAGAAGAAGCCAGTCTGCCAGACTACTACAGCACCCCCTTTATCTGCAGGCCTACGCAACTCTACAAATCTACAAAACCTCCCACTTGCTTCAAAAAATTTGTGCAGATGATATGTACCAAGATAGCACCAGTGAACTTAGGTGACTTTCTGTGGACTGCAGAAAATTGTTCCTGTTTTCCCCTTACATACACTTTTGAATTACTTTCACTGCAGTCTGCAGAATGTAAATTTCCTCTTAACAGCAGACTTCAAAATTGCATCAATGATTTTCAGATCTCACGGCTAAATGCGGAGCAGTTAACTGCAGCGTCTTTAAAAGTCATTGCCCCGGCCGGAAGTGCGGCAAGAGAGGCAGAATTCAAACCAGGCTGGAACCCGAGGAATGACGCCTCCTATACCCAGTATCTTGTTGGCAAATGTGCATTTGCTAGAAAATACGAGTGACGATCTCAGGGCAAGACTGTTGTATCAGAGGCAGAAGAGGCAGATTTCAATAGTTTACTGTACTTTGACTAGGCCGGGGGTCGGCAACCTGCGGCTCCCGAGCCATTTGTGGCTCTTTCACCTCTGTGCTGCGGCTCCCTGTGGCTTTGGGAAATAATTGGTCAGTATTTAATTAAAATGTATTTTATGTTAGTTTGTTAGCTTTTGAAATGTAATTCTAAATTTGAAGATTATGGTGATCTTGTACAATCTAAGTGTGGCGACATCCGAAACGGCTCACAATTAGCCAGCATTCCGGCTAAGGGAGATAGCCTACGGGGGTTTGTGAGTACGCGTCTTTTGCAGCATCTGCGTCCATGGGGGCTGGGTTGAGAGAGGCTTAAAAGCAAGGCTGTTTAGTTCGAATAAAGCTATCTTTGACTGCAGTTTACTGACACCGCTACAACGTGTTTTTATCGCTGGCTGTCCAGACGGAAGGTGCTGAAACGCTTTGTCGCGTGTCTGGAAGAAGTGAAAACTTTCCTGGGCAGCAAAGGGCTCACCTTTCCTGAGCTGGAACAGCCAGAGTGGCTGGAAAAGCTACACTTCATGGTAGACATGACAGCGCACCTGAACACGCTGAACACAGCTCTTCAGGGGTAAGGACGTACAGCCCTGCACATGTTGGAGGATGTTTTGGCATTCGAGCGCAAGTTGACAGTGCTTGCCAGAGATTTACAGAAAGGCACTTTGTCTCACTTCCCCAATTTGAGAGAGTTCAAACAAGGTCACGACATGATAATTTCGGAGTATTTACATTCTGCAATCATCGCAATGCAAACATCGTTTGGGAAACGCTTCTCTGAGTTCAGAGAGGAAAAAAACACATTATCCTTCCCGGTCACTCCCTTAAGCATCGATCCTTCCCTACTGAATACGACTGCATTGGCAGGTGTGAGTCAACCTGATCTTGAGATGGAACTGGCCGACATAGCCGACAAAGACATATGGGTGTCCAAATTTAGACGCTTGACAGCAGACCTTGAAGATGTTGCCCGTTCTTGCTCAGAAACACAAATGGAGTGATATTGAAAACCTTCCAAAACCGGACAAACTTGTGTTCGAAACATTTATGTAAACATTAAAAAGTATGCACTTTGAGTCCTGTCGATCTTTGGATCCACATATGTAAGTGAGCAGGTGTTCTCCAACATGAACTTTATTAAAAACAAACATCGCGCATGCCTCACAGATGACAGCTTGCGATCCTGTGTAAAGATGAAGGTGACGTCATACAGCCCTGATGTGCAGACGCTGTGCGCTGAGGTCCAGGAGCAGAAATCCCATTAACCAAGTATGATAAATATTTTAATTGCCTATTATTTTATGTGTATTCATATTTTTTCATTGTTCAGTGAAATAGTCCTTTTATTTTTCAGGATGACAGCTGGCTGATGTTATTTTTGGTTTGCTGCTGGCGGAAAATTTAAGTTCGGCGTTTTTCATAAATACAAGAAGGACTCAAATAGACATTGAGTATTTTACTTTAAAGTAACTTTCAACCCAACGTCTTTTTTTCGGAGTTCAAAATGTTTTTGTTGCATGCAGAAATGTAATTTCGTTTTCTCTGCAGGAGTTCATCAATTTCATAAATGCAACACATTATAGTTTGTTTATACATAGCATAAAGGCAAAAAAAACGTTGTATGCAGTGTTATTTCATTTTAAATGTCAAACGGGTTTTGCGGCTCCCAGTGTTTTCTTTTCTGTGGGAAACGGGTCCAAGTGGCTCTTTCAGTGGTAAAGGTTGCTGACCCCTGGACTAGGCTATCAGCGGATACATTGGACATAGTGGCGTTGTGTGCTTTTTAATCAATTCTTGTTGGTGTATTGATGTGGAGGTTATGTCGACCTCTTGTTCCCTTGACTTAGAACACCTAATGATTAAACGCAGACCATTCTATTTGCTTCATGAGTTCTCATCCATGATCCAGACTGCAGTTTATATAGCACCAGCAGCCGATTATAAATAAACACTCATGACACTGCGCAGTGTTGTCTGCAGACAAGAAACAGCCCATCAGGTTGCATTTCAAATTATAATTGGTGACTTCAACCAGGTCTGTTTGAAGGAAGCCTTGCCCAATGATCCCCAGCATGTAACCTGTTGCACCAGTGGTTCCAACACACCAGATCATTGCCAGGGATGCAGTGCTAATTTTTTAGGTGCTGGAGCTGACAAAATGCTTGCCATTTTCTATATCCTCTCAATGTATATGTCACACCCAATTTGTGTACCTGCTCATTACATGAATGGGGCAAGGAATTACATGATATGAGCAGGTACATAAATTGGGTGTGACGTGTATATATATATAAAAAATAGGGCTTCTTATAATGTCGAGCACTAAACCAAGATGAAAGAAATATATGAATTCCAGAGCTCCACAGAAATATAGTGATAGTTAAGAGATTAACAAAATTATAGCCTATGACTACATTTCAGTGTATAACTGGTACAATAAAACATATAATACTTAATATAATAATATGACAAAGTATTGCACAGTTGCACTCACTAATTATCATAAAATAATACTATCAGGCAAGTAAAGAAAAAGATGCCAATCATGTATTTTACCAAGTTAAAAGTATTACCTTCTTATCAAATGCCACCAATGAGAAGTTTCACAATAATTTCCACAAAGGGTCAGGCGTAATATGTGTTTGAGGTTCTGAAGCAACTCTTGTCCTGGTGTCACCTGATCTGTGGTACTGCAACCATGATGTGACATACGGCTCAGGATTTCACTGAACTAGAGGAGGTCCATGTAGTTTAACAAACATAAGTGCTAATACGTGACTTATGAGAATTCTTGAGTAGTGTTGTTGTTATCAAGTTCATGTGACTGAATCTTCTCTCACACTCAGCAGTACTAATAGGAATAACTTGTGAACAGCTCAGTAATGGGCATAAATCTTGGGGAATGCAGCATCCACGATCCTCCACGTAATCTCTGAAGGCATTTTTTACAGAGGAGGAAGAAAGCTTAAACTCTTACAGAGAGATGATATTGCAGCTTCTCCATAATTACCGTAGGCGGTATTTCATCAGGCCAGTTATCTTAATCAAGGACACACACTTCATTTAGCAGGGATTTATACATACTTTGAGGTTTAGAAGTTTGAGAACCTTTCAAGGATGTTGCCATGAACATGTGCTGCAAATTATAAGACTAGTAAGAAGCTGTAGATAATTAATGGAGACAATTTTGTTGTTGCTTGTTAAGGTAATTTCTCCAAACTTCCCCTTTTCAACTGCTCTTGAGCTTCTAGAATTTTTGTACCAGGTTGCTCTTTCAGTCCATGCAGTGATCTTAAGCTCTGTTGGATCAGTTTGTCTACATAAACAAACGTAGTAGTGCATTTCTGTAAACACTCTAACAGTAAACCAAGTTCATGCAACATGTCATACATTAGAGCCAAGTCCAATAGAAACTGTTCTGAAGAGAATCTTTTCAACAGACCTTCACAGGTTTTTCGGTCACTCCCAGACCTTGTTTCATCTTACATTGCTTTCTCAAAATGAAAACACAGTGCTTCATAATTTTGCCACACTGCTGAAACTGTTCGAAACGAGTTAGCTACCCACCTGGTGCCCAGAACACGGCCTATTTTGTAAATCTGTTGTTCTAGTTGAGAGGCACATTCAGACAGTTCCTTTTGATTTAGAGGTGATCCACTGTAAACAGAATACAATTTGTTCATAAATTATTGATAAATGATTTATTCCATGAACTTCTCTCATTGAATCACCTACTGCAAGTTCTCATCTGTAATTAAGACAGTGCTGAATTATCACATCAGGGTAACGTTCCTTGAGAATTGTAGCAACACCAGATTTGACACCAAGCATTATGCTCACCTGTCACTAGCAAATGCTACAGTATTCTGTTTCAAGTAAGAGTCATCAAACCCATGGTCATTGAGACAGTTCAGTAGATGCTCAGCAATCGTTGCAGCTTTCTGATCAGGCAGTTCAATTAGATCTAAAAACATAAAATGGGGATCACTTTCACATTTCAAATAAACTGTTAGGGTGGTCTTAATGCTCAGGTGTGTTGATTCATCAATGAGAACAGAAAGTTTGCCATTTATCTGCTTGATATGCTGGCAAATTGTCTTTTTCATATTAATGGCTATGTGATTAATTATCTCTGTAGCACTGGTGCAGGAATGCAGTCCAATTCTTATGTCAATACCATTTTTTTGAAGTTCCAAATAAGCCAAAGTGATCAGAATATGGTCTGTCATTCTGAGCTAAATAATATGCAGAACGAAAAATTGAACAAGTTGCCTTTAGATGCGAAGCATTCGTGGTGTCACATAATTTTCCAAGAGCATCTTCACTAGCTATATTTTCAACACTTAGAGCAGCAGAGTGAGCTTTTGATAGTTTTTGATAAACAATTTCTTTTCTGAGAGACTTCAAGTGTGTACTTCAATCGGCTCCATAACAGGACACTTGGTACATCTGCCAGGGATATGCTTCAGTGACATGTCCTCTAGCCACACACTTAATGCTTTCTCAGTCTTCGCAAGCACTTTATCACGAACCAGAGAGACCATTTTTGCCGTTGTAGAGGTAGCACTAACACTTCCACGAAGTTCAGTTTCTTTCTGCTGTATTGTGAGAATGCTCAATTCGTTCTTACTGACCTTCAGCAAGCGACATGCCACTTTTCAATAGATATAAGATTTTTATTTTCTTAACGAACAATGCTCAAACAACAAGTGCTGGAGAGAGACTGAGGATCTGTGAAATGGCGGTAAGCTGGGACGACGGGTCGAGCGCGGAGGAGTTTCACAAAACAGTCACAGCCCCAGGATTTCACCAAAAACGATCAAATATCCTGATGTTATTAGTGGCATTTTCCCCACCAGCCACCACCCCCTCTCCCCAACTCCCGCTTCCATAAAATTCCCTCTATTTAATATGCGGCTGCTGTTAAATTCCCCGCATGTTTATTTTGATTTTTTTTTACAGAGGTGCCAGAGCAGTGCACCCCGATCACTGCAAAATCTCCAATAAGGAATGCTTGTCGTTCCTTTCATAGACCACATTTTGGAAGTCAGGCTATTCGGCTGTCCTACTACCTGCATACAGACAGAGCCTAAAAAGCAAGGTTCCAGAGATTAAGACAACTAAGAGGTGGTCACTGGAGGCAGAAGGGCGGTTACAAGATTGGTTTAAGTCAGTGGACTGGGCCGAGTTTAAGAACTCATCTGAGGACCTGAATGACCACACCAGGGTCATTACCCACTTACAGCTGTGTATGAGTGTGTCCTCATGAAATTGTTCAGTGTTTTCCTCAATCAGAAGCCCTGGATGAACCATGAAATCCAAATGTGCTGAGTGCCAATCAGAGGCATTCAAGTCTGGAGATCAAGAATGCTACAAGAGGTGCAGGTATGATCTCTGGAAAGCCATCTCACAGGCAAAGTGGAGATTTCGGACTTGACTGATAACAACAAGGGATGCTCGACAGCTGTGGCAAGATTGATTGCCATACCCTCCTACAAAGTTAAGAGAAGCAAAATGAGGGACAGTAGAGCTTCACTTCCATATAAGCTTAATGACTTCTATGCTCACTTTGACCACCAGAACATGGAGTAACTATCGCATACCCCCACATCTTCCAATGATCCTTTGGTCTTGTTATCTGAAGGTGATGTGCGGGCTGCCTTCAAGAGGGCAAATCCAAGGAAAACATCTGGTCCAGGCAGAGTACTTGGCCAAGCATTGAAGACCTGTGCTGACCACCTGGCAGGATATCTTCAGCCTCTTGCTTTGGCAATGTGTGGTACCCACCTGCTTCAAGCAGGCTTTAATCATACTGGTGCTCAAGAGGAGTGTGGTAACCTGCCTCAATGACTATTGCCCAGTGGCACTTACACCCACAGTGACATACTT
The DNA here is from genome assembly GCF_030144855.1 of Hypanus sabinus. Classification (NCBI taxonomy): domain Eukaryota; kingdom Metazoa; phylum Chordata; class Chondrichthyes; order Myliobatiformes; family Dasyatidae; genus Hypanus; species Hypanus sabinus. The sequence goes on from NC_082718.1 coordinate 78,233,385, forward strand.
TATTGATCCCGAGGGAAATTGGGTTTTGTTACAGCTGCAACAACCAAGAATAGTGAAGAAATATAGCAATATAAAACCATAAATAATTAAATAATAATAGGTTAATCATGCCAAGTGGAAATAAGTCCAGGACCAGCCTATTGGCTCAGGGTGTCTGACACACCAAGGGAGGAGTTGTAAAGTTTGATGGCCACAGGCAGGAATGACTTCCTATGATGCTCAGTGTTGCATCTTGGTGGAACGAGTCTCTGGCTGAATGTACTCCTGTGCCTAACCAATACATTATGGAGTGGATGGGAGTCATTGTCCAAGATGGCATGCAACTTGGACAGCATCCTCTTTTCAGACACCACCGTCAGAGAGTCCAGTTCCACCCCCACAACATCACTGGCCTTACGAATGAGCTTGTTGATTCTGTTGGTGTCTGCTACCCTCAGCCTGCTGCCCCAGCACACAACAGCAAACATGATAGCACTGGCCACCACAGCCTCGTAGACAATCCTCAGATATCGTCCGGCAGATGTTAAAGGACCTCAGTCTCCTCAGGAAATAGAGACAGCTCTGACCCTTCTTGTAGACAGCCTTGGTGTTCTTTGACCAGTCCAGTTTATTGTCCATTCGTATCCCCAGGTATTTGTAATCCTCCGCCATGTCCACACTGACCTCTTGGATGGAAACAGGGGTCACCGGTGCCTTAGCACTAGCCTCCATAGTATCCAAGATATCTTCAAGGAGCGGTGTCTCAGAAAGGCATTATCAAGGACCCCCATCACCCAGGACATGCCCTCTTCTCATTGTTACCATCAGAAAGGAAGTACAGAAGCCTCATTGATTCAGGAACAGCTTCTTCCCCTCTGCCATCTGATTCCTAATGATAACCCATGAATACTACCTCACTTTTATTAATTCTGTTTCTGCAGTATTTTTAATTAACTATTTAATATGCGTGTGTGTGTTGTAATTTATCTGTTTTCCTGTATTACGATGCATTGCACTGTACATACTGCTACCACTGTTAATAAATTTCATGACATATGCAGTGATATTAAACCTAATTCTGATTCTTATTTCCTTAGAAGGCTGTGATAATTCGGCATGACATCAAAAACATTAACAAGTCTCCACAGATGTGTAATGGAAAATGTATTGACTAGGTGGATTACAGTCTGATATTGAAACACCAATGCCTTTGGACAGGAAATCCTGCAAAAGGTAGTGGATTCATCCCAGTACAAAGGATAAAGCCCTGTCAACCATTGAGCACACCTACATAAGACCATAAGATATGGAAACACAAGTAGGCCATTTGGCCCATCGAGTCTGCTCCACCATTCAATCATGGGCTGATCCAATTCTTCCAGTCATCCCCACTCAGTTGCCTTCACCCCATACCCTTTGATGCCCTGGCTAATCAAGAACCTATCTATCTCTGCCTTAAATACCCACCATGACGGCCTCTACAGCCGCTTGTGGCAACAAATTCCACAGATTTACCACCCTCTGACTAAAGTAATTTCTCCACATCTCTGTTCTAAATGGACATCCTTCAATCCTGAAACTGAGCCCTCTTGGCCTACCATCAGAAATAACTTTGCCATATCTAATCTGTGAGGCCTTTTAACATTTGTAATGTTTGTATCAGATCCCCTCTCATTCTCCTGAACTCCAGGGAATACAGCCCAAGAGCTGCCAGACATACCTCATATGGTAACCCTTTTATTCCTAGAATCATTCTGGTGAATCTTCTCTGGACCCTCTCCAATGTCAGTACAGTATATCCTTTCTAAAATAAGGAGCCCAAAACTGCACACAATACTCCAAGTGTGGTCTCACGAGTGCCTTATAGAGCCTCAACATCACATCCCTGCTCTTATATTCTATACCTCTAGAAATGAATGCCAACATTGCATTTGCCTTCTTCACAACCGACTCAACCTAGAGGTTAACCTTTAGAGTATTTTGCACAAGGACTTCCAAGTCCCTTTGCATCTCTGCATTTTGAATTCTCTCCCCATCTAACATCTGCCCGTTTATTTCTTTCACCAAAGTGCATGACCACATACTTTCCAACACTGTACTTCATTTGCCACTTCCTTCCTCATTCCCTAAACTATCTAAGTCTCTCTGTTTCCTCATCGCTACCCACCCCTCCACATATCTCTGTATCATCAGCGAATTTAGCCACAAATCCATTAATACCATTGTCCAAATCATTGACATACATCATAAAAAGCAGCAGTGTCAACACTGACCCCTGTGGAACTCCACTGGTAACCGGCAACCAGCTAGAATAGGATCCCTTTATTGCCACTCTCTGTTTTCTGCCAATGCTCCACCCATGCTAGTAACTTCCCTGTAATTGCAGGGGCTCTTATCTTGCTAAGCAGCCTCATGTGCAGCACCTTGTTAAGGGCCTTCTGAAAATCTAAATACACTATGTCTTCTGCATCTCCTATGTCTATCCTACTTGTAATATCCTCAAAGAATTGCATTAGGTTTGTCAGGCAGGATTTTCCTTTCAGGAAACCATGCTGGCTTTGGCCTATCTTGTCATGTGCCTCCAGGTACTCTGTAATCTCATCCCTACAAGCGATTCCAACAACTCCCAACCACTAATATCAGGCTAACAGGTCTATAGTTTCCTTTCTGCTGCCTCCCATCTTCTTAAATAGTGGAGTAACACTTGCAATTTTCCAGTCATCCAGTACAATGCCAGAATTTATCGATTCTTGAAAGATCATCATTAATGCCACAACAATCTCTCCAGCTACTTCTTTCAGAACCCAAGGGTGCATTCCATCAGGTCCAGAAGATTTATCCACCCTCGGACCATTAAGCTTCCATTGAGCACCTTCTCAGTCGTAATTTTCACTGCACAAACTTCACTTCCCTGACACTCTTGACTGTCTGGTTTACTGCAGACGCCTTCCACTATGAAGACTGATGCAAAATACACATTCAGTTCCTCTGTCATCTCTGCATCTCTCAATACAATATGAAACGCTGTGGTAGGAAAGCAGCATCTATCATCAAATACCCTCACCACCAAGGCCATGTTCTTTTCTCTCTGCTGTCATCAGCAGAAGATACAAGTACCTCAAAAGTCTCACCAACTGGTTCAAGAACAATTACTACCCCTTAACCACTGGGCTCTTAAACAAAAGAGGATAATCAGACATATCTACTGAGATATTCCCAGGACTAATGATCGCACTTTAAGGACTTCTTATCTTATTATTTCATGCTCTGGTTATTTATTGCTATTTATAGTTGCATTTCAAAAAGTTGTTATCTTCTATGTTTCTGCTCTTTCTTTGATATTGTTTACAATTACTATTCTGTAGATTTGCTAAGTATGCCCACAGGGGAAAGAACCTCAGGTTGTATGTAGTGACATGAATGTAGCCTGATAATAAATTTTACTTTGGACTTTGAATGTACGTTGCCAATGAAATAAACCTTTTTATTGTGCCATGCCAGATGGTTCCCATTGCTACAAACTGGCAGTGCTGATAGGTTCAAAGAAACCAATGGATTGCATAACTGTGTTGTGTTGTGCAGACATTTCAGGAACTGAAAAATAAACTGTTGGTTATTGGGAAAAGCGTCCAACCTCAATGCTTTAAGGGACTAAGAATGGATAGTTTACCAATCTATGCCAGTAAGAATATGTGAATGATTTCTGAAAACTTTAAGAAATGCTGATAAGTTGGGATGTAGAGCTACAGTGGAAATCAAGTAGAGTTTTGCTTGTTGACAACGGTGCAGCACATTCTAATGAAGAATGTTTGAGAAACATCCAGCTGGAATTTCTGCCTGTCAGTACTGTTATGCACCAGCAGCAATAGACCACAACCTGAGTCAAGTTTTAACGTTAAACAACTATTTTTTTATTAGTATCTACCCAAAATACAGAAGATTAAACAAACTACTCTCCTAAACAGAAGTTAACAGTGTTATGCGTTTGTGATTCCCAAACCATCAGGCTTAGGGACAGTTCTTAAAGTCTGAAGATGGCAATCTAGAAAGTTCCAGTAATCCACGGAATAGGTGAGAGGAGAAACTTGTAAATCCACATTAAAATGTAACAAAGAGGCATCCACAAAGAATTCCAAAGGTTCCATGCTGGGAAAGCAAGGTAACAGTCACAGAAGATCTCAACCACCAAGTAGTGTTCTAAAATCCATGTAGAGATATCACAAGGTGACAGTCACAAAATACTCCTTAGCACGAGTGGTCACCATATAACACACCCAAATCCATATAAGGGTTAACAAAAAGTGGTCACCATGGGGTACTCCAGGAATCAAACAAAGTGACAGTCATGTATCCAATATGCACTGTGTGCCACCAATCAACCCAATCCTTTGGGCATGGGAAAGTATCAAACTTCACCCATTACTGTAACAAGCTCCTGCTCGTGGTCCTGCCTTAGCTCTCTCTCTCTCTCTCTCTCTCTCTCGATTGTCCCAGCAATCTGTCTGCATTTCATTATACTGACGTCATCCACCCACCTTATCCAGGTGCTTAAAGTAATGCTCACAGAAACGTTGACCTCTAACAGTTGCATGCCATCTTGGACAATGTCTCCCATCCACTCCATAATGTACTGGTTAGGCACAGGAGTACATTCAGCCAGAGACTCATTTCACCGAGATGCAACACTGAGCGTCATAGGAAGTCATTCCTGCCTGTGGCCATCAAACTTTACAACTCCTCCCTCGGAGTGTCAGACACCCTGAGCCAATAGGCTGGTCCTGGACTTATTTCCACTTGGAATAATTTGCTTATTAGTATTTAATTATTTATGGTTTTATATTGCTATATTTCTGTACTATTCTTGGTTGGTGCGACTGTAACAAAACCCAATTTCCCTCGGGATCAATAAAGTATGTCTGTCTGTCTGTCAAAAGCATTGTTTCAAAACACCAAGCAGGGAATATGAAGATGAGGAACATGATGAGAATGACACAAATGAATCTGAGCTAGTGACCACACAGGTTGCCAAGAAATTTATTGTTGGATATTGCATTACTCCATGCAGGAAGGCAATGAATTATCTGTGTTGATTTTGTTCATTTACAGTCAATCAGAGAACATGACAGCACACACTCAATGAATTCCTGTCAGTAACCACTATGAGCTAATACACAGTTTTATAGTACTGTAGTAATAGAAACAAACATAGACAATAGGTACAGGAGTAAGCCAGTTGGCCCTTCGAGCCTGCACTGCCATTCAGTATGATCATGGCTGATCGTCCAACTCAGAGCCCTGTACCTGCTTTCTCTCCCCCCTGATCCCTTTAGCCACAAGGGCCACCTCATAAATATAGCCAATGAACTGGCTTCAACTGTTTCCTGTGGCAGACAATTCCATAGATTCACCACTCTCTGTGTGAAGAAGTTTTTCCTCATCTCGGTCCGAAAAGGCTTCCCCTTTATCCTTAAACTGTGACCCCTCATTCTGGACTTCCCCAACATCGGGAACAATCTTCCTACATCTAGCCTGTCCAATCCCTTTAGAATTTTATACGTTTCAATAAGATCCCTCCTCAATCTTCTAAATTCCAGCGAGTATAAGCCTAGTCGATCCAGTCTTTCTTCATATGAAAGTCCTGCCATCCCAGGAATCAATCTGGTGAAACTTCCTTTGTACTCCCTCTATGGCAAGAATGTCTTTCCTCAGATTAGGGACAAAAACTGCACACAATATTCCAGGTGCGGTCTCACCAAGGCCTTGTACAACTGCAGTAGAACCTCCCTGCTCCTGTACTCGAATCCTCTTGCTATGAATGCCAACATACCATTTGCCTTTTTCACCGCCTGCTGTACCTGCATGCCCACCTTCAATGACTGGTGTACAATGACACCCAGGTCTCGTTGCACCTCCCCTTTTCCTAATCGGCCACCATTCAGATAATAATCTGTTTTCCTGTTCTTGCCACCAAAGTGGATAACCTCACATTTATCCATATTAAATTGCATCTGCCATGAATTTGCGAACTTACCTAACCTATCCAAGTCACCCTGCATCCTCTTAGCATCCTCCTCACAGTTAACACCGCCGCCCAGCTTCATGTCATCCGCAAACTTGGAGATGCTGCATTTAATTCCCTCATCTAAATCATTAATATATATTGTAAACAACTGGGGTCCCGGCACTGAGTGCAGTACCCCACTAGTCACTGCCTGCCATTCTGAAAAGGTCCCGTTTATTCCCACTCTTTGCTTCCTGTCTGCCAACCAATTCTCTATCCACATCAATACCATACCCCCAATACCATGTGCTTTAAGTTTGCACACTAATCTCCTGTGTGGGACCTTGTCAAAAGCATTTTGAAAATCCAAATATACCATATCCACTGGTTCTCCCCTATCCACTCTACTAGTTACATCCTCAAAAAATTCTATAAGATTCGTCAGACATGATATTCCTTTCAGAAATCCATGCTGACTTTGACCAATGATTTCACCGCTTTCCAAATGTGCTGTTATCACATCTTTGATAACCGACTCTAGCATTTTCCCCACCACCGATGTCAGGCTAACCGGTCTATAATTCCCCGGTTTCTCTCTCCCTGCTTTTTTAAAAAGTGGGGTTACATTAGCCACCTTCCAATCCTCAGGAACTAATCCAGAATCTAAAGAGTTTTGAAAAATTATCACTAATGCATCCACTATTTCTTGGGCTACTTCCTTAAGCACTCTGGGATGCAGACCATCTGGCCCTGGGGATTTATCTGCCTTTAATCCCTTCAATTTACCTAACACCACTTCCCTACTAACTTGTATTTCCCTCAGTCTCCTACTATTTCCAGAAGATTATTTATGTCCTCCTTAGTGAAGACAGAACCAAAGTAGTTATTCAATTGGTCTGCCGTGTCCTTGTTCCCCATGATCAATTCACCTGTTTCTGACTGTAAGGGACCTACAGTTGTCTTAACCAATCTTTTTCTTTTCACATATCTATAAAAGCTCTTACAGTCAGTTTTTATGTTCCCTGCCAGCTTTCTCTCATAATCTTTTTTCCCTTTCCTAATTAAGCCCTTTGTCCTCCTCTGCTGGACTCTGAATTTCTCCGTCCTCAGGTGTGCCACTTTTTCTGGCTAATTTGTATGTTTCTTCTTTGGACTTGATGCTATCTCTAATTTCCCTTGTCAGCTACAGGTGCACTACCTTCCCTGGTTTATTCTTTTGCCAAACTGGGATGAACAATTGTTGTAGTTCATCCATGCGATCTTTAAATGCTTGCCATTGCATATCCACCATCAACCCTTTAAGTATCATTTGCCAGTCTATCTTAGCTAATTCACGTCTCATACCTTCAAAGTTACCCTTCTTCAAGTTCAGAACCTTTGTTTCTGAATTAACTATGTCACTCTCCATCTTAATGAAGAATTCCACCATATTATGGTCACTCTTACCCAAGGGGCCTCACATTACACGATTGCTAACTAACCCTTCTTCATTGCTCAATACCCAGTCTAGCCTGCTCTCTAATTTGTTCCTTGACATGTTGGTTCAGAAAACCATCCCACATACATTCCAAGAAATCCTCTTCCTCAGCACCCTTACCAATTTGGTTCATGCAATCTATATGCAGATTGAAGTCACCCATTATAACTACTGTTCCTTTATTGCACGCATTTCTAATTTCCTGTTTAATGCCATCCCCAACCTCACTACTACTGTTAGGTGGCCTGTACACAACTCCCACCAGCGTTTTCTACCTCTTAGTGTTATGCAGCTCTACCCATATCGATTCCACATTCTCCATGCTAATGTCCTTCCTTTCTATTACGTTAATCTCCTCTCTAACCAGCAATGCTACCCCACCTCCTTTTCTTTCCTGTCTATCCCTCCTGAATATTAAATATCCCTGGATGTTGAGCTCCCAACCTTGGTCACCCTGGAGCCATGTCTCTGTGATCCCAACTATAGCATATTAATTAATAACTATCTGCACATTCAATTCATCCACTTTGTTATGAATGATCCTTGCATTGACACACAAAGCTTTCAGGTTTGTTGTTACAACACTCTTCGCCCTTATACAATTATGTTGAAAAGTAGCCCTTTTTGATTTTTGCCCTGGATTTGCCTGCCTGCCACATTTACTTTTCACCTTACTACTTTTTGCTTCTACCCTCATTTTACACCCCTCTGTCTCTCTGCACTTGTTCCCATCCCCCTGCCACATTAGTTTAAATCCTCCTGAACAGCAGTAGCAAACACTCCCCCTAGGACATTGGTTCCAGTCCAGCCCAGGTGCAGACTGTCCTGTTTATACCGGTCCCCCCTCCCCCAGAACTGGTTCCAATGCCCCAGAAATTTGAATCCCTCCCCCTTGCACCATTTTTCAAGCCACGTATTCATCTGAAATATCCTCCTATTTCTACTCTGACTAGCACGTGGCACTGATAGTAATCCAGAGATTATTACCTTTGTGGTCCTACTTTTTAGTTTATCTCCTAACTCCCTAAATTCACCTTGTAGGACCTCATCCCATTTTTTACCTATATCGTTGGTACCTATGTGCACCGCGACCACTGGCTGTTCACCCTGCCATTCCAGAATGTCCTGCAGCCGCTCAGAGACATCTTTGGCCCTTGCACCAAGGAGGCAACATACCCACCTGGAGTCTCATTTGCAGCTGCAGAAACACCTATCTATTCCCCTTACAATCAAATCCCCTATCACTATAGCTCTCCCACTCCTTTTCCTTCCCTCCTGTGCCGCAGAGCCACCCATGGTGCAATGAACTCAGCTGCTGCTGCCTTCCCCTGATGAGACATCTCCCCCAACAGTATCCAAAACAGTATATCTGTTTAGGAGGGAGCTGACCTCAGGGGACTCCTGCACTACCTGCCTACTGCTACGCTGTCTAGTGGCCACCCATTCCCTTTTTGCTGTGTAGCCTTTACCTGCGGTGTGGCCAACTCACGACTTTCTCAGCATCACAGATGCTCCAGTATGTGTCATAAGGGTACAGGAGGCTGGACCCAAGTGCAGGACACAGGCACTGAAGTACTAGGGGCAGGATGGGAACAACTAAACGATAGACAAGATGTGGTGACCGTGGTGTGCATGAGGGACATGACGTACAAGGTGATTCCGGGTTCCGGGAGAATCTTGGAGTTCAGGCGGGGCAGCATCTTGGAGTTCAGGTGGGGCCTAGGAATTCACTGGGCTGGCTGCATAACTCCTAGGCAGGGCCTGGACCTCCCAGGCAGGAACACAGGGCCTGGACAGGTCACAGGGCACCTGGATAGGTTGCAGGGCACAACCTGTCAGCAGCGAGGGATAGGAAGGGGCAGTCCGGCCAGGCTTACCCAACGGAGGCAAGGGATAGAAAGGGAACTAGGTCCAGGGTGACTGCCAGACCTACTCGAAGAACTCGTCTTTAACGAGGGGAACTCCAAGCCAGGGCAACCAGAGGAACAGGATAGGCAAGACAACCCCCCAACACCACTCAGTCCCAGAGCCCCCTATATACACCATCAGCCGATGGGCATTGGGTGCGCCTCCTTGAGTCCCAGGAAGCCACAGTGATCCACAGGTGTGACTACTTGGGCTCAAGGGTGAAAGGAGGGACGGCTACGAGACCTGGAGTCTGCCAGACCGGATCAAGAACTGGAATGCGGGCTCCGGACCAGACCATAACAGTATGAATCCAATCGCAGCTCCAGCTGCTCAATGCGGTCTGCCAGAAGCTGCAGTTGTTGGTAGTGCTGGTAGCAGCTGTTGGTAATGTTGGGAGTGCTCTAATTTGTTCTGTATTTCATCACATAATTTGATACAGTTGAAGAATAATCTATCTTTTTTATACCTTTTTCACGTATCTCCACACTGCCGCCCAAATATGTACCTCAATAAATAAATTAAATAAATAAATATTTTGTGAGGTGCCAAGTTTAGTAGTGTTGTTGACAGTGACAATAGTCATAGGTTCAGGATTATGTTTATTAGTTGGTAAGATGGGCAGAGGAAATATCCTAGTATGTCCAAGGCAATATATTTGAGAAGATAAACAGGATAACCCATCAAGAATGATAGAGTCCTAGAGAGTACTGATGAATAGAGGGACCTTTGTATGCAACTCCAAAGATTCCTGAAGGCAATGTGAGCAGATGAGGTAATTACAAAACCATATAGGACACTTTCATTAGCTGAAGTAGTATAACCATGAGAGGATAATGTATAACTTCTGTGGCATTGGATCAGCCACAGAACAGTTCAGATTGCAACATTATAGGGAAAGAAATGACTGTACTGGAAAGACTGCAGAGAAGATTCACCAGCATATTGCCTGGGTGGAACATTTCAGGTACGAGGAGACTGGATAGGCTGAGTTTGTTGTTCTGATAAAGGTATACAAAATTATGAAGGGTATGTGTAAGGGAGATAGTAGGAAATCTTTCTTCATAACTGAGGTGTCAAACTAGAGGGCAAAGGTTTACAGTATGAGTCTGTCAGTTTAAAGGGAATTGGAGGAGTATTTGATTCTCACTCAGGTGATTAGAATCTGGAATATGTGTCTGAGTGAGTTATGGAGATAGAAAATGGAAAAATGGAAAAATAAACAAGCACTTGAATTGCAAGTGCAGAGAAGACTACAGACCAAATACCAATATCAATAAATGGGTTTGTTATAGATCAGTACTTAATGAATATGGATTTAGCAGTCTGTTTCTGTGGTACCAAATCTGATTCTGTGTTATATTATGCTGCCTACTCTGTGGACTTCGCACTACCATCACAATTCATGCATAATTGAACAACACCATTTACTGTACAGCACAGAAAATCAACAATGAATGCATTTGAGTTATGTGGACCATACACAGTAGTCTCTGGCAGAATCCGCTGCATCATTAACTTCCTTCGGAAAATGTTACATCATTAAACATTTCTTCAAGCAAATGAATGATGTGAAGATCTGCTGGTCTTTAACATTTTGAAGAATTGCTTTTCACAATAGTTAGTAAGAGTAACCAGTATTCTTTCCTCAAAATGCAGTAAAGAGTAATAATATCTGTGAGCTCATTGACTTGTAATTAGGATCTAGATGAAATACTGAATAGTAAACACAAAGTACACTGCAGATGCTGTGGTCAAATCAACACGTACAAACAAGCTGGATGAACTCAGCAGGTCGGGCAGCATCCGTTGAAAGGAACAGTCAACGTTTCGAGCCGGGACCCTTCATCAGGACTGAAGCATTGACTGCTCCTTTCAAAGGATGTTGCCTGACCTGCTGAGTTCATCCAGCTTGTTTGTACGTGTTGAAATACTCAATAACCTTCCTGTGCTGAATGTTTATTTTCTCCTTGCATGATTATTCAGTTACATGTCAGATACATTGTCAATACTAATATATCTTCTTGGGATGGTTTGGAGTAACAAGGATCTGTCGTGTACCCACCTGATTATCAAGTTTGTACCTTGCAGAAAAAGGCCAAAGAATTGATGCATTTCAGCAAAAGGCAATAGTTCGAAGCAACTCAAATAGCATAACTAAAGAGGCTGCTGCAAAGAGTTATGTGATCTCAATCAACAAATAATGTTGTAATTGGTAAGGTCATAAGATTTGTTCACATTATCCAAAAGGTTATTGGGTGCGTCTGTGTGAAAGCACAAACATAGCAGTCTATAAATTACTTTCCTTCTGAGTTTTAAATATGTTTAAATTACCAGTTTTTTTTGTAACAAGCCTGATTATACTATTAAAAGGAAATTAATAATGGAAACTAAAACAATATTAATTTCACAAGCTGAAAGCATCCTTGTGCTCTTGTGAATTGTAAGGTAGAAATCACAACAATCTGAATAGATATTCCCAAAAAAGACAAGCTATATTGTGGTCAACTACAGATTTCTGTGGCATTCATTGACTCAGGGCCTCAAATTGGTGCCGTCTGTTTACAGCCACCAGGACAAAGGCATCAGAGCCGATGTGTCCCACCAGTGGCAGTTTGTTTGGTGCTGCCCCCCCCCCCCCCCCCCCGTTCACCTTGCAGAAGACAAACCGTATTGTGGTTGACTGCAGATGTCTGCTGCATTCATGGACTCAGGGTTTGGACTATTTTTTTGTGTGGCTGTGTTTTACTGATATCTTGCATGTGCATGCTATTTTGTGTGTGCTATGTGTGCTCTGTGCTGTGTGTGACTGCTGATACTGTGTTTAGCACCTTGGGGCCTGACCTAACACCGTCTCCTTTGTCTATATTCATGGGTATTCATGTATGGTTGAATGACAATTAAACGAATTGAATTGAAATTGTTTAGCAATAACTTCCCCTGCTAGCCTGCAGGTCTCCCTTCGGCAAGATGTAGCACCTGCTTAGCTCCCTGATCAGGGTCATGTGAAGCTATGGGAGCAGGTAGTGGATGTTCGTATGAGCAGCTGGTGCATATCACAAGTCCTGGTTATGTGACCACTGACACCAGGCAGACAATCTCTTAAGAGTATTGATAATGGCTGAGGTCACTGGTCTTGGAAAGACATTGCCCAGGAGAATGCAATGGCAAACCACTTCTGTAGAAGAATTTGCCAAGAACAATCGTGGTCAAAGAGTGTGATTGCCCATGTCATACGACACATCAAATAATGCAGATGATGATGACAGGCAGAAGAAATTTAGTTTAATTAGGTATTGTGTTTAGCATAGACACTGTGGGCTGAAGGATATGTTGTACTGTTCTACGTTCCCTAGATTGTTTGCAAAATAGGGAACATATTACGTATACTGTAGGGTAGGCCTGTAAAATATAGGGAAAGTTTGATTAATGAGTCTGATTACATAAAATACATCCAGGGAAAATTGACAGTGATAGAAATATTCAGCAAGTGAGAATTAAACACATGGTGGGTTCTTTGATCTGAAACATTAATTGTAACTCTGCAAGACATACTGAATGTTTTGAATATTGTCTGTGCTATAGTATCTCGTATTTCTGATATGCCCAATATCTTATTTTTGGATTATTGGAGAATATTTTCATGAATTTTAGGACATAGAACATAGAAAACCTACAGCACAATACAGGCTCTTTGGCCCACAATGTTGTGCAGAACATGTACCTACCTTAGAAATTACTTAGGCTTACCCATAGACTTCTATTTTTCTAAGCTCCAAGTATCTATTCAGAAGCATCTTAAAAGATCCTATTGTATTCTCCTCCACCATAGTCACTGGCAGCCCATTCCATGCACTCACCATTCTCTGCGTGAAAAACATACTCCTGACATCTCCTCTGTGTCTACTTCCAAGCACCTTAAAACTGTGCCCTCTCGTGTTAGCCATTTCAGCCCTGGGATAAAGCCTCTGACTACCCACACGATCAATGCCTCTCATCATCTTATACACCTCTCATCTTCCGTCGCTCCAAGGAGAAAAGGCCAAGTTCACTCAACCTATTCCCATAAGGCATCCTCCCCAATCCAGGCAACAATTGTTAATGTATTTGTGTTAATATTACTTTATGTGTTGTGAGTGAGTTATATATACTGTGCTGTGCACCTTGGTCCAGAGAAACATTGTTTCATTTGGCTGTATACAATTGTATGGTTGAATGACAACAAACTGAATTTGAACTTGACAACTTTTAAAAGACATTTGGACAAGTACGTGGACTGGAAAGACTTAGGTAAGGTTATGGACCAAGTGCTGACCAGTGGAGCTGCTTGGATGAGCCGCCTTGATAGGCAAGGACCAGCTTGTGTGGACATTCAGCTCAACTGGTCCTTGCTGACAAAGGTGCCTCATCCAAGCAGCTCCACTTGTCAGCATTTGGCCCATAACCTTACCTAAGTTTTGTTGATGAATTGTAGATTGATATCATTATTCAGACGGCTCCACTGTCCATGGACATTTTCTTGCAAAAGAAAGTATACTGCTCTGTTTTTCATTGCATCTGATTAGTGGTCAGATTGAAACTCCTTTGGAAGCCTCCATTGACCACAAGACCATAAGTTATGGGAGCAGAATTAAACCATCTGGGCCAATGAGTCTTCATCATGCTGATCCATTTCCCTCTCAGCCCCAATCTCCTGCCTTCTCCACATATCCCTTCATGCTCTGACTTATCAAGAATCTATCAACCTCTGCCTTAAATATACCCAATGTCTTTGCCTCCACAGCCACTTGTTATGAACTTTATGTACAGAGTTTAGTATTTGCAAGCACTTCAATGGGTTTGCATTCTGGCGAAGTTGAAACATGTCTGATATGTATTGAATAGAATAACTTCTGATCTCATAAAGGTGACCTTTTGGAGGACCACAACCTTGTTGTGGCTTTTGGAGAGTTGTGTGCCTCAATGACCCAGAGATCTATGTTAGGTAGAGTCAGGGTCTTGTGCTTTGGCTCTTGCAAGGGGCACCCATGCCAAACAGGTCAAAGGGTAGAAGCCAGACTAAGAGTGGTCCACTGGTCCTCCAGGTTAGGGGTTCAGCTCAGGGCTAGCAACCCTGACTGGTCAAAAAAATTGTTATGGAAACAGCAATGAAGAATCCTCCTACACCTGTGTGTGATGGTATGGAGAGACAGAGATGAAAGACCTTCACTGCTGCCCTGAAAACCAGCAGTGTAAGGAGCAGTAAGTCTGTTATGAAGGTGAGGAATGTTCTGACTGAACTGGGATTTACAGAACACAGGGATAATTAACACTCAGGAGCATGTAAATGCTTTAGGTACTAGTTACATCTGTAGTAATTTATCAAAGCAAAAATTAACTCATGGTTCCAAAATAGAAGAGGGATTTTTTTTATCAGTATTTATAATGTTTGGGGTAAAGTCAGGACAATGGGAGAGTAGTGCAGCAAAGTACATTTTGAAGAAACTGAAGATGCTGGAGGTGTGTCAAAAGGAATCTGGGAGGCAGGACAAGAATGTGTGGGTGGGAGAGAGATAGTAAAGAATATAGGTGATATATTCACATACCAGAGCAAGACAGATCAGCTGGTTGAGTGGTGTTGCAGCAACAACCATGCACTCAATGTCAGTAAGACTAAATAATTAATTGTGGACTTCAAAAGGGTAAGATGGGGGAACATACAGCATCCCTCATTGAAGGATCATAAGTGAAAGGGTGAGTGATTTCAAGTTCCTGGTTGTCAACATCTCTGAGGATCTATCATATCAAAGCAGTTAGAAAGAAGGCACAGCAGCAGCTACACTCTGTTGGGAGTTTGAGGAGAATTGGTATGTCACCAAAGACACTCACAGATACAGATGTACTGTGGAGAGCATTCTAATTGATTGCATCATTGTTTGAGAAGAGGGGGCAGCACTGCACAGGATTGAAATAAGCTGCAGAAAATTGTGAACTTGGTCAACTCCATCATGGGCACTAACTTCACCAGCATCTAGGACAGGGGTCAGCAACCTTTACCACTGAAAGAGCCACTTGGACCCGTTTCCCACAGAAAAGAAAACACTGGGAGCCGCAAAACCCGTTTGACATTTAAAATGAAATAACACTGCATACAACATTTTTTTTGCCTTTATGCTATGTATAAACAAACTATAATGTGTTGCATTTATGAAATTGATGAACTCCTGCAGAGAAAACGAAATTACATTTCTGCATGCAACAAAAACATTTTGAACTCCGAAAAAAAGACGTTGGGTTGAAAGTTACTTTAAGGTAAAATACTCAATGTCTATTTGAGTCCTTCTTGTATTTATGAAAAACGCCGAACTTAAATTTTCCGCCAGCAGCAAACCAAAAATAACATCAGCCAGCTGTCAGCCTGAAAAATAAAAGGACTATTTCACTGAACAATGAAAAAATATGAATACACATAAAATAATAGGCAATTAAAATATTTATCATACTTGGTTAATGGGATTTCTGCTCCTGGACCTCAGCGCACAGCGTCTGCACATCAGGGCTGTATGACGTCACCTTCATCTTTACACAGGATCGCAAGCTGTCATCTGTGAGGCATGCGCGATGTTTGTTTTTAATAAAGTTCATGTTGGAGAACACCTGCTCACTTACATATGTGGATCCAAAGATCGACAGGACTCAAAGCGCATACTTTTTAATGTTTACATAAATGTTTCAAACACAAGTTTGTCCGGTTTTGGAAGGTTTTCAATATCACTCCATTTGTGTTTCTGAGCAAGAACGGGCAACATCTTCAAGGTCTGCTGTCAAGCGTCTAAACTTGGACACCCATATGTCTTTGTCGGCTATGTCGGCCAGTTCCATCTCAAGATCAGGTTGACTCACACCTGCCAATGCAGTCGTATTCAGTAGGGAAGGATCGATGCTTAAGGGAGTGACCGGGAAGGATAATGTGTTTTTTTCCTCTCTGAACTCAGAGAAGCGTTTCCCAAACGATGTTTGCATTGCGATGATTGCAGAATGTAAATACTCCGAAATTATCATGTCGTGACCTTGTTTGAACTCTCTCAAATTGGGGAAGTGAGACAAAGTGCCTTTCTGTAAATCTCTGGCAAGCAACGTCAACTTGCGCTCGAATGCCAAAACATCCTCCAACATGTGCAGGGCTGTACGTCCTTACCCCTGAAGAGCTGTGTTCAGCGTGTTCAGGTGCGCTGTCATGTCTACCATGAAGTGTAGCTTTTCCAGCCACTCTGGCTGTTCCAGCTCAGGAAAGGTGAGCCCTTTGCTGCCCAGGAAAGTTTTCACTTCTTCCAGACACGCGACAAAGCGTTTCAGCACCTTCCGTCTGGACAGCCAGCGATAAAAACACGTTGTAGCGGTGTCAGTAAACTGCAGTCAAAGATAGCTTTATTCGAACTAAACAGCCTTGCTTTTAAGCCTCTCTCAACCCAGCCCCCATGGACGCAGATGCTGCAAAAGACGCGTACTCACAAACCCCCGTAGGCTATCTCCCTTAGCCGGAATGCTGGCTAATTGTGAGCCGTTTCGGATGTCGCCACACTTAGATTGTACAAGATCACCATAATCTTCAAATTTAGAATTACATTTCAAAAGCTAACAAACTAACATAAAATACATTTTAATTAAATACTGACCAATTATTTCCCAAAGCCACAGGGAGCCGCAGCACAGAGGTGAAAGAGCCACAAATGGCTCGGGAGCCGCAGGTTGCCGACCCCCGATCTAGGACATCTTCAAATAGTGAGCCCTCAAAAATGTGGAATCCATCATTAAAATCCCCTATCACCCAAACCATATCCTCTTTTCATTGCTGCCATCAGGGAGGAGGTACAAGAGCTTGAAGGCACACACTCAGGAGCACTCAGGAATGGTTTCTTCTCCTCTGCTAGCAGATTTCTGGCTAGACATTGAACCCATGAATATGAACTCATTATGTTTTTTTTTGCATGACTTATTTAATTTAACATTAACATATATATACTTACTGTATTGGTGGCGGAGTGGAGGTATGTCTCTACCAAAGGAGGCGTAAGGCACCCCTTCCCTCCACTAGCCTGCAGGTTACAGGTCTCCCTTGGGCAAGATGAAGCACCTGCTTCACCCCCCATCCCCCTGGTCAGGGTCATGTGAAGCCATGGGAGCAGGCCACACCAGCAGCTGGTACATATCACAAGTCCTGGTTATGTGACCACTGATGCCAGGTAGACAATCTCAAAGAGTATTGATAATGGCTGGGGTCACTTGTCTTGTAAAGACACTGCCTTGAAGAAGGCAATGACAAACCACTTCTGTAGAAAGAATTGCCAAGTCAAGACCCAATCATGGTGTGGTGAACTATGTGCCTGTCTGGACATGCCCCTGCTGACTGCTCCTGTGGCTCCTCCCACAGGCCCCTGTATAAAGGCGATCTGAGGCCTGACGCTCGGCCTCAGTCTCCAGGACATAGTATGATGGACACTCACTCCTGGTTCCTTCTTCCAGTCAATAAAAGGCGATATCTCACCTTACGTCTCAGTGTGAGTTATTGATGGTGCATCACATGGTCAAACCTCAAACTACAGGTCACATAACAAACGAATGATACTTAGTGTAATTTAGTTTTTTACTGTTATGTATTGCTGTTACATACCGCAGTTGCATAACAAATTTCAGGACATACACCAGTGATATTAAACCTGATTCTGACTGAATTAGATGAGGAAAGGCGGGAGGCTCATTTGGTGGAGAAAAACGCTGATATGGACTGAGTGGCCGAATGCCCTAAATTTGGGATTACCTTTTCCATATACCGTATTTCAAGCATCGAAGGAGATCATCCTTGTAGAAAAATAGTTCCTTTTTCTCCAAAGTGCTTGCTGCATAGTCTGTCATTTAAGATTTCCAGCATACAGATGATCTTTGTGAAATAAAGATCACAAAACAATAACCGATGTGTTTCAAATTGCCTTCAAACAAAAACAAAGCAGCCCCCATCAAGTCATCTTTACTCTTGCGTTTTCAGAGCAGTCAGTACAACAGGCTCTCCTGTTTCCAGCAGCCGGTGAGGAGTGTGCTTCTCCGCTCTGAGGGCGACCATTTCAGTTCTACCATGATGAGGAGCCAAGCGAATGCAGAAATTGAATAGAAATACGCAAAAGCCGCCTAGAATGGGAGTGGGATCCGATGGAATAAGCTTCTGAATGTTAGTGGTTGGTCAAAATATGGACGATATTTTTAAATAAAACGTGTCTTTTTGTCGAAATTTTTCAATGTACAGAAGAGCCATGGGGGGCTCTTCATCCGGGATTTTAAAAATCATGAGAATTACCTCAGCATAGTGAAATAAAGTGAGCAGAGAAAATCAGCGAACCGCTGACCAGGAAAGGAAAACATGGAATAGCACTGTGCAACTAGGATGCATCCAAGAACAGGCCCTTTCTGAAGAATCCAATGATTTATAAGGGGGAGGGAAAAATACAAAAACAAATTGAATTCATCAAAGCAAATACTAACAGATTTATCAGCATTTGCTATCCATAAGAAAGGTGCAATTCGGAATAAATGCAACCAATTTCAACCAAAGGAAGGGAGAACATTGTTGGGTACAGAATATTGCATAAAGCAAACTGCAGATTGCAAAGGAATATCCTGGATATTGTGTTAAGTGCTGGAAAGGAACATCTGAATTTATTTTATAAAAAGGCCTGAAGTAGTGGAGAGCAGGATTTCTAAAAATGATTGTCAATCGTTCAAGGAAATGTTTCAATCCAAGGGATGTCGCCTGAGAGTTATCTCAAATTAGTCTGGAACCCAGGTCTCCATCGTCACTCATCCATCACCACAATCACTGCACTTCATCCATCACCACAATCAAATTTGCACGCAAGCACCCGGATATCCAAATCAACGGTAAGATTTATTTTTACACATCAAAACAATGCAAAACCAAAATATCAGAGCTAATTTTGCTCATATGAATAAGTTTGTAGTATTAAACAGTAAGACATGCCTAAATAACTTTTTAAAAAGTCAGAGACTTTCCAATTGCAAATGATGAGATGGTGGTGTTCTATGGCAGACCCAAAAGACTGCAGATAGGCTGCTGAAGGAACTCAGTGTGTTCAAGCAGCATCTATGGAGGGAAATGAACAGATGAAGTGTCTCATCTGGAAACGTCGACTGTCCTTGGACAGATGAAAGGTCTCAGCTGGGAATATCAACTGTCCATGGACAGATGAAAGGTCTCAACTGGAAACGTTGACTGTCCACGGACAGATGAAAGGTCTCAACTGGGAATATCAACTGTCCATGGACAGATGAAAGGTCTCAGCTGGAAACGTTGACTGTCCATGGACAGATGAAGGGTCTCAGCTGGAAACGTTGACTGTCCATGGACAGATGAAGGGTCTCAGCTGGAAACGTTGACTGTCCATGGACAGATGAAGGGTCTCAGCTGGAAACGTTGACTGTCCATGGACAGATGAAAGGTCTCAGCTGGAAACGTTGACTGTCCATGGACAGATGAAAGGTCCCAGCTGGAAACGTTGACTGTCCATGGACAGATGAAGGGTCTCAGCTGGAAACGTTGACTGTCCATGGACAGATGAAAGGTCTCAGCTGGAAACGTTGACTGTCCATGGACAGATGAAAGGTCTCAACCAGAAATATCAACACTCTATGGATAGATAAAGGGTTTCAACTGGAAATATTGATTCTCCATGGACAGATGAATGGTCTTAACCAGAAATGTCGACCATCTATTTCCCTCCACTGATGCTGCCTGACCTGTTGAGTTCCCCCAGCTGTTTGCTTTTTGCAGCTTTTCCCACAGGTTCTTTGCATTGGGTGGTGGAATGGTGATACATCTCTACCAAAGAAGTGTAAGGTACCTCTTTCTTCTGCTAACCTGCCGGTTGCAGTTCTCCTTAGGCAAAGTGTAGCACCTGCTCAGACCCCCTCCCCCACCCTCATCCCCATCAGGGTCAAATGAAGCCATGGGAGGAGGTGGTGGATGGTCATCTGAGCCACCGGTGCATATCAAAAGTCCTGGTTATTCGACCACTGCCAATCTTGAAAAATATCAATCATGGCTGGGGTCACTCATCTTGTAAGGACACTGCCCAGAAGAAGGCAATGGCAAACCACTTCTGCAGAAAAATTTGCCGAGAACAATCATGGTCATGGAAAGACCATGATCACCCATGTCATACAACATGGTATATAATGATGATCTTTTCATCAGATGCACGTTGTTTGAGAGTAACCTGCAGTACAGTGACCTAGTCTTTGGTAGCATTAACTTGCAACAATTGGCACTGAATCAATCCTTCGGCCAGAAAGCTTAGAAAATTTCAGGCAACTTTTCCGTTGCATTTGTTATCTGTGGCAATGTGTGCCTAGGGAGCAACCTTTGTGAGCACAGAATCCTTTGATCTTTCTGTGTTCTCATAATCATCTCTATTTTCATAAAATTACATTCCTCCAATTTCAATCTGTGTTATATCTCTTTCCTTGTGTACAGCAGTTCCGGTGACCCACATGCAATCCGGAACTCCAGTGGTGTTAGTGTGGAGTTTGCATGTTCTAGCTGTAAATGTGTAGGATTCCCAGTAGCTCCTATTTCCAGAAGGTGTGGGTAGATAAGTTATTTGGCCACTGAAAATTGTCACTAGTGAGTGTAGAATCCAAACAGAGTTGATGTGAATATGGGAAAAAATAAAATGGAATGAACGTAAATGGATACTTAATGAGCAGCTGTTTGTATGTTGTATAAAATCTATTCAAACTGTATCTTCTAAATTCAATCATTACAGCAAAATTTAAATTAATTTGATAATGGTGCCTGTGTTAAATGTTCACATATTTCAGTCTGCATTAAGGGTTTCTCATGGTCTAGGCATAATCAATATAATTTCTTAATTAATTCCTTTCTCCTTCATTCACAAAGCTTATTACATTTGTCACTCTCCAATCTTTTATTGTATTTCCTCAAGTATATCTAAACACTTACTTTACAAGGGTATGGTATAATAATGGATCAGATTTTGAATGCAGAGCAAACTAAATAGGTGACATCAAAGTGGAATCTACAGTACTGTGCTAAAGTCTTAGGCATTTTTTATATGGTTTCACATGGTATAGCCTCCATACAGCCCTGATCTCAACATCATCGAGGCTGTCTGGGATGATCTGGAGAGACAGAAGCAAATGAGACAGCCATAGCCTGCAGAAGAACTGTGGCAAGTTCTCCAATATCGCCAACCTGCCAGCTAATTTTCTTATAAAACTGCATGACAGTGTACCTATGAGAATAGATGCAGTTTTAAAAGGCAAAGGGTGGTCACGCCAAATATTGATTTAATACTTTTTACTGTTTACTACTCTTTATAGTAAATTTTTGATATTGAGAAACTTTTCATTTCATTATTTTGAAAGCATCTTTGTCTTACAGAATTTTTTAAATGTGCCTAAGATTTTTGCACAATACTGTATATAAAGTGGCTATAGATTCAGAGTACATTTATTATCAAAGATTGTATAAATGATACAACCTTGAGATTTGTTTGCTTATAGGTAGCCGCATAGCAAGACACCTGAAAGAACCCAAAAAAAAAAAGACCAACACCCAATGCGCAAGAGAAAAAAAAACACACAAATCAGCCAAACAACTGAAGTTAACAACAGCATTCCAAACCAAATTGAGACCTTAGATCCAAACCCCGGAGCCCAGAGTAGGCCCAAAGTCATGCTTATCAGTTCATCATATTAGCAGACATGGAGCACAGCAGCCGGGGCAGTCTTCATAACCTCAGTACCATGAAGAGAGGAGTGGCCATCGTGGAGAGCGAGTTGAATTGGCTCTCGCCTCAGATCCTGACACCCTGTGTTTTCAGTCTATCTGTGCTGGTGTTTAAATTGACCAAACAATGGAGCAGCAAAAGGCTCTGACAGCATGAAGAGAGGAGTGAAAATTGCGGACAGCAAGCAAAATTGGCTCCCGCTTCTGATTTGCACTTGCATTTAAATGGTCTAAACAGCAGATTGTACCTTGCACTAGGACCCATCTACTGTGAAAGGCTCAGGCCTAGACCACACCATTCAGTGCCTTTTTCCAGGCTCAGATTTTACCACCCAGCCCAAAGCCACTCTCAAGCTCTCCAAATCAGCACAGCACCCAGAACAATCCAACCTCACACCCGGGCCAGTAGTACAGGCATCGAATCTCCTCTGCCCCAACTTCTCTTCTCCAAATAGCTCACTGCATCTGCATCAATTCTGCAACACACCATCTTGGCTCATCCCTGAACTCGCCTTGCAATCACTCACCTCACTGTATGCGGTGATCGCTTAAAACAATTTACGGTGATTTACAGTGAAAGGTGATTTTGGAGATGTTTTAGTCAAATTTCCTGCTTTTTTAACTACCAGTGAGTTGTCAAGCATTCAGTTGTACTACCTTAACCAGAGGCTTATAGCTTAATTAGATTAAGATTTAAATAGTTAAAGAAAAAGGAACAGTTTTAAAAGGTTTGTGTTGACCAGTCCAATGTATACAAAAGCCCTCTATGATGCTTAGATGATTCCAATAATTATTCCCTCTTCAATTTATGTAGCTGTCTATTGCCATTTTAATTCTGAAATTCTGTGCCTCTCTATTCTTCTGATTTAATTTTTAGTGATTGAGCCCAGCACTCTGACTGCAGTATGTAGTAACACAGCCTCCTCCATTACCTCAACAACACAATTTTCGAGATACAAGACATCTGATGCCCTTTCAGTAACCAGCATTAGGAATTACAGGCAGTGTCATTCGGCAGTCAGTCATCTTGGAGAACCAATCAGAATGTTTAATGAGAGGTGGCATCCCGCTTCAGACTATGGTAAGGAGAAATCAAGTTTGCTCAGGAGAAGCCAATCTGCCAAAGGTTACAACTCAGAACATGGATTCTGCTCACATTCCAACATCACTGCTTGGGGAATTGGGAATAGTTCTGAACAGGAGGAAAGGACAACAGATCTTAGACCGCACCTTGACTCAGGTATTATTTAACTACAGTGAGTCAGGTATTATTCAAATTCAAACAATTTTTTGCATGTGGGGGTGAGGGGAAGGGAGCTTGATATTTGATATTTTTCTTTGAATGGGTTGGTTTTATGTATCTTTTTTGTTTTCATGCCCGTCTGTGGGTAGGTGAATCTCAGGGTTGAATATTGTATACATACTTTGATAATAAATGTACTTTGAATCTTGAAATGAAACAAGCTTTGCAAGGCACGGTAATATAATGGCTATCGTAAATAACTCCAAATGTAAGTTAGTGGTAAGAGAATCAGGATGGAGTTGATATGAGAATGAATAGATTATGGAGAGAGGAGGATGGATGGGATTGCCCTGACAGCCAGCATAGACCCAATAGGACAAACAATCTCTTTATATGTAATAAAAATTAAAATGTAACAGGAATATACATTAATGAGTTAGGATATATATGACATTTTATAACATGTCTTCTGCTTTTCTTTAGCTGTACGCTTTAGCATTTCTTCCCTCGCCTGAAGACGATATCTCATGTTGGAGTAAAATTTTCTATTGCCAATGATCTTCTACTGCTTTAACCCATCCAACCTTCATTAATGGAGCAACATAGCTGAACTCAAATTCTTCCTCTAAGTATCCACTCAGATGCACTCCCTGCAAGTCACTGAATCGTAACTATTTGAAATGCTGTTTGATTTCCATTCTCCAAAACTGATACCAGTCACATCACACCAAATCACCATTTTGGCCAAGGACAATTAATTCAGCTCAGGCTAGGCAGTGAACCATACTTCTTCTGGTCTGTGAAATTCAGTATTGCACCAAAGAGTATATATAACATCAATCTCTATCCTTGTTTTATTCTGCCAAAACTTATTAAAGTTTCTTCAGAACTTGTCATATCTAACATGTATGCGGACTTTTGTTATTGGCTCACCTCTACTAGAAATTAGATTGCAACAATTTCAAATGTATTTAATTTACTGTTCTTACTAGTGGAGAGAAAACATTTCCAGCCCTTCATTCTGAACTCAACATACACCCAGAATTCAAAATGCCAAAGGGCAACATTAGGTTTACCACAGCATTTAGCTACCATTCTCTATTCCATTTAAGCAATTTAATGGCTCACAAGAAATGACATAATTTGATCAAACACAGACATTAAGTATTGTTTTTCATATCTCTTTATGATGCTAGAGCCATACCAAGAAATAAGTACAGATGAAACAAAGTTCAAAGTACATTTATTATCAAAGTATGTATACTAAATACAACCTTGAGATATGTCTCCTTACAGGCAGCCTCAAAACAAAGAAACCCAATAGAACTCATGAAAAAAGAAGACCCTCACACACCCAATGTGCAGTAAAAAGTCAAACAATAAAAGTAAGCAAATAACATTCAGAACTGAAGTTTTTAGAAACATACAAAACCTACAGCACAATACAGGCCCTTTGGCCCACAAAGCTGTGCCAAACATGTTTAGAAATCACCTAGGGTTACCCATAGCTCTGTTTTTCTGAGCTCCATGTACCTGTTCAGGAGTCTCTTAAAAGACCATATCGTATCCGCCTCCACCACTACCGCCGGCAGCCCATTCCACGCACTCACCACTCTCTGTATAAATAACTTACCCTGGCATCTCGTCTGTACCTACTTCCAAGCACCTTAAAACTGTGCCCTCTCATGCTAGCCAATCCAGCCCTGGGAAAAAGCCTCCGACTATCCACATGATCAATGCCTCTCATCATCTTATACACCTCTATCAGGTCACCTCTCATCTTTCATCGCTCCAAGGAAAAAAGGCAAGTTCATTCAACCTATTCTCATAAGGCACGCTCCCCAATCCAGGCAACATCCTTGTAAATCTCCTCTGCACCCTTTCTATGGTTTCCACATCCTTCCTATAATGAGGCAACAGGAACTGAGCACAGTACTCCAAATGGGGTCTGACCAGGGTCCTATATAGCTGCAATGTTACTTCTCGGCTCCTAAACTCAATCCCATGATTGATGAAGGCCAATGCACCATAGGCTTTCTTAACCATGGAGTCAACCTGCGCAGCAGCTTTGGGTGTCCTATGGACTCGGACCCCAAGATTCCTCTGATCATCAATACTGCCAAGAGTCTTACCATTAATACTATATTCTGCCATCATATTTGACCTACCAAAATGAACCACCTCACATTTATTTGGGTTGAACTCAATCTACCACTTCTCAGCCCAGTTTTGCATCCTATCAATGTCCTGCTGTAACCTCTGACAGCACTCCACACTATCCACAACAGCCCCAACCTTTGTGTCATAAACAAATTTACTAACCCATCCTTCCACTTCTTCATCCAGGTCATTTATAAAAATCATGAAGAGCAGGGGTCCCATAACAGATCCCTGAGGCACACCACTGGTAACCGACCTCCATGCAGAATATGACCTGTCTACAACCACTCTTTGCCTTCTGTGAGCAAGCCAGTTCTGGATCCACAAAGCAATGTCCCCTTGGATCCCATGCCTCCTTACTTTCTCAATAAGCCTTGCATGGGGTACCTTGTCAAATGCCTTGCTGAAATCCATATACACTACATCTACTGCTCTACCTTCATCAATGTGTTTAGTTACATTCTCAAAATTTTCAATCAGGCTCATAAGGCACAACCTGCCTTTCTCAAAGCCATGCTGACTATTCCTAATCATATTATACCTCTCCAAATCTTCATAAATCTTCCCTTTCAGGATCTTCTCCATCAGCTTACCAACCACCAAAGTAAGACTCACTGGTCTATAATTTCCCAGGTTATCTCTACTCCCTTTCTTGAATAATGGAAAACGTCCGCAACCCTCCAATCCTCCAGAACTTCTCCCCTCACCAGTGATGATGCAAAGATCATCGCCAGAAGCTCAGCAATCCCCTCCTTCGCCTCCCCTAGCAGCCTGGGGTACATCT
Source organism: Hypanus sabinus (assembly GCF_030144855.1). Taxonomy (NCBI): domain Eukaryota; kingdom Metazoa; phylum Chordata; class Chondrichthyes; order Myliobatiformes; family Dasyatidae; genus Hypanus; species Hypanus sabinus. The sequence continues at coordinate 78,259,733 of NC_082718.1, forward strand.
TGCCCAGTCCCAGCGACTTATCCAACTTGATGCTTTCCAAAAGCTCCAGCACATTGTCTTTCTTAATATCTACATGTTCAAGCTTTTCAGTCCACTGCAAGTCATCCCTACAATTGCCTAAATCCTTTTCCATAGTGAATACTGAAGCAAAGTACTCATTAAGCACCTCTGCTATCTCCTCCGGTTCCATACACACTTTTCCACTATCACACTTGATTGGTCCTATTCTCTCACGTCTATCCTGTTGCTCTTCACATACTTGTAGAATGCTTTGGAGCTTTCCTTAATCCTGCCCGCCAAGGCCTTCTCATAGCCCCTTCTGGCTCTCCTAATTTCTTTCTTAAACTCCTTCCTTCTAGTCTTATATTCTTACAGATCTCTATCATTACCTAGTTTTCTGAACCTTTCATAAGCTCTTCTTTTCTTCTTGACTATATTTACAAGTTCATGAAAGTGAGTCCACAGCCATGAAGCCATTCATCACTGCAGCAGATTCCAGAGCCCATTAGTTGCAGGCCACAGCCTCAGTTCAGCACAGAGATGAGCAGTAAGTTGATCTGACCTGTCCCTGATCTCCAGCCCCATCACCTTGACCTATTCAATCTGGCCCAGTGCTAAAACTGGCCAAACTTTGGGGTCATTCCTTGCTCTCGGACTGGGCCCCATTAGCTCAATTCGGCCCATAGCTGACCTTTCCAATTTGGAAAGGTCAGAATGTCAGAACAGAAGATATGGGGGCAAAGTTGTGATATTGTGTTAACTCATGTGAAAAAAATAACAAGAGTTAAATTCTATACTTGTTCACTTTTTGATGCCAGAGGATTTTAATGTTCCTTTTTCTCTTTTTCAGCTAGATTCACTTAGCCCAAAATAAATTTAATTCCAACCAGCTGATGATGATTCATTCAAACCGGTGGATCATAGTAACTCAACCCAGTCCAACTTCATCCTTTCAAGACCATCATGAGTTTTATGACCTAATATTTTTTTCTTCTGCTTATTTTGTAGCAGGCTAGCTCTTCTCTAACTCAGCCTATATGCAGTGGCTACTTGAAAAACAAACCACAGGCCACTGAGAGACTGAAACAAACCACAGGCCACTGTCATAAGGGAACATGAGACTGGACCCAAATGCAGGATGCAGGCACTGAAGCACTAGGGGCAGGATGGGACAAGCTAAAGGATAGGACAAGGTGTGGAGACCATGGCATTCATGGAGACAATGGTGGTGTTCAGAGATGACCATGGCACTCAGAGAGATCTTAGGGTCTAGAGGCTTGGCTAGCAGCAGGGGTCTAGAGGCTAGGAATGCTGGGAGGACAGCCCCCTGGGTGAGCTGCAGAACTCCTGGGCAGGACACAGGGGCCTGGGCAAGTCACAGGGCACAACCCATCAGAGGCAAGGGATAGAAAGGGGCAGAGTCTCCTGCCAGGCAACAGCAGTTTGGCCTGGCTTACCCAATGGAGGCAAGAGATAGGAAGAGAGCCCAGTCCAGGGCAACTTCAAGACTCACTGCAGATGAAAGACTCGGGCAGGCTACAGAGCAGCCCAGTCCATAACTCATTCACAGAACTCATCATTAACAGTAGTACTCCAAGCCAGGAGTACCCAAACTATACTCTATCCCAGAGCCCCTTATATTCACAGCCAACTGATAGGCATCAGGTGCACCTCCTTGAGCCCAACCAAGCTAAGATCATCCTCAGGTGTGACTATTTGAGTTCAAGGCAAAACGAGGGGCGGTCGAAGGACCCGGAGTCCGGAGTCCGCGGACCGGATCAAGAACCGGAATGCGGACTTTGGACCCAACCATAACAGAGACTGAAACAAACCACAGGCCACTGAGAGACTGAAACGCTTCCAAATAACTGAGTTCCAAGGCAAATACATATGTTCGATCCTTCATTACAAAACCAGCAAAGATGAGCAACAAAGATGAGTATCAAAACTAATGATAAGAACTAATGCAAATAGATAGTGAAATTAGTGAAATTAGCAGTCCTGATGAAGTGTCTGGGCCCAAAATTTCAACTGTTTACTCTTTTCCATGGATGCTGCCTGGCCTGCTGAGTTCCTCCAGCATTTTGTGTGTGCTGCTTGGAGTTCCAGCTTCTGCAGATTTTCCAGTCAACAAAAAATATCCATTTCCAAACTCTAACTAAACTAACTGCACCAAGTATGACTTCACCCATTTACTTCTAACATGTCTGAACCCACATGACAAATTAACATCACCCATAATAAAAACATGCAACACAAAGTACAATACAGACAGACAGAAAATAGATACATTGGTCCTACGCTATACTTAACAACATCCTAACTTGAGCCTTTCTAGGAAATACTTTACCATAATATTTCTTCTTGTAAAAAAGAATCAGGATGAAAGCTCAAAGTTTGAAATGAAAGGATTTGTGGAATCTTGAAGTTTATTACCAGAAAGGATTGCCTTTTGTGATCTTTCCATTTGGAGGAAAAGTCAAAATACCAGCTTGTTCGGAACTATCAGAGAAACTGTACACATCCCCATACAATCTATTGATCCTTAATTCCATATAATAATTGATTACAAGGATATGTATAGAGGCACCTAATCACGTGAGCTGCGAACCTTATTTACTCACAAATATATATGCATATACTTTGCTAACCTCTTTACCTTATCCTCTTTTATAACTTATCATTAACGGAAGACTCAGACTCCAGCTGTGTCCATTTGTGCTGCTTCTTTTTAACCCGTTGCGGGGTACGTAACAGGTGCTCCTTCCCTCCTCTAGCATGCAAGTCACTTTTGAGCGAGGTGCAGCACCTGCTTAGCCCCCTGATCAGGGTCACATTAAGGCCATGGGAACAGGTGGTGGATGGTTTATATGAGCAGCTGATGCATATCAAAAGTCATGTTGATGTGACCACTGACGCCAGGCAGACAATCTATGAAGAATATTGATAATGGTTGCAGTCACCCATCTCATAAAGACACTGTTCAGAAGGCAATGGTAAACTGCTTCTGTAAAAAAATTTGTCAAGATCAATCACAGTCATGAGACCATAATTGCCCATGTCAGAACTGAATGATGATGATAGAGGTATTTAATATCATTCATGTAAAAGATGCAAGCACTTAGGTATTTATAGGCTCAAGTTAGACTAATAAAAATGACTGTACAAAGTAGAGTCTGTGAAATAGTATCAGATGTTAGCTGGCATTTCCCATACACAGCAAATTATTATGGTTTATGTATGATGCACCATCAATAACTCTCCGAGACATGAGGCGAGATATCGGCTTTTATTGGCTGGAAGAAAGAACAAGCAGCAAGTGACCACCATACTACATCCTGGAGACTGAGGCCAGGGCTCAGGCCCCAATCGTCTTTATACCGGGGTCTGTGAGAGGTGTCACGGTCAGTGGGAGGAGCCACAGGAGCAGTCAGCGGGGGGGGGGGGGGGGGGCGTGTCCAGACAGGTATATGTAGTTCACCACAATGTATATTTTGTATTTTGTTGATTTGAGTTTATTTCTTGCATCTACCATGCTGTGATCTGTGATTTAACCTTATGTAATGTATTTGAAACTGTGCATAAACCTTTGTTGAAAGACTTGTCGCTTAAATGGGTCCTGTTTTCCTATGAATTGAATTCTTTCAAACAAAATACTATCATATAAGCAAACAAGCAAGTTTAGTTGTATAGCACTTTTCAAACCCAAGGCAATTCAAAGTACATAGAACAAGATATAAAAATCAAACATCAAATTTCAGGAAATATGAGAATAGAATCACACAAAAAATATGATAAATATAAATTATAGTGCAAGAGATTCTGATTAAAAGCTATTGTGAAGTTTTAATCCTTGATTTAAAAGTGCTTAACGTTGGGGCAGACTTAAGATCCTCTGGAAGGTTATTCCAGATCTGTGGAGCATAGTAACTAAAAGCTGCCTCACTATGTTTAGTTTTGACCCTGGGGGCAGTAAGCAGACTTGCCCCAGATGACCTGAGAGCTCAGAAAAGTTCATAATGCAGCAGGAGATCAGAGATGTATTTTGGCTCTAAACTATTCAGTGCTTTATAAACAGTAGTACTGCAATATCTTAAAGTCAATCCTCTGATAGACAGGAATCCAGTGTAGCAATCGGAGAACTGGAGTGATAGGTTCTATTTTCTTGGTCTTAGTGAGGATTATAGCAGCAGTGTTCTGAATGAGCTGCAGTTGCCTAAGGTTTTTTTTTCACAGAGACCTGTGAAAACGCCATTACAGTATTCAAACCTAATAAAAGTTAATGTATGGACCAGTTTTTCTAGATCTTGCTGAGACATAAACCCTTGAACTTTCACTATATTTTTAAGATGGTAGTTGGCTGACTTTGTAATTGTCTTAATGTGGCAGTTAAAATCTAAGTTGAAGTCCATTACAACACCAACATCTCTGGCTTAGTTTGTTGTCTTTAATGACAGGGATTCTAAGTGAGCACTGATTTAATTGTTCTCTTTTGGCACCAAAAACAGTTATTTCAGATTTTTCTTTGTTTAACTGGAACAAATTTTGGCTTATCCAATCAGTGATTTGCTCAATATAGGTTTCTAGTGATTGTATGGGACCATAGTCCCTTGATTGCACTGTTAGATAAATCTGAATGTCATCCACATAATTAATTTTGTTGCTTTCCCTGATTTGAGATAGAGGAAGCATAGAGGCCCTCGTATGCCTCTTGAGGCACACCACATGCCATTTTTTACTCAGTCAGATATGCAGCTACCAATCAATACAAAATAGACCCTGTTCTGTAAATACAATTTATACCACTTTAGGACTGTACCAGAAAGTCCCACCCAGTTTTCCAATCTGTCCAGTAATATGCCATGATCAACTGTGTCAAAAGTAGCACTAAGATCCAGTAAAACCAAAACTGATATTTTATCATCATCAAGGTTTAAGCAGATGTCATTTAAAACCTTGACCAGAACAGTCTCAGTGCTGTGGTGATGTTGAACCAGACTGGAAAACATCCATACAGTTGTTTAGTGCCAAAAAGCTATTAAGTTGCTGAAAAACAATTTTTCCAATGATTTTACTTAAACATGGTTAATTTGATATAGGCCTGTAATTACTAATTACTGAGGCATCTAGATTATTCTTTTCTAAAGGAGGCATTATAACTGCAGTTTTCTGGGATTTTGGGAAGCAACCTGATAGAAGAGAGGTGTTGACTATTTGCAGAATGTCCAGATCCATGTAATTTAAAACATTTTTTATTAAGTTTGTAGAAGTTTGTAGGAGGAGGATTTCAGGTGTAGCGTAGTTTCTGCTCAAGTTTTATAGTTAATGGGTTTAAATTGTGTCATCTTAACTAAATTAGTTCTAAGTGAGTGAAAGGATTACACCAACATGTGACCTGATACAGTGTGAGCCTATCAACAGTAGCGTACTAGGCATGTGCATTATTGCTGTAACATGCACAAAATGCTGGTGGAACGCAGCAGGCCAGGCAGCATCTATAAGGAGAAGCACTGTCAACATTTCAGGCTGAGACCTTTTGTCAGGACTAACTGAAAGTAAAGATAGTAAGAAATTTGAAAGTAAGAGGGGCAGGGGGAAATGCAAAATGATAGGAGAAGACCGGAGAGGGTGGGGTGAAGCTGAGAGCCAGAAAGGTGATTGACAAAAGGGATACAGAGCGAGAGAAGGGAAAGGGTCATGGGATGGGAGACCTAGGGAGAAAGAAAGGGGGAGGGGAGCACCAGAGGGAGATGGAGAACAGGCAGAGTGATGGGCAGAGAGAGAGAACAAAAAGGGGAAGGGGGAGAAAAACTAAATATGTCAGGGATGGGGTAAGAAGGGGAGGGGGCATTAACAGAAGTTAGAGAGGTCAATGTTCATGCCATCAGGTTGGAGGCTACCCAGCCGGTATATAAGGTGTTGTTCCTCCAACCTGAGTGTGGCTTCATCTTGACAGTAGAGGAGGCCATGGATAGACATATCAGAATGGGAATGGGACGTGGAATTAAAATGTGTGGCCACTGGGAGGTCCTGCTTTCTCTGGCAGACAGAGCGTTGGTGTTCAGCAAAACAGTCTGCCAGTCTGCGTCAGGTCTCAGCGATATATAAAAGGGAGAACCGGATGCAGTATACCACACGAACCGATTCACAGGTGAAATGTCGCCTCACCAGGAAGGACTGTCTGGGGCCCTGAATGGTGGTGAAGGAGGAAGTGTAAGGGCAGGTGAGGCACTTGTTCCGTTTGCAAGGATAAGTGCCAGGAGGGAGATGAATGAACAAGGGATCCCTGTGGAAAGCAGAAGGGGGGGGGGGGGGGAGGGAAAGATATGATTGGTAGTGAGATCCCATTGGAGGTGGCGGAAGTTACGGAGAATTATACATTGGACCCAGAGGCTGGTGGGGTGGTAGGTGGGGACAAGGGGGACCCTATCCCGGGTGGGGTGGTGGGCGGATGGGTGAGGGCAGACGTGCGGGAAATGGGAGAGATGCGTTTGAGAGCAGAGTTGATGGTGGAAGAAGGGAAGCCCCTTTGTTTAAAAAAGGAAGACATCTCCTTCATCCTAGAATAAAAAGCCTCATCCTGAGAGCAGATACAGCAGAGATGGAGGAATTGTGAGAAGGGGATAGCATTTTTGCAAGAGACAGGGTGGGAAGAGGAATAGTCCAGGTAGCAGTGAGAGTCTGTAGGTTTATAGTAGATATCAGTAGTTAGGCCGTCTCCAGAGATGGAGACAGAAAGATCAGGAAAGGGGAGGGAGGTGTCAGAAATAGACCAGGTAGATTTGAGGGCAGGGTGAAAGTTGGAGGCAATGCTAATGAAGTCAACGAGCTCAGCATGCTTGCAGAAGGTAATGCCAATGCAGTCGTCGATGTAGCGAAGGAAAAGAGGGGGATGGATAGCTGTATAAGCTCCCCCTTTCTTTCTTCCTAGGCCTCCCGTCCTATGATCCTTTCCCTTCTCCAGCTCGGTATCCGTTTTGCCAATCACCTTTCTGGCTCTCAGCTTCACCCCATCCCCTCAGGTCTTCTCCATTCATTTCACAATTTCTCCTCTCCTTCCTACTTTCAAATCTCTTACTATCTTTCCTTTCAGTTAGTCCTGATGAAAGGTCTCGGCCTAAAACGTCGACAGCACTTCTCCCTATAGATGCTGCCTGGGCTGCTGTGTTCACCAGCATTTTGTATTTGTTGCTTGGATTTCCAGCATCTGCAGATTTCCTCGTGTTTGCAATATTGCTGTTTTTGCTTAAAATATCAGAGAAGAAGGACTGCCTTGCACGTCTCAACTCTAAATTATAGATGTGAAGAGTTTCTTTATAAATGTTGTAATGGACTTGGAGTTCTGTTTTCCACCACCTGTGTTCAGTTTTTTGACAATCTTTTTGGAGTTTAACCAGCAAGGTGTTTCCCCATGGTGCTTTTTCTTTCCCAGAAGCAGCTTTTATTTTTGTTGGAGTAATTGCATCAACGACGTCCGTAATTTTAGAGTTGAGATAGTCTAAATAGTTGAGATAGACAGAGGCCGGAGGTAAGGCAGTTGTGGAATAAAAGGCCTGTGTGAATAACACCTTGGTGTTTTCAGTGATATACTGTTTTGTGATTACCTCAGTTTGAGCGCTAGTGAATAGAACTTGGAACATAGAAATCTACAGCACATTACAGGACCTTCAGCCCACAATATGGTGCCGACTCTAGAAATGCCTAGGTTCTCCCTACCGCATAGCCCTCTATTTTTCTAAGCTCCATGCACCTATCGAAGAGTCTATTAAAAGACCCTATTGTACCCATCTGTATCACACTCACTGGCAGTGCATTCCATGCACCAACCACTCTCTGTGTGAAAAGCTTATCTATGACATCTTCCTTGTAACTATTTCCAAGCAGCTTAAAACTATGCCCTTCATGTAGCCATTTCACCCCTGGGAAAAAGCCTCTGGCTATCCACATGATCAATGCCTTTCATCATCTGAAACAACTCAATCAGGTCAGTCCTCATCCTCTGTCACTCCAAGAAGAAAAGGCTAAGTTCATTCAACCAATTTTAAAGAAACACAGACATGATCAAAAAGACCGACATCGGTTACCACATCCTCAAAAGCGTTAGGAGCTTTGGAAGTGACTAGATCAAGGGTGTGGGCCTTGCTGTGTGTTGGCCCTGTCACATGCTGCATCAGTCCATAGTTGTCTAGGATGCAGAACAGTTAATTAGCATGGCTGTCCTTGGGGTTATCAGCATAAATATTAAAGTCATCAACAATAACTACCCAGTCATAGTCAATGCAAACAATAGACAGTAGTTCAGTGAAGTCATCAAAAAAGGTTGCACAATATTTTGGTGGCCCATATATAATTAAAAATAAAGCACAACAGGAGGGTTTTAACTGAAAAGCAAGAAAGTCAAAAGTTGCAAATGATATCTGCTTACTCTTATAACAATTATTAAACAGAACAGCTACTTCCACTATAAAAGATATCAATTCATCTAAAAGACTATTGAGTGACATCAGACAGAGCACTTACATTAAAGAATGTAAGTTAGCATGGTAAATAGTGCAACTTCATACATTCCCATTCATATACTTGAAGAGTTCTTCATTGTTATAAACTTCTACCTGTACACTGCAAACGAATTCTCTCTCAAGTGCAGCTTTTTAGTGAAGTTTCAATTAATAAATGTAAAAGTTTCATTAATAGTATTGCTAAATTGGTTTATTATTGCCACACATATCAAGGTACAGTGCAAAAGCTTGCCTGTCCATACAGATCAATTCATAACAGTGATGCGCTGAGGTAGGACAATATAAAACAATAACTTACTTGCTGCCTGTTACAGCACTGGTGTTTAAGGCAGCAATAAAGGTCCTCCATCTCTGCCTGTCCTTGGTCATCTTCTCTGTTGTGCCCCCGGTGTGGTTCAGGGTCTTGGTCTTGACAGTGTTTAGGGCTTCCTTCATCATGGCAGTATCTTCCTTTCAGTTTTCACTATGGTTAGCTATGCAAGACCTGGATGGAGACCCAGGAATACCATCACATACAGATATAGAATGATTCTTCATTGCTGTCTCCATGACAATTATTTTTCACCAATTAGGGTTGTTAGCCCTGAGATGAACCCCAGAAACTGGAAGACTGGTAGGCCCCTCTTAGTCTAGCCTCCACCCTTTGAGCTGTTTAGCAAAGGTGACCCTACCCTTTTCTCTTTCAGAACAGCTAGACAGAGAGATAATTTATTGATACAAAAGGAATTTACAGTAGCACAGTAGCATTACAAGTGCAGTAGCATTAGAAGAGAAGTAAGAAAGAATAAAAAAATAAGTCACCTAAACAGTCTAACAGGAGGGTGCCATCACTTTCCTGGCTATAGGCTGACTCATTATAGAGTTTAATGGCCGAGGGTAAGAATGATCTCATATAGCGCTCTTTGGAGCACACAGGTGTCTTAGTCTTTTACTAAAAATGCTCCTCTGTTCAGCCAAGGTGGCATGCAGAGGGTGAGAAACATTGTCCAGAATTGCCAGGATTTTCTGTAGGGTCCTTTGTTCTACCACAGCCTCCAATGTGTCGCATTTGACTCCTATAACAGAGCCAGTCTTTTTAATCAGTTTATTGAGCCTATTGGCATCACCTGTGTTGATGCCATTGCCCCAGTGCACCACAGCATAGAAGATTGTACTGGCAACAACAGACTGGTAGAACATGTGAAGTAGAGGCCTGCAGACTCCAAAGGACCTCAGTCTCCTCAGGAAGTAGAGATGGCTCTGGCCCTTCTTCTACACAGCCTCTGTGTTGGTGCTCCACTCGAGTCTGTCATCCAGGTGCTTGTAGGTCCTCACCACATCCATGTCCTCTCCATCAGTAGTAACAGGGAGCAGCGCAGGCTTAGTCTTTCTAAAGTCCATCACCATCTCCTTTGTTTTACTGATGTTGAGCTACAGATGACTCAGCTTGCACCATTTGACAAAGTTCTCCACCAGGGCCCTGTATTCATCCTCCCGTCCTCCCTTTATACACCCAACTATTGCTGAGTAATCAGAGAATTTCTGCAGATGACATGACTCAGTGTTGTATCTGAAGTCCGAGGAATACAGGATAAACAGGAAGGGAGCCAGTACAGTTCCCTGTGGGGTCCCAGTATTGCTTATAGCCATGTCTGACACACAGCTCTGAAACCGCACAAACGGTGGTCTACCAGTCAGGTGGTCCATTATCCAGGATACAATGGAAGTGCTAATCTGCATTGAACGGAGCTTCTCCCCCCAGCAATGAGGGCTTATGGTATTGAAGGCACTTGAGAAATCAGAAAACATGATCCTCACAGTGCTGCCCTGCTTATTCAAATGGGAGTAGGATCTGTTCAGCAGGTAGACAACAGCATCGTCGACTCCAATGTGCTCCTGTTAGGCAAACTGCAGGCGATCAAGGGCTGATCTGACCAGGGGTTGGAGGTGAGCCAGGATCAGCCTCTCTAGAGTCTTCATGATGTGTGAGGTCAGGTAGTCATTCAAGACCTTCGGTTGGCTCTTCTTGGGTACTGGGACCACACGTGATACTTTCCATAGTCGGGCCTCTTTCCAGGCTGAGATTCAGATTGAAAATGTGCTGGAGAACTGCACACAGCTGCTTAACACACTCCTTGGGGTTCACGCCATCCGGTCCCGATGCTTTGCCATGTCTGAGTTTCCCCAGAGCCCTTCTCACCTGCTCAGTAATGAAGGTGAGTCCATGATGACTGGGGAGTTGGTGGAAGGTGGGGACTGGGGGAGGTGAAGGTCGGGATGATAGCAGTTGGTATGTGGAGGTGTAGTTGGTAGGTGAAAGGCAAGGAGGGGATGTTAATAGTGGTAGCCTGTGTTGTTCATCCACATGTTGAACTGGAGGGGGGAAGGAAGCAGGAAGGGAGGTGTTGGTGCTGACGGAGCATTGGGTGCCTCGGCACCTGGACTGATGTGCTAAGGATGATGTGAACTGGAGGGCAATTGTCAAACCTATTGAAGAATTGGTTTAACTCATTGGGCCCATTCTCGGCTGCATTCTGAGACTCTACAGCTAGGATGATTGAAGCCAGTGATGTTCTTCATGTCTCTTCACACCTCCCATGTGCTACTCTGCCCAAGTTTGTTCTCCAGCTCTCTCCTGTATTCCTCATTGGCCACCTTGATCTTCTCCTTTAGCTCTCTCTGCACATGTTCCAATTCCTCCCTGTCTCCTGATATAAAAGAGTCACTTTCTGTGATTGAGAAGAGCCTTAAGATCACTAGTGACCCATGGTTTGTTGTTAGGGAAGCAGTGAATTACAGTGTCCACATAAAAGTTGATGTAGTGATAGAGTCAGTAAGTTCATTAATGTCCTCCCCATATGATTCACAAAGCATATTCCAGTCAGTAACCTCAAAGCAGCCCTTCAAGGCCTCGATAGCCTCTGGAGACCACTTCTTTACTATTTCGGTGGTAGCTGACTGTTGCTGTACTTTGAGTTTATACAAGGGCATAAGGTGAACCAGGTTGTGATCTGATCTTCCAAGTGGAGGGAAAGCTGTGGAGCTGTGTGCATCTTTAATATTTGCATACTAGAGATCCAATATTTATCCAATGTTTTAAGATTCACTTAGCCTGAAATAAATCTAATTCTAATCAGCTGATGAAGACCTACCCAAACTGGTGAATCAGATCCTCTCTATTGTGCCCAGGTGTAGTTCAGGATCTTGGTCTTGGCGGTTCAGGGCTTCATCCATCGTGCCAGTAGCTTCCTCTCAGTTTTCACACCTGTTAGTCGTGTTAAGTCCCTGGTGGAGACTCGGGAATATCATCTCACTCAGATGTAGAAGAATTCTTCATTGCTGTTTCGGTAACAACTTTTTTGACCAGTCAGATGGAGCTGAACCCCCGAATCTGGAGGACTGTTAGACCACTCTTAGTTTGTCCTCTACCTTTTGACCTGTTTGGCATGGGTGACCCTACCAAGAGCCAAAGCATAAAACCCTGACTCCAGACAACATAGCTTTCCGGGCACACAAGCCTCCAAACCATGACAGGACTGTGGTCCTCTTGGAAGGAAAAAGAATAACAGAGTACAGAATAAAGTGTTACAGTATAGAGAAAGTGCAGTGCAGGTAGAATGTGAGGTGCAAGGTCACAACAAGGTAGACTGTGAGGTCAAGAGTTTATATTATCATACAAGGGGGACAATGGATAATCTTATAACAGTGGGGTAGAAGCTACCCTTGAGCCTGATGGCATGTGCTTTCAGGCTTTTTGTATTTTCTGCCTGATTCGGGGGTGGGGTGAAGAGAAAATGTCTGGGATGGGTGAGATCATTAATTATGCTGGCTGCTTTACTGAGACTGCAAGAAGTACAGACAGAGTCCGTGGAGGGGAGACTGGCTTCTGTGATGCTTTATTATAAAGTAAATCAGCACAGTTATCCTCATTGTCCTGGTCAATCTTTATTCCTTAACTAAATCTAATAAATATGATTATCTGGCTATTGTGGAACTCACTGTTTCATTAACAATACAATAGTGACTATTTATCAGAAAGCACCTTTTTCACTGGAATGTACTTTGGGAACCCCTGATGTTGTGAAAGGTGATGTACCGTATGATTGGAAGCCATTCACTCAGTGCATGCAGAAGGATGTAAATTATTAAACTGGAAGTAGATAAGTGGAAATCAGGATAGCCAGCCTTTTACCACTCTAATATCAAAATCAGAAATATCTGTTTATCTGCACACAGTAATATCTAGTCCTAAGAGTAGAGCAGGGGTGTCAAACTCATTTTAGGTCACGGGCCGGATTGGGCAAAATGCAGCTTCATGCGGGCCGGATCAGTCGGGCGCGTGCGAACGCAGCTTTCTTTGCCTCCGTTTTTTCAGCCTCTCATGTGTCTCAGTCTCTGCTATAACTACAAAGTGTTTCACTTTACAAATTCCGTTTCTTATGAAGAAGACTGCTGAGCAGGCATTATTTTTATGATTGGTATTAACTTACAATCATAGGCTTCATATCGCCGGGCCATTAATAATTAAAATAATAGGTCTATCTAAAATGATCTCGTGGGCCGGATATAATTGTATGCCGGGCTGGATATGGCCCGCGGGCCTTGAGTTTGACACCTATGGTGTAGAGGAACCACATTACTTTAAGAAAGCACAAAATGTGAAAAACAGCACAAGTGATGCATGAATGCAGATGAAACCAGATGTTTCCTTTGAGATAGACTGGGGAAGAATTATAAGGCAACATTGTCACAGTATAGATACCTTTATGTTTATGATTACAGCCAGTTCTAGAGCAGCATTGGACAAGCGTTGCAGTGCACTTCTCAAAGCTGTGAAAATATAGGGAGATTTAGAACAGAGAAGCTTGCTTTCTTGATTTGAATGTTTGTTATGTGGCCCAACTGCATGAAAGGTCAGCGCTGTGTATAAATAGCTGTGTTCCTTGGCTGTCTTCAATTTAATGCAGACTTTCTAAGACATTGGCAGAAAGCTCAAACCCATCAGCAACATGTCAGAGGATCCTACACTTTCTAACTATTCCCTGCTGCAGCAGTAGCCAGTCTGTTTTAACATGTCCTATTCAAGCCTATCTTACAGAGTATTTTTTGCTCTGACCTTGAAGCGATTTGTATATATTCAAACACCAAAAGACTAATTCAAAGCTTAAGATGCCGACCGAGTAATCAAGGCAGCTTCTTCAACCCAAGACCTTATATCAAACAAAACTTAAAACTTCAGACAGATTCTTACATGTTTCATGCTATGTCTTATGCTGATGAAGTCAAAAATATAGATTAAAAAACATAACTATTGATGTATTTCAAATATGCACTTAAAATACATAAGATTAATTAAAATTTTGTGTCAGATTCCACTGAATGTACTTTAACAATAGTCACTAAGTATTTTTCATATTTACTATATAGCCATTTCATGTTATGACATTTTTGAACAAATTTCTGTCATTTTAATACAACTATTAAAAAGTACCTATTCTTTCTATCAAGCTAGCAGTAGATCTAGGTTTCATCTGATGGATTACTTTCTCTAAAACTTGTGGAAGATATAGTAATTTTGTACTTAAATTAATTAACGGACAAGCATACAAGCATTCAGTCTGCACCATATATCCAGGGATAAGAGTTCAAACAAATGATTGGCGAGTATTCACATAAATATCAAAGAAAGTTAAAATCAGCATGTAATAAAGAACATCCCCTAACTCATGCCCTCCAAGAAAAGAAAGCTGCCTTTATTACCTGATGTAGCCTATGCTTAATATCAAATCCATAATCTGTATTCTGACATGACCCAGCAAACCACTCAATTCTGAAGGAAAATGGAGTTGGAAGATAATTGTTGGCCTTACTTGGGAATATCCATATCCTATGGACAAATACAAAATCGCAACAATTTTGACAGAGAAAAATCAATCAATGCAACCATACCCTTATGCTAACTGTCATAATTTCTGAGCAGAGCATGAGTTATTAAATATTGTTATTCCTAAATATGGTGTAATGAAGGAATCTGAAGTCCAAGAGGACCACGACCTTGTCGTTGGGTTTGGAGGCCTGTCTGCCTCAATGACCCAGAGAGCTATGTTGGCTGGAGCCAGGGGTTTATGCTTTGGGTCTTGGTAGGGTAACTCATGCCAAACAGGTTAAAGGGTAGAGGCCAGACTAAGAGTGGTCCACCAGTTCTCCAGATTCAGGGGTTCAGCACAAGTAACTCTGACTGGTAAAACAAAATTGTTACAGAAACAGCAACGAAGAATGCTTCTACATCTCAGTGTGACAATATTCCTGAGTCTCCACCCAAGATTTGCATGACTGACAGTAGTGGAATCCAAGAGGAAGCTACTGACATGTTGAAGGAACACTACCAGAGATGGAAGACCTTCATGGCCGCCCTAAGTGCAGCATCGTAATGGGTCATAAGTAAGTAAGAAGGAATTGAAATACTCTAGCAATGACTGATTATAGACTCTAAATTTCTAATAATTACCATACTGGAAAGAAATGTAAAATGGCCTTTTAAGGATTATATTAAAGGAGGTTACCAATTTATCAAATGTAGTTGATTGTCTTGACATTGTTTACATGTGATAAAATAATTTCAGGAAATGGACCACAACTTGAAGGCAAACTTTAAAAACTGGAATTGCAAATGCTTCAGTTTACTGAAGATACTGTATTGATACAGTATTTGCATAAAACAGCCAAATGAGGTGTTCTGACTTAAAGATGTAACAGTCTTATAAAGCATGTCACAATAGATTCTGCAAATGATGTTCATTATTTGAGAGCTGGAAAAAAGGTGACAACTAACCTTTTTTTACTCATTCACTTTTCAGGATTTGAGCATTATTGGCAAGAATAGCATTTATTGACTTCCCCTAATTACCATTGACAAGGTGTCAAGAGTAGCTTCTTGATTCTTTGTAGATTAAGATACTCTTTCAATGCCGCTGAGGAGGGGGTGTAGTTTCATGATTTACTTCCATTGATAATGAAGGAATAACAATAAATCTCCAACTCTAAAAGTAGTGAATGCTGAAGAATGGTGAATGACATGGAGGGAAAAATACAAGTCAGAATCAGAATCAGATTTATTATTACTGACATATGATGTAAAATGAGTAATTTTGTGGCAGTATTGTAGTACAGACATAAAGTTACCATAAATTACAAGAATAGTGTAAAAAAAGGAAGTTGTTTTGTTTCGTAACTTCAAAACACTAAACTAATTCAAAGGAAGACGTGGAAGTCTAAAAATAGTGTTTACTTTAAGCGAGGTACACATGTCTCACATGGTAGCTTGATGACATATTACTCAAATATAACTGAAATAGCAATACACAACAGAAGTGTTCATGGATTGTTCAGAAATCTGATGGCAGAGTGTAAGTAACTATTTCTCAGTCACTGAGTGTGGATCTTCAGGTTCTTGTCCCTCCTCTGATATTAGTGATGAGGATAGTGCATGTCCTGGGTGGTGAGGGTCCTTAGTGATGGATGCAGCCTTCTTGAAGCAAAGCTTCTTGGAAATGTCCCCAATGGTGGGGAGAGTTGTGGCGATGATGGAGCTAACTTGAGTCTACAACCCATTACAGCCTCATGTGATCCTGTACTTTGGAGGATCCAAACCAGGCTGTGATGCAACCAGTCAGAATACTCCCCATCTCACATCAATAGAAATCTGTAAGTGTTTAATGAAGCACCAAATCTCTTGAAACTCTTAACGAAGTAGAGCTGCTGGCATGTGTTCTTCATGATTGGGCCTAAGATAGAACTTCTGAGATGTTGGCATGAAGCTGCTCATTATTTCCACTGCTGATTCCTTATGAAAACTGGTGCGTGCTGTCCCAACTTCCTCTCCTGAAATCCACAAACAATTCCTTGGTCATGCTGACATGAGTGCAAGGTTGTTGTTGCAATGCCACTCAACTATCCAATCTATTTCACTCTGTATGCCTCCTCATCATCATCTGAAATTCTGCCAACAGTGGTGTCATTGGCAAATTTATAGATGTCATTTGTGCTGTGCTTTGCCGCGGTCATGAGTGTGCTGAAAATGGACCAGTAGGCTAAGCGCATGTTCTTGAGGCGTGCCAGTGTTGGTTGTCAACAAAGAGGAGATGTTACTGATCAGAATCCAAAAGTGGAAAACTGGTAAAGAAGTCAAGGTTCCAGTTGCAGTGGGAGGTACAGAGGCCCAGGCTTTAAATTTGTTGATTTGTACTGAGCAATAATGGTGTTGAATACTGAATTGTAATAGCTTGTAACAGCAACCAGGGGTATGGTTTGCTGTTCTCTTGTTGTGACATCACTCAACTGGTCAATTGATGAAGACTTGCAGCAAAGCTGGAGTTAATTTTGGCCATAATCAACCTCTTGAAGCACTTAATTTTGATGGATGTGAGCACAATCAGGTGATCATTACTGGGGCAGCTCACATTGTCCTTCTTGGGCACCAGTATGATTGCTGCCCTTTTGAAGCATATGGGAGCCTTGGACCTCAGCTGTGAGAAGTTGAAGATATCCCTGAACACTCCAGCCAATTGGTTAGCACGTTCTCAATACCCTGTTGAGTGCATTGTTGTTATTTTTATTTTTTATTTAGTAATAGAGTGGAGTACACCCTATGAGCCACACCACTCCGCAATCCCCCGACAAGCCCGATTTAATCCTAACAACATGTAACAACCAATTAATCCACCCAGTATGTCTTTGGACTGTGGGAGGAAACCAGAGCATTTCACAGACTCCTTACAGAGGACGGCGGAATTGAACTTCAAAGTCCAACGTCCCAAGCTGTAATAGCATTGCGCTAACTGCTGCACTACTTTGGTACCCTAATATTTATTTGTTTGTTTGTTTGTCACTAGGGCACCCAGGGAAAACCCCTGTGTTCCACCGAGACTCCTTACAGGGGTGCCAGGATTGAACTCCAAAGCTCCGAGCTGTGATAGCATTGTACTAACTGCTACAGTATCATGGTGCCCTTGTTGGGTCCTGATGCCTTGTGATATTCTCATATCAGCCTCTAAGACATTCCCCTTCTCCTCTTTAAAGTGGCCATCTCACTCTCTACTCTCCATTCTGATGCGGGGTTTTGATCTGAAACATCGACTCTTCCTTTCCTCCCACAGGTGCTGCAGGACCCACTGAATTCCTGTAGCAGATTTGTGGTTGTTCCATGTTTTAATATAGCCTATTCTGGATCCTGATGGTCAGGACAAGCACAAGCAGATTAATATATGCAAGCATCTTCTTCATGCATCAATGACTGAGTTCGGAGTGACTTTGGTTCTGGAATAGAGATAACAAAATGTGAGCAGTTTCCTCTTTGCCCTGTATAACTCCACTCTGGGAGGAAGCTTGTTGGAGCAGAAATGTAGTAAAGAGGCAAAGAAGGCTGAAAGAAGTTTAATATGTGATACAGTCTTTCTTGAAAGCCTGTGGAAGACTCAATTGGGATCGTGGCTTGCATGTCATTGTGTAGCAGTAGAATGGTAATGAATGTCTAAGGACAGTCAAACTTGTGAATTCCCTGTACTTGGTTCACATAGTTGAAGACTTTTGTGAGGTCAAAGACCATGTAAAGTGATTGATGCTGCACTCAGCATTTAACTTGTATTTACTGTACAGTGAAGATCATCTCCACTCTTCATGATGTATGGAATATGCATGGTAACTCTGGTAGATCATTTTTGGCTGGGTGAAGGTGACTAAGAAGGCTGCATCAGGAGCATTGGGTACAATAGACAACATCAGCAGATATGCAGATGAAATGTTGCCTCACCTGGAAGGAATGGTTGGAGTCCAGAATGGAGGTGAGGGGAGAGGTGAAGGGGCAGGAGTAGCACTTTTTACTTGCAGGGATAAAAGCTAGGAGGGAGATTAGTGGGAAGGGATGAATGGACAAGATGAAGACCTGCATCTCCTCCATTTCCCATCCCATCTTCCTGCCACCTTAAGAGGATAGAGTTTCTTTTGTCTTAGACCATAAGACCATAAGAAGTAGGAGCAGAATTAGGCCACCTATCTTCATATCATCTGCAAACTTTTCAACAAAACCATTAATTCCATCATCCAAATCAATGACATATAACATAAAAAGAATCGATCTCAACACAGACTCCCACGGAACACCACTTCTCACCAGCAGCCAGCCAGAAAAGGCTTCCTTTATTCCCACTCTTTGCTTCCTTCCAATCCACCACTGCTTTATCCATGGCAGAATCTTTCCTGTAATACCATGGGCCCGCAGCTGGTTAAGCAGCCTCATTAGTATTCTGCAAAGTTGGAGGAGAGTGAAATATGATTAATAAACACAAACAATTCTGCAGATGCTGGAAATCCAGAATAATCCATACTAAATCCTGGAGGAGCTCAGGAATTCAAACAGCATCTATGGAAATGAATAAACAGTCGATGTTTTGGGCCGAGACCCTTCATCGGGAGTGATGAATAGAATCCATCATAGGAAAAGGGAATGCTCAAATTGTTGGACTTTAAGAATCGTTTTTTCCTGGATAACAATGTCAAGTGCTGATAGACGTGCACTTAATGTTTAAATGAGATGTGTAGAAGCAAGCTTTTTTTAAAAAACACCCCCTGGAGGAATGCGTGCCTAGACTGCCAGGGACCGTGTGGAAGTAAATACAACAGAGACATCTAAAAAGCTTTTAGATAGACACGAGAATATGCAGGGAATGAAGGAATATGGATTATCAGAATCAGAATTAGGTTTATTGTCACTGGTATGTGACACGAAATTTGCTAATTTAGCAGCAGTGGTTCAATGCAATGCATAATCTAGCAGAGAGAGAAAAAATAGATTCTTTTAAATATGCAAAAAACAGAAATACTGTATATTAAAAAAAAGTGAGGCAGGGCCCAAAGCTTCAATGTCCATTTAGGAAGCGGATGGCAGAGGGGAAGAAGCTGTTCCTGAATCGCTGAGTGTGTGCTTTCAGGCTTCTGTTTCTCCTACCTGATGGTAACAGTGAGAAAAGGGCATACTCTGGGTGCTGGAGGTCCTTAACAATGGATGCTGCATTTCTGAGACACCGCTCCCTAAAGATGTCCTGGGTACTTTGTAGGTTTGTGCCCAAGATGGAGCTGACTAGATTTACAACCTTCTGCAGCTTCTTTCGGTCCAGTGCAGTAGCCCCTCCATACCAGACAGTGATGCAGCCTGTCAGAATGCTCTCCACGGTACAATTATAGAAGTTTTTGAGTGTATTTGTTGACGTGCCAAATCTCTTCAAACTACTAATAAAGTATATGTGCAGGCAGAAGAGATTTGTTTTAATTTGGCAGACTTCGTGGAAACAAAGGACCTATTCCTGTATTACGTGAAGAGTTTTTTTAAAATTCGGGTTCCAGACCCATGACGGGACTGGGCAGTGCAGCAGGTATTTTACCTGCGGCAGGTTGGTGCACTATTTTACCTGCGGCAGGTTGGTGCACTATTTTACCTGCGGCAGGTTGGTGCACTATTTTACCTGCGGCAGGTTGGTGCACTATTTTACCTGCGGCAGGTTGGAGCACTATTTTACCTGCGGCAGGTTGGAGCACTATTTTACCTGCGGCAGGTTGGTGCACTATTTTACCTGCGGCAGGTTGGAGCACTATTTTACCTGCGGCAAGTTGGTGCACTATTTACCTGCGGCAGGTTGGTGCACTATTTACCTGCGGCAGGTTGGTGCACTATTTTACCTGCGGCAGGTTGGTGCACTATTTTACCTGCGGCAGGTTGGTGCACTATTTTACCTGCGGCAGGTTGGAGCACTATTTTACCTGCGGCAGGTTGGTGCACTATTTTACCTGCATCAGGTTGGAGCACTATTTTACCTGCATCAGGTTGGAGCACTATTTACCTGCGGCAGGTTGGAGCACTATTTTACCTGCATCAGGTTGGAGCACTATTTTACCTGCGGCAGGTTGGTGCACTATTTTACCTGCGGCAGGTTGGAGCACTATTTACTTGCGGCAGGTTGGAGCACTATTTACCTGCGGCAGGTTGGAGCACTATTTACCTGCGGCAGGTTGGAGCACTATTTTACCTGCGGCAGGTTGGTGCACTATTTTACCTGCGGCAGGTTGGAGCACTATTTTACCTGCGGCAGGTTGGAGCACTATTTTACCTGCGGCAGGTTGGAGCACTATTTACCTGCGGCAGGTTGGAGCACTATTTTACCTGCGGCAGGTTGGAGCACTATTTTACCTGCGGCAGGTTGGAGCACTATTTACCTGCATCAGGTTGGAGCACTATTTTACCTGCGGCAGGTTGGAGCACTATTTTACCTGCGGCAGGTTGGAGCACTATTTACCTGCGGCAGGTTGGTGCACTATTTTACCTGCGGCAGGTTGGTGCACTATTTTACCTGCGGCAGGTTGGTGCACTATTTTACCTGCGGCAGGTTGGTGCACTATTTTACCTGCGGCAGGTTGGTGCACTATTTACCTGCGGCAGGTTGGAGCACTATTTTACCTGCGGCAGGTTGGAGCACTATTTACCTGCGGCAGGTTGGAGCACTATTTACCTGCGGCAGGTTGGAGCACTATTTAACCTGCGGCAGGTTGGAGCACTATTTACCTGCATCAGGTTGGAGCACTATTTTACCTGCGGCAGGTTGGTGCACTATTTTACCTGCGGCAGGTTGGTGCACTATTTTACCTGCGGCAGGTTGGAGCACTATTTTACCTGCATCAGGTTGGAGCACTATTTACCTGCATCAGGTTGGAGCACTATTTACCTGCGGCAGGTTGGTGCACTATTTTACCTGCGGCAGGTTGGAGCACTATTTTACCTGCGGCAGGTTGGTGCACTATTTACCTGCGGCAGGTTGGTGCACTATTTACCTGCGGCAGGTTGGTGCACTATTTTACCTGCGGCAGGTTGGTGCACTATTTTACCTGCGGCAGGTTGGTGCACTATTTTACCTGCGGCAGGTTGGTGCACTATTTTACCTGCGGCAGGTTGGTGCACTATTTTACCTGCGGCAGGTTGGTGCACTATTTACCTGCGGCAGGTTGGAGCACTATTTTACCTGCGGCAGGTTGGAGCACTATTTACCTGCGGCAGGTTGGAGCACTATTTACCTGCGGCAGGTTGGAGCACTATTTAACCTGCGGCAGGTTGGAGCACTATTTACCTGCATCAGGTTGGAGCACTATTTTACCTGCGGCAGGTTGGTGCACTATTTTACCTGCGGCAGGTTGGTGCACTATTTTACCTGCGGCAGGTTGGAGCACTATTTACCTGCATCAGGTTGGAGCACTATTTTACCTGCGGCAGGTTGGTGCACTATTTTACCTGCGGCAGGTTGGTGCACTATTTTACCTGCGGCAGGTTGGAGCACTATTTTACCTGCGGCAGGTTGGAGCACTATTTACCTGCATCAGGTTGGAGCACTATTTTACCTGCGGCAGGTTGGAGCACTATTTACCTGCGGCAGGTTGGAGCACTATTTACCTGCGGCAGGTTGGTGCACTATTTTACCTGCGGCAGGTTGGTGCACTATTTTACCTGCGGCAGGTTGGAGCACTATTTACCTGCGGCAGGTTGGTGCACTATTTTACCTGCGGCAGGTTGGTGCACTATTTTACCTGCGGCAGGTTGGTGCACTATTTTACCTGCGGCAGGTTGGAGCACTATTTTACCTGCGGCAGGTTGGAGCACTATTTTACCTGCGGCAGGTTGGAGCACTATTTTACCTGCGGCAGGTTGGTGCACTATTTTACCTGCGGCAGGTTGGAGCACTATTTACCTGCGGCAAGTTGGTGCACTATTTAACCTGCGGCAGGTTGGTGCACTATTTTACATGCGGCAGGTTGGTGCACTATTTTACCTGCGGCAGGTTGGTGCACTATTTTACCTGCGGCAGGTTGGTGCACTATTTACCTGCGGCAGGTTGGTGCACTATTTACCTGCGGCAGGTTGGTGCACTATTTTACCTGCGGCAGGTTGGTGCACTATTTTACCTGCGGCAGGTTGGAGCACTATTTTACCTGCGGCAGGTTGGAGCACTATTTTACCTGCGGCAGGTTGGAGCACTATTTACCTGCGGCAAGTTGGTGCACTATTTACCTGCATCAGGTTGGAGCACTATTTACCTGCGGCAGGTTGGAGCACTATTTTACCTGCGGCAGGTTGGTGCACTATTTTACCTGCGGCAGGTTGGAGCACTATTTACCTGCGGCAAGTTGGTGCACTATTTACCTGCATCAGGTTGGAGCACTATTTACCTGCGGCAGGTTGGAGCACTATTTACCTGCGGCAGGTTGGAGCACTATTTACCTGCGGCAGGTTGGAGCACTATTTACCTGCGGCAGGTTGGTGCACTATTTTACCTGCGGCAGGTTGGAGCACTATTTTACCTGCGGCAGGTTGGTGCACTATTTTACCTGCGGCAGGTTGGTGCACTATTTTACCTGCGGCAGGTTGGTGCACTATTTTACCTGCGGCAGGTTGATGCACTATTTACCTGCGGCAGGTTGGTGCACTATTTACCTGCATCAGGTTGGAGCACTATTTACCTGCGGCAGGTTGGAGCACTATTTTACCTGCGGCAGGTTGGTGCACTATTTACCTGCGGCAGGTTGGAGCACTATTTACCTGCGGCAGGTTGGAGCACTATTTACCTGCGGCAGGTTGGAGCACTATTTACCTGCGGCAGGTTGGAGCACTATTTACCTGCGGCAGGTTGGAGCACTATTTACCTGCGGCAGGTTGGAGCACTATTTACCTGCGGCAGGTTGGAGCACTATTTACCTGCGGCAGGTTGGAGCACTATTTAACCTGCGGCAGGTTGGAGCACTATTTACCTGCATCAGGTTGGAGCACTATTTTACCTGCAGCGGGAAAATCAAACACAAATTCAGCGGCCGATTCGACAGCAGTGAGGTATCCCGGCAGCCCCCATGACAAATGTCCTTGGCAACCGAGGACGCTGTGACGTTTAACCAGGACGTACTATGCCGGGCGATGGCGCATGCGCTGTTCGTTAAGATGCGCAGTGCCAACAATGGCGGACCGTGGATTATGGGAATCCTTGTAGCCGGCGAGGGTAATAACGTAGAACGCTACTTTATCGTTGCCAGAGATGGAGAGGCCTTTGATTTGATGATCTTTTTTACCGAGTGTCGTTTCGAGCTGGATTAAACAGGGAAAAATATTTTTCTCTTTCCCTACCCTTTACTCTCCCCAGGCCTTGTCCTCTTCCTTCCACTAACCTGCTCTGTCCCCCCCCCCACCCCACCTTGTGAGTCCTCGTCTGCTTTCTACATCCCCTCTCCCTTTTCTTCTGCTCCCGCCCCCCCCCTTTCCTCCGGCCCGCATCGGCAGGATGTCCGAGGACGGTGTAGACAGAGTGATCAAGGTAAGAGTCTGATGTATGGAAAGCGATGGCTTCGGTGCGCGTTTTTTGTGTGGGGGTTGAAGGCGCAATCGCTAGTTAGGCGCAGACAGTCACTGCATGTTGATGTTTAAATGCAATGTGGTTACGCTCAATACATTACTTTCCTTTGTCAAACTACTCTCGGAGGGGACCCGATACTACCAGAATTGCACATTGATTTCGAGAATTGTGAACAAAAATGCGGTCCAATTAAACTCGTTTTTCCAACAACCATTATTTTATTAGGGTAAATTGCCCTACTCTTCTCGAGGTAGAACCAGTTAACGTGGGGAAAAAGACTTATCTACTTGGCTGAGTTATGGAACCCCATGACATCTTCAACAGGGGAAGTGGGAAGAGTGTTTTTTACATGAATAACTTTAATCTTATGTACAACAGTTTCTTAGATGATCAGATTTTATGTTGCTGAAAGTAGCATATTCAAGAGTTGGTTTTCCTGACTTCAGCTGTCTCAACTTTGTTAACAGTTAATCCTTTGGCAGCACACGATTTCAAGATTGTTTAATGTAATTTCCAGTACACAAGTATAAAGCAGAATAAAATTACTTTGGCTCCAATGCAGCAAAAAAAAACCCCACCATGAATACTGTACCAAGAAAGATAGCTTGGTTGTATGATTGTTAAAGTGACTCTTGACAGGAGTGTCTTTAGGTAAGGTGACTGACAGGAAATGATTAATTAGTGGTGGGGGGGGGCAGATGAGTGAGTGAAAGTGTTGATCAGCCTTACTGCTTGGGCAAAGATAACTGTTTTTGAGTCTGGTGGTCCTGGTGTGGATGGTACATAGCCTCCTTCCTGATGGGAGTAGGACATACAGATCATGAGCAGGGTGGGTGATGTTACTTCAAGATGTTACTGGCTCTTTTCCAGCACCTTTCTATACATTAGCAATCATTTGACTTTAAAAGACTTATGACAAATTATTCTTTAGTCGTCAAGAGTCGTTAGTAAGCTGTAAATACTTTTCTTTGGTATGTTATTAAATTGCAGGGCAGATGACTTTATTTGGCACCGTTCTGGCATTTGTTAGCAATAAGATATTTAAAAGAGTTTTTATTTTGTTGCACACGTACAAGTGGCATTGATTCTGAGAATTCTCACATTTGTATCTAGTTGAGTTGTAAAAAAGGATAAACTATTGACATATCAGTGTTCAGTATTTCATTTGTTACTTTAAAATAAAACATAGGTGTCTGCATCATTTGCCATTTCTGATGCCTTTAAATATTGGTGTTGTCTTTTGGATTGATAATATTTTATGATTTATTGGATGGTAGATGACAAGCTGGCTGCAACAGTGAGATCTGTTCTTAAATGTTTGCACTAGGGGAAATAACTATGTCTTTGTGGTGAGAAAATACATTATGTTGAATCTCTGCATTACGCAGAGTATGTGGTTCTCAAAGGTTCAAAGTATGTTTTTTTATCAAAGTATGGATTTGTCTTCCCACGAACCGCCAGAAACCAAAAAAAAAACACCATGAAAGCTGTTCAAAGGAAACATCAAACACGCAACACACAAAAAATGAGAAAGTGAAAAACACACAAGATATAAAACATCAAGCCACAGGGTCCTTCTTACCATTTAGGAATGTTCAGTTCAGTCCTCAGTCTCAAACATAAAAAAGGAAGCAGAAGTCATTTTGAATCTGTCATTCTTTAATATTATGGCTAATCTTTTACCGTAGCAACTCTGCTTTAACTCTGGAAAAGCTTCATTTCCCAGCCCTCTGCTCTCACTTCTTATTCTTCTGGTCCTTAACTTTTGTCTCCTAATCTTCTTTCACAATTTATAACAGTTCCAACAATATGTCACCACAAGACATATTTCCTTTTCAGTATTTCTGTGTGGCCCCTGGTGAAAAGAAGCAGTTCCCCCAATAATAATTTCTCCTCCTTCCCCATTGTTCAGATGTTAGCAGTATTAACTTTTAAATAGTTAGCTGTCAATTCTGACAACTCTGAGTTGAGGTGCAATTTCAAAATTCAGATGTTGAAAGTCAGTTTTATTATCAAACTACATAACTGTCACCATATACAATCCTGAGATTTACTTAAGTTTTAAATCTAGCTTCTGCATATCCAAAGCTCTCCAGATGTGCTTGTTTTTCTAAATTGACCAGAAAAGTGACAAAAGTGCAAGCACACAAATTGTACAAGCCTCTTCTGCCAAGGAAGTTTTTGAGAGAAGGAAAACAGACATGGGAATTGGAACCCCTTTTTATTTCTTGTTGTTCTTTGCCTGATCTTCCTAATTTTTGTGGTATGTATGGAATGCATTCTAGTCAAAGAAAGCTCTCATGGTTTAAAATAAAATCATGATTGCTTTTGCTTATTTTCTTGGTGAACTAGGCCTCTCATCTGTTGTCCCTTTTCCAGTTGTACTGAATTGATAGCAGTGCCAGTTTGTTTCTTTTCAAATTCAGGTATTCATTCTGACAGTTCCTAATTTATGCAAGTTCAAAATTTATCATTGAGGGTTTTCCCTAATATTTATTAGTGATGTATTATTACTCTTTCAGGATTTCAACTTGAAACATGCACATTAAGAAATGCTATTTGATGGGAAATGTAGAAATGTGATGGGAAATCTCAAATGTAGAATGTAGAAGGAAGCAGTTTTGATCCTTAATAACAGCTGTAAAAGAAAAAAAAACACTTTATTGTACCTCTTGACATAAAAATATAAACTTAGACCTTGAAGCTAAATGATGGGAGGTCATAGCCCCTGGAATTAGAATCGGCTTCTATTATCACTGACATATGTCATGAGACTTATTTGGTGGCAGTAGCTGTACAGTATATTACATAAGTTCCAAAGAAGTATTAAAAATCAATATGTAGTGCAAAAAGAGAGTAAATAGTGAGGTAGTGTTCAAGGTCCCTTCAGAAATCTGATAGTGAAGAGGAAGAGGTTATTCCTAAAACTTTGAGTCTGTGACTTTAGACACCTGTACCCCCTTCCTAGTGGTAGCAATGAGAAGGGGGCATGTCCTGGATGGTGAGGATCCTTAATAATGGAATTTTAACCAGTTTATAATGGTTGTTCTAATAGATACTTTATCACCAGGGGAGCAATTTCCTCCAAGCCTGTAATTTAAAGGCACCAAAAAACTATAACAGATGCATCTCTATGATTGATACATACACCAATCCCTTTGCTTAGCAAAGAGATCTTTTAATATAAAAACTTCTGGCTCATCGCATTTGATAACAAATGATATGTATTCTTATCTCCAACTGGTAGGTCATTGGGAGAACATTTCAGCGATCATAACCATAAAGATATTAACCTTCAAGATACGATGAAGGGCAAGGATAGACTGGAAGTTAAAGTTTCGAATTTGAGATTGGCTGATTTCTATACAAAACAAAATATGGCAAAAGAAGAAAATCTGTGGTTGAGCATGAAAGGAGGTCATTCAGAATCAAGTTCAGGACCAATGTGTTTACATAATAGTTAATCATGGCTGATTTATTATTCCCTTCCCCCCCCCCCCCAGCCCCTTTCTCTTTCCTTCTCCCAATAACCTTTGACTCATTTACTTATTGGTAACATTTAAACCTTAGCTTTAAACATACGTAATTACTTGGCCTCAAAGTAATTACTTTGTCTGTAGCAAAGAATTCCACAGATTCACCACCCTCTGGCTAAAGAAGTTCCTCCTCCTTTCTATTCTAAAGGAACAGCTTTGTATTCTGAGTGTGTGCCCTGTGGTTCTTGACTCAACTATAGGAAACATCCTCTCTGCATCCACTCTGGATAAGCTTTTTTATATTGGATAGGACTCAATGAGATATCCCCCCCCCCCTCCAATTCTTCTAAACTCCAGCAAGTACAGGCCTAGAGCCACTGTTACCCTACTGCTGTCTTAAATAAATAAATTCTATGCAATACTGTAAGTGCAGTCTGATCAGCACCTTATAAAGATTCAGCATTACATCCTTGCTTTTATACTCCAGTTCCCTCGGAATGCATGCTAACATTGCATATACTTTCTTTACCACTGACTCAACTTGCAAGTTAACCTTAGTGAAACCTGCACAAGGACTCCTAAGTCCCTTTGCACTTATGATTTTGAAATTTTATCATTTAGGAAATAGTCTATGCCTTTATTCCTTCTATCGAAGTGCATGGCCATACTCTTCCCAACATTATTCCATTTGCCACTCCTGTGACCATTCTCCTAAATTGTTCAAGTCCTTCTGCAGACTCTGTTTCCTCAACACTAACCGCCCCTCCACCTATCTTCATATCTCATCTGCAAACTTGGCTACAAAGCCATCAATTCCATCATCCAAATCAGTGACATTTAATGTGAAAAGAAGAGGTTCCGACACCAATAGCCAACCGGAAAATGGCCCCTGTATTCCCACTCTTTGCCTCCTGCCAGTCAGCTGATCTTCTATCTTTTATCCCCAGTGTTAAACGTCCTAGAAATCTTACAGGTTAGAACCCTCAAACTATCTTTTGAGCCAAACTATTTTGCTCCAGCTAAAATTTTTTAACTCTAGTTAACACTATGTTCCCAAACATTGGTACTTAATTGCTTAACAACCTTGATACCTTGAATGCAGTACCCTCCCTCTTGCCTTGTAATTCTTTCCCTTGGACTTGCCAGTCTCAAAGCTCCATGTTGCTGTATTTTTCTGACAGTTTTTAAACTATATAATAGAAAACACAAAAGATTAATGACATAACAGTAAAAGAGTTAGAAAATTGTTTTTATTCACTCTGCGGTGGTGAAGATAATCATAATGCTTTGGGTACTAAGATGCATCACTCATTTTAAAGTGATTTCTACGTTGATTTGAACGATACAATGGAAGTGTTAGATTAAAGCTGATCTGCAATAGTTTGGCCTCTGTGAGGAGAACTAAGTTGTTATTTGATGTTAACAGATATTCTTCCTTCACAGGAGTCTTCCATATTAGATGAGTACGCTATCAACTGGACCCAGAAACTAGGAGCTGGGATCAGTGGGCCTGTACGGTAAGAAAATCAAAGGCAGATGCAATTGTTCATTGTGCAGTGTTTTTGGAGGCTGCAGACTTGATCAGAGTTCACATGAGATAATAGCTTCATTTAGAATTTCAGTAGTACATAATTGAAGATGACTGAAGTTTGTACCCTGCCCACTAAACAGTTTATAATAAGATTTATAAAGAACAATGAGTGGTGTCTGACATTTTTTTTACAGTGTAAAGGGACTGCCAGTGACTGTGTGATTAGTTTGAGATACTGTTGTTTGTACTTAAATTGGGACTTCCTTTGCTCTTTCATTTAAAATGAGGTAATTGATTATGTCAGAGGTGATGTGAAAGCATTAACTATTCATTTTAAAATTTCTTCTCTGTTGTACCAAAATACCAAGTGCACAGAATAGGAGGCAGATGCTGGATCACAAACTCTTCAAGCTTCACTTCTAATGCCTATCTGAAACACAAAAATGAATTCTGCAGAAACTCATTTATTATCCTGCATTCTCTACCTCTGTTACTTTAGTTATTCTTGAGATATTATGTGTGAAGATCCTGGACTCTTGGTGTCTACTCAGATTTTTGATGTAGTCCATGCCCCTGCCTGCACAGAGGATTAAGAATAGTTGTGCATTAGTGGATTTCCATGAAATTCATATTTCAGTGGTTCCATTTTCTAACAGAGAATGTAACCTGAAATTCTTGCTCTTCACAGACATCCACGAAAACAGAAGAGAACTCCAAAGAATGAATGCCAGTAAAACATTAGAACCCCAAAGCCCCTTCACCCCCCCATGCACAAGCAGCAGCAAAGCATCAACCCTCCCCTCCCCCATTTACTTCAGCAGAAAGTACCAGCTCCCATCAATAGCAGTCCCCAAAGAGAGACCATGAATTGCAACCCAATAATTCAACATGCCACATTCTCCCCCCACTCTCTCCTCCCCCCTCTCTCTCCTCCCCCTCTCTCTCCTCCCCCCTCTCTCTCCTCCCCCCACTCTCTCCTCCCCCCACTCTCTCCTCCCCCCACTCTCTCCTCCCCCCTCTCTCTCCTCCCCCCTCTCTCCTCCCCCCTCTCTCTCCTCCCCCCTCTCTCTCCTCCCCCCTCTCTCTCCTCCCCCCTCTCTCTCCTCCCCCCTCTCTCTCCTCCCCCCTTTCCACAACAAAAGGGGAGTTAATTGTTCACCTGACAATTCAACATGCCACAAGAGGAGACTAACAAGACAAAATAACTCACTGATTGTGATGTTATAGTCTGCATGTTGCTTTTATTTCAAGAGTTCTGTTCCACTCTAAGGAGATTGAATAAGTGTTAACTGACTCAGGGAAATGTAATATCTTCATATTTTCTTCTTTTCATTTCATAATTTCTTACATAAGAGAAATGGAAAAAGTTTCTCTCTAACTACCTCATTCCATGGTGATTTGTATTTCTGTTGCAATGAGATTTGTACGCAACTGCATTACCTGCATGAGAGGCAAAAAAGACTGCAGTTACTGGGTTGGTGAAAGTTGGAAAGTGAAAATTCTCAGTGGGCCAGGAAGCATCTGTGGAAGGAGAAGCAACATTCAGCATGATTAAATGTTAATCTGGTTTTCTCTCCATAGAGAAATTTGCTGAGCATTTTCTGGTTCTATTCCCTTGGATAAGATTGTGGAACTAACCACATTTAAATGTTTCAGAGTTATTATACCAGATGGATGAATGAAGTCTCAAAAGCTTTAAATGGGCTGTGTTCTTCAAGAATGCTTCATTAGTAGTTATGAGCATGGTTTGAAGGAAACCCCATCTTATCAGAATGAAGCCCAGGCCCTACTCAGCAATTAAAATGTTGTGGTTATTGGGTCATTTTTAGTATTTCACTTACTGCCAAGCTCAACCAAAGTTGGAAATTAATCTGTTATGATCCACACAAAATGCTGGAGGAACTCAGCAGGTCAGGCAGCATCTATGGAGGGGAATAAATAGGTGGTGATGTGCTACTATACTAAATGTGGACCTTGCTCACAAAGCAATGTGAGAACTGAATAATGAACAAAGCACACCTGATTGAAAGGAATTGATTTTTGTAGATACCTGTCTATCATATGGTTGGGTTGCAGTGGATGGCCATGACTTCTGTGCTTTATCATACCCTTTGCTTTCTGCAGAGCATTGCAATACTGCCTTGCTGGCCATTGGATCTCACTGTAGATCTCTTCCATCCAGTCCGGCGGAGTTGGCTTTGGATTTTTGGGGGTATTATTGTTGGAGAGAGGGTTTTAAGGAATGACGGAGGTGGTGGGTCGGTTGCTGATGGTGAGTGGAGCTGGAAGAATTGTATAGTGGAAGGATGTAGAGAGAGAATAGTACTGTGAGGGGAAATGGTCGGTGTACCAGAGAGGTTCATAATATAAAAAGATATACACAAACTGCTGGAGGAACTCAGCAGGTCAGGTAGCATCTGTGGAAGTAAACAGTTGATGTTTCAGGCTGAGACCCTTTTTCACTGTCTCTGCCTAAAACATCAATTGTTTGTTTATTTCCATAGATGCCACCTGACCTGTTGAGTTCCTCTAGCATTTTGTGTGAGTTGCTTTTGATATTCAGCATCTGCAGATTTTCTTGTGTTAATGATTGACAGTGGATCATGGGATTGAGAAGATTGGAGAAGACTGTGCATTGTGGATGGGGGATGTTTCAAAGAGAGCACCTTATGCTTATTGGTTCGGAGAGTGCAACGGGATCAGGTAGGTGAAGGGGTAGGCTGAGGGCAATTGGAAAGAGTGTTTGGGAGTTGTCCTTAAAGATAAAATTAAAGAACAAAATGGATGTCTATTCTGCCTAAGTACTTTAAGCTGGCATCAGACTCTTTAACACCAATACAAATCTTGATCCTTTGACATTCACAAAATCCGCTGGCAACTGGATGTCAGACTTTTTTTTTAGTGTCGCTATGAATGCCCATCAGCCACTATCTACCAGCACCTTCTGTGTGCAGAAGTGTCCATCAACAAGTGTGCAGCAACAATTTTGTCCTGCAATTTTCTGTTTGACATGAAAATAGCCCTCCAGTCACAAACATTTGAGCATTAATAGCCTGTACATTGTTTGTTCCAAGGTGATTATGATGCATCACAGCCAAGCCTCATTTATCCTTCCTGTTTTAATTAATCCCAGCAGGAATTCTTATCCAGTAACGAGAAGCAGCTCAAATAACAGGGTTGCCTTTCCATTTGTCCACCCGCCCAACAAACGCAATCTCACTTTCTTTGGCCTAGTCCTGTTATAAATACTCTGGCAAAATTAATTTAAATAGCAGTTCATCTTTCATGTGTATTGTAAGGACTTACAGCAGCCCTATTGCAGGCATGTGAGAGTTATTCAAAATAATTCTTCGAAGATTGGAATGACCCATCATTCAAAATGGAAAGATAGATAAAATAAGGCATTTAAATTTTTGGCATTCATCCGATTGCCTAAGGAAAATTTGCAAAACAAATGCTTATACTGTTGCAAGGGTTCCCATGTTCAAAGTTACATTGACATGTCATTTAAATGCCACTTGAAGTAAACTAAGACCACTTTGTATATGATTCATTCCTTGCTTACAATGAGCCTCAATTTTAGAAATGTAGTTTGTTAAAGAGTTAATTGAATTTTGTAGGCGATTATTGACCTTGGTTTCACATTGATAGAAGTAAGTTTATTTACTTAGAGAAGTAACAGGCTTTTCCGGCCCAACGAGCCTGTGCCACCCAATTAAACCCAGGAGATCAATTAATCTACTAACTTGTATGTCTTTGAATTGTGAGGAAATTGGAGCACTGGAAGAAATTCAAATGGTCCCGGGGAGAATGTACAAAATCCTTACAGACAGCGGCAGAATTAGATAATAGACAATAGGTGCAGAAGTAGACCATTCGGCCCCTCGAGTCTGCACCGCTATTCTGAGATCATGGCTGATCATTCACTATCAATACCCAGTCCCTGCCTTGTCCCCATATCCCTTGATTCCCCTATCCATCAAATATCTATCTAGCTCCTTCTTGAAAGCATCCAGAGAATTGGCCTCCACCGTCTTCCGAGGCAGTGCATTCCACACCTCCGCAACTCTCTGGGAGAA
The DNA here is from genome assembly GCF_030144855.1 of Hypanus sabinus. NCBI lineage: Eukaryota > Metazoa > Chordata > Chondrichthyes > Myliobatiformes > Dasyatidae > Hypanus > Hypanus sabinus. The sequence continues at coordinate 78,292,751 of NC_082718.1, forward strand.
GAAGCTCTTCCTCAACTCTGTTTTAAATAACTGACCTCTTATTCTCAATCCATGCCCTTTGGTACTGGACTCTCCCAACATCTGGAACATATTTCCTGCCTCAATCCTATCAAATCCTTTAATTATCTTAAATGTTTCAATCAGATCCCCTCTCAATCTCCTCAATTCCAGCGTGTACAAGCCCAATCTCTCCAATCTCTCTGCGTAAGACAGCCCTGCCGTCCCAGGAATCAACCTAGTGAATCTACGCTGCACTTTCTCAATTGCCAGAATGTCCTTCCTTAAACCTGGAGACCAAGACTGTACACAATATTCCAGGTGTGGTCTCACCAGGGCCCTGTACAAATGCAAAAGGACATCCTTGCTCTTGTATTCAATTCCCCTTGTAACAAAGGCCAACATTCCATTTGCCCTCTTCACTGCCTGTTGCACTTGCTCATTCACCTTCATTGACTGGTGAACTAGGACTCCTAGGTCTCTTTGCATTTCTCCCTTACCTAACTCTACACCGTTCAGACAATACTCTGCCCTCTTGTTCCTGCTTCCAAAGTGGATAACTTCACATTTATTCACATTGAATGACATCTGCCAAGTATCTGCCCACTCACCCAGCCTATCCAATTCTCCCTGTATTCTCCTAACGTCCTCTTCGCATGTCACACTGCCACCCAGTTTAGTATCGTCAGCAAACTTGCTGATATAGTTTTCAATGCCCTCATCTAAATTGTTGACGTAAATCGTAAAGAGCTGTGGTCCCAATACAGAGCCCTGTGGTACCCCACTAGTCACCTCCAGCCAGTCAGAGAAACACCCATTCACTGCTACCCTTTGCTTTCTATCTGCCAACTAGTTTTCTATCCATGTTGAAACCCTGCCCCCAATGCCATGAGCTCTGATTTTACTCACCAATCTCCTTTGTGGCACCTTATCGAATGCCTTCTGAAAATCTAGGTACACAACATCCACTGGCTTACCCTCGTCTAACATCCTTGTTACACCCTCAAAAAACTCCCAACAGATTAGTCAAGCATGATTTGCCCTTGGTAAATCCATGCTGGCTCGGCCTAATCCTATTTCTGCCATCTAGATGTGCCACTATTTCGTCCTTAATAATGGACTCAAGCATCTTCCCTACGACTGAGGTTTTCTCCTTCTCTCCCTTCTTGAAAAGTGGGATAACATTAGCCACTCTCCAATCTTCAGGAACTGATCCTGAATCTAAGGAACATTGGAAAATGATTACCAATGCATCTGCAATTTCCTGAGCCACCTCTTTTAGAACCCTCGGATGCAGACCATCTGGACCCGGGGATTTATTAGCCTTCAATCCTACCAGTCTACTCATCACAGCTTCTTTCCTAATGTCAATCTGTCTCAATTCCTCTGATATCTTATGACCCTGGCCCATCCATACATCTGGGAGATTGCTTGTGTCCTCCCTGGTGAAGACAGATCTACAGTACGCATTAAATTCTGTTGCCATTTCCCTGTTTCCCATAACAATTTCTCCCAATTCATTCTTCAAGGGGCCAACATTGTTCTTAACTATCTTCCTTCTCTTCACATAGCTAAAAAAACTTTTGCTATCCCCTTTTATATTATTGGCTAGACTGAGCTCATACCTGATTTTTTCTCTCCGTATTGCTTTTTTAGTTAAGATCTGCTGTTCCTTAAAACTTTCCCAATCATCTGTATTCCCACTCATCTTAGCCCTGTCATACTTCTTTTTCTTTAATGCTATACAATCTCTGACTTCCTTTGTCAACCACTGTGGCCCCTTCCCCCTCTTTGAATCCTTCTTTGTCATTGGAATGAACTGCTTTTGCATCTTTTGTATTATCCCCAAGAATATCTGCCACTGCTGATCCACTGTCTTTCCTGCCAGGGCATCCACCCATTTAACTTTGGCCAGCTCTTCCCTCATGGCTCCGTAGTCTCCTTTATTTAATTGCAACACTGACACCTCTGATCTGCCCTTATCCCTCTCAAATTGTAGATAAAAACTTATCATGTTATGATCACTACTTCCTAATGGTTCCTTTACTTCAAGATCACTTATCAATTCCTGTTCATTACACATCACCAAGTCCAAAATAGCCTCGTTCCTGGTTGGCTCAAGCACAAGCTGTTCCAAAAATACATCCCTTAGACACTCCACAAACTCCCTATCCTGGGGTCCAGCACCTACCTGATTCTCCCAGTTCACCTGCATGTTGAAATCTCCCATAACGACTACATTACCTTTAGCACATGCCAATGTTAACTCCCTAATCAACGTACCCAATATCCACGCTACTGTTTGGGGGCCTGTACACAACACCCATTAGGGTCTTTTTACCCTTACTGTTCCTCAGCTCAATCCACACAGACTCTACTTCCCTTGTTCCCAAGTCACCTCTTGCTAAGGACTGAATCTCATTCCTCACCAACAGGGCCACCCCACCCCCTCTTCCCATATTTCTGTCTCTACGATAGCACGTATACCCTGGTACACTCAATTCCCAGGCCTGATCCCCTTGCAGCCATGTCTCCGTTATCCCAACAATATCGTAATTCCCCATTTTCATCTGAGCTTCAAGCTCATCTGTCTTATTTCTGACAATACGCGCATTCAAGTATAGAATTCTTAGCCCATTCCTCCTCTCTTTGCTTAAAACACTGTCTATTGTACCTAACCCAGCTCCTTGAACTTCCATCGGGCTAATTGCACCTTGAATTTTGATGACCTTCTCAAGATCACCCAAACCTTCTACACATTTAACCCCATGCTCCTTCTGACCAACCCTCTGGATCTGGATCCCTGCCCCCTGCACATCTAGTTTAAACCCCCCCGAGCAGCACTGGCAAACACTCCTGCAGGAATGTTAGTACCCCTCCGGTTCAGATGTAGACCGTCCCTTCGAAACAGATCCCAATGTCCCTGGAACAAAGACC